>NW_027187309.1:7589125-7644178 GCF_028583685.1 Petaurus breviceps papuanus | reverse complement strand
TCTTCTTCTTCTTCTTCTTCTTCTTCTTCTTCTTCTTCTTCTTCTTCATGTTCCTCTTTCTTCTATCTTTTTCATTCAAGGGTTTTACTTATTGATATTTTTGTTTCTTCCTTCTAAAGTCCATATTCAAGAAAGCAATCTGAAACCATACACCAAAAGTTATAAAATTTACCTTTGGCCCCAGCAAAACCACTTCTATGTCAATACCCCCCAAAAGAGATCAAGTAAAGAGGAAAAGGATCCATATGTTTGTTATGGGAATGGCAATCTGAAGATCTTCCCTGCTCTTAGGATCTTTGATAGGCTTAAGTGACTCTCAGAACCTTCCCTGATTTGAAAATATACTCTGCCACCTAATAGACTGAATATGATCACATGCAGCCTGTGGTGGGAGGCTTGTTTTTCAGGAATGCCCACACCTTGTTACTTTGTGATTGGGCAGTGGGTCAAGAGGGTTGTGAGATTCTCTGATCCAGGAGAAGGCTATATATATGCTGAAGTGAGATTTTGCTTTGGTGGCTCACTTTGAGAAGACTTGTGTGATTTGACACAAATCAAGACTCTGGGCAGCCACTGCGGCCCCTGGTTTTGAAAACCCAGATGTTGGTGCTTCCCTCTCTGGTAAGTGACTAGGTATGAATGTACTAGACAGACAGGTAGAATCATATCTGCTGATCTGTTTCTCTTTCTGCTTGTGACATCTGCTTGTAATTTGTTTGTATTCTCTGAAGTTCAGGGTGCTGATCTTTTCCCCCTGAATTAGGGAAATGACATATGTTTGATTAAAGCAAGATTGGAAACCCATTTTGAGTTGCTTTCATTTAGAAAAGCATTTCTAGGAACCTGTGCTGGAAGCCATGCTGGGTATGCTAGGGTGCTTGCTGCAACAATATGTGCAAAAATATTTAAAGCAGCTCTTTTAGCAATACTACAAAGAGAGGAAAATAAGGGGATTCCCAGTTAGGCAACGAATGAAGAAATTGTTGTATATGAAGGTTTATTAAAGGACAGTTCAGATATGGAGTTGCAAAGTCACATGGAGATAGCATTTATCAACCACAGTCACCAATGGTGAACAGTGTCTCTGTGCTGCCCCTATCACCTTCAGCCAAAAGCCAAAGAAAATACAATGGATTCTCTTCTAGACATGAAATGGTACAATGGTTTGATATTTTAGTTGAAGGCCTAAAATTACTCAAGACTCAAACATATATAGAGTTTTATACAAAGAGCTAGGTGACACTAATTATAGTCTGATCCGTCATCCACAGGGGAAAATAACTGGGACCAGTAAAATATTTTTTTTTATATTGCCTAAATAAATATATGGAATAAAGGTCAATGTAATAGGTGATTTAATTCTAACTGTGCAATCCATCAAGAGGGTAGGTGGTATGTAAAATCCAATCTTTAGATTTATTAAGCATAGTATATACTTCTGCATATTGTAATATGTAATAAGCTATGAAGGGGTTGGTTTCAGAGAAACCTGGGAAGATTTGTATGAATTATTGAAGTGAACTGAAGTAGGAGAAATACAAGTGTAAAGCTGAGCACAAGCAGCTTTACAGAGGACTGCTACTGTGAGCAACTTTTCAAGGTTCTGATTACACCATATAGTGAACTCTCTATTCAATAACAAATCAGAGAAAAATATTTACAGAGAACCAAGGTACAGCATTCACAATGTTACAGCTTATCACAGAAAATCAAAATACAGCATTCACCATGTCACAAGTCAACAACTTATCACTACAATGGCCACATAGTTTTTTTGTCATTTTCTTTTTTTTAATATATATTTGAATATTTGATTTTAAAACTTTCAATTCCAGATTCATTCCCTTCCCCCGCTGACACCCACCCCCACTGGGAAGACAAGCAGTTCAGTATAGGTTGAACATGTGCAGCTAATGCAAAACAATAATGTAGTAGATATATTGTAAAAGACTGACTATATTTCCCTCCCTCCTATCCCACCTCCCACTTGTTCTATTCTCTACTTTGATCCTGTCCCTTTTCAAAAGTGGGTGCTTCCAACTTCCCTCCCCCCCAGCCTGCTCTCCATTCCATCATCCCCCTCTCATCCCCTTCCCCCCCCCTATTCTCCTGGAGGGTGAGATCCCCTATTTAGGGTGTATTTCACTCCCTCCTCAAGCCAGATTCAATGGGAATAAGGTTGACCAATTCCCTTTTGCCTTCCTATTCTTCCCCTCCATTGTAACCATTTTCCCTTGCCTCTTTTGTATGAGATAGTTTGCCCCAATCTGTCTCTCTCCATCTCCTCTCATTATATTCCTCTCACCTCTTAATTTCACCTTTTAAGTATCATCCCTTCCTGTTAAATTGGTCCAGTGCCCTCTATCTATGTATATCTGTAAACACATATACACATATTCACATATGTATTCATATGCCCATATACCCTCATATATAGACATATATATATGTATATATATGTATATATATACACACACACACACATATATATATATATATATATATATAATCCCTTCAACTACTGAGGAAAGTTTCATAAAATACAATTATTTTTTTCCATGTAGGAATGTTAATAGTTCAACTTTGATTAATTCCTTATGATTTCTTTTCCCTGTTTACCTTCTCATTCTTCTCTTGCTTCTTGTATCTGAATGTCAAATTTTCTATTCAACTCTGGTTTTTTCAGCAAGAATGCTTGAAAGTCCTCTGTTCCACTGAATGGCCAAATTTTCCCCTGAAACATGATACTCAGTTTTGCTGGGTAGGTAACTCTTAGTTTTAGTCCCAGCTCCCTTGACCTCCGGAATATCACATTCCAAGCCCTTCAATCCCTCAGTGTAGAAGCTGCCAGATCCTGGGTTGTTCTGATTGTGTTTCCACAATATTCAAATTGTTTCTTCCTGGCTGCTTGTAATATTCTCTCCTTAATCTGGGAATTCTGGAACCTGGCTATAATATTCCTAGGAGTTTTCTTTTTGGGATCTTTTTCAGGAGGTGATCGGTGGATTCTTTCAACCTCTATTTTGCCGTCTGGTACTAAAATATCAGGGCAGTTTTCTTTGAGAACTTCCTGGAGGTTGCTTTCTAGGTTCTTACTTTGGTCATGGCTTTCAGGTAGTCCAATAATTTTTAAGTTATCTCTCCTTGATCTATTTTCCAGGTCAGTGGCTTTTCCCATGAGATATTTCACATTGTCTTGTATTCTTTCATTTGTTTGGATCTGTTTAACAGCATCTTGATTTCTCATAAAGTCATTAGCTTCCATTTGCTCCAATCCAATTCTGAAGCAATGATTCTCCTCATTGAGCTTTTGAGATTCTTTATCCATCTGGCAAATTTGGCTTTTTAAGGCATTCTTCTCCTCATTGCCTTTTTGAGCCTCCTTTGCCATTTGAGTCAGTCTGTTTTTTAAGGTATTATTTTCCTCATCCAGGCTGTTGACTCTCATTTCATAATTTTCTTGCATTGTTCTCATTTCTCTTCCCAATTTTTCCTCCACTTCTCTTTTCTGCTTCTTAAGGTCCTCTATGGCCTGTAACCAGCTTGTATTTTCCTTTGAAGCTTTTGGTGCAGGAGTTCTGACTTCACTGTTTTCCTCCTGTTTCATGCCTTGCTCCTTCTTGTCCCCAAAATAGGAGTGTAACGTTGGAATCTTCTGTCTGCTTTGCTTCCTTTGCCTGCTCATTTTGCCACTCAATTATTTGACTTTTGGGCTTTTTCCACAGTAGGACTCTGCCACCAGACAGGGGAGTTTTTGTCTCAAATGCTGGGGTTTTCTCAGTTTCCAGAGGTATTAGATGGGTGCCCTCTCTGAGGTCTCCACACGCTCTGGCAACCTGGACACACACCCCAGGACCTCCACCCTAGACTGCAATCCAGATCCAAGCAGGTTAAAGCAAGAGCGATTACCCCTCAGACTGGTGTTTGGTCCCCCTACACTCTGCAGGCCAGGAGCTGAAGCTGCCACGTGGCTCTGGCTACCTGTGCAGGTGGCTCAGCGGTTTCTCGCCCCAGGGGGTAGAAGCCATGCACTCCCACTTACTGGGTCCCAAAGTCCAGACTGCACTGGCCTCTCTCCTTGTCCTTCACATCTATGTATTGATAAATCTGGAAACAGCCACAGCTGCTGCTGATCTGGAGTCCCTCTGGCAGGCAGCTGGTCAGGCCCGCCCTGGGGCTAAAGCCTTGTGGGGCTGGGCTCGGCTCCCAGAACTCTGTGCTGGTCAATTCCTGCTGGCCTTCCAGGCTGTCCCTAGCTGGAGGTTATCTTCTCTGTGTCATTTTGTGGGTTCTGCAGCTCCAAAGTTTGTTTAGAGTCCCCTTTTAACATGGATAGGGGAAGGTGGAAGCCGGAGCCGCGGGAAGGTCGTGCTTCTACTCTGCCATCTTGGCTCCACCCCCAATGGCCACATAGTTTTCACCAAAGTGGTCACATATTTTTCAATAAAGAACATAGCCATGCTTCCTCAAACTTGGGAGCTCCAGCTGGCCCTTGGAAATCCTCAGCAGCCTTATCAACTCCAGCTGGCCCTTGGAAATCTTCAGCATCTCCGTTCTCAAAATCAAAATCACTTTCTCCATGGAACTCCCAGTTCAGCAGCAGCAGCCCAGCCATCAGGTGCTCATCCCAAGGAGTTCTGACTGTCCAGCTTGCGCTCTTCCTTAAATATGGTATAGCTCCTCCTTTTTCAGCCCCTTCCTCTTATGTCAGCAATGGGGGTTCATATAATCTGTTTCTTTAACAGAAGCTTAATTTGAAACTAGGTGCTGAGTACCTCTTAGTTTTCCAAAACAAAGGGATCTTCAATTTTCATTACCATTACAACAAGAGAAATGACAATATATACTCTGAAAAACTTAAGAAATTTGAACATGATAACCAAATATGATTTCAAAGGATTCATGTTGAAACATGCTATTCACCTCCTGAAGAGGAGAAGATGAACTCTGGGAATTGCTTGACACAATTTTTCCCCATAGATAATGAGGTAAAGTGTTTACTTGACTATGTATATTTATTACAAAGGTTTTGCTTTTCTTTTTCATTATGAGGACAGAAAATTATGTGGAGTGAGGTTACATTATTGTTATTTTTTTTAAATAATAAAAGTAAAGTGCATACTGAGAGATAAAACTAGACTATCCTTCATATTACATTTCTAGTTTGACCCTAGCTCCTATGTATTCCCATTTCTATGACTTTATACTTTGTATATTGATACCTTTAATTCTTGCTTATACTATATTATAAAGAGAATTGAATTTGGAATAAAAAACCTTGTATTCCAGCCTCAGCTCTAAAGAAATTAATTAATTCCTTTGGATATTAATCCTTTGGCATTAGCTTCCTCATGTATAAAATCAAGATTATAATATTTAAAGCTGTTTACTCACAAAATAATTATAAAAGAAATAAAATAAGTAAAATTCTATGAAATATAATTTTCAAAATAATTGTATATAGTTTTTTATATTTCCTTTCCTTCTATTATTTTCCGTATGTCATCTGAAAATGCTGTGACTAGATGAAGCTGAAATATTATTGTCCCCTTTCTTCTTCCTTTTTCTTTAATTTGACATATATTTCATTTTGTGTGAGCCTAAAGAATACACAACTAGTAAAAGGTCACTACAAGTTTTTAATCACTAACCCTGTTGTAGCCTGGTATAACTGAGTGAGTACTGAACTTGAAGGAATTAAGGAAGACAAAAGTTTGAATGCTGAGAAATCATTTAATTTTTATAGCCTCAAGTCTCACCTTTAAAATTTTGAAAAATATTTGCTGTAATACCTATCTTAGAGAATTGTTGTAAGTCTCAAACGAGTGAATGTGTGTAAAACACTTCATAAATATCAAAAGTCCATATAATGAGGGTCGGGGGAAGAGGGTTTGAGCCAAGATGGTAGAATAAAAGCAGGAACTTCCTTGAGCTCCCTCTTCAACCATATCCAATACTTGTAAAAAGAAATGACTCTGAACAAATTTTAGAGCTACAGAACTCACAAAGTGACAGAGAGAAACAATCTCTCACTGAAGGCCATCTGGCAGACAAACAGGAAGGATCTATTGCACTGGACTGGGAGCCAAGTGTAGTCCCATGTGAACCAAGCTGGTCCAGAACCAAGGTATAGACTGGCCAGAGCAGACTTCAGGAGAGTGAATCAGTAGCATCTATGGCAGTTTCTAGACTTCTCAACCCATAAATGGTAAAGAGAAAATGAAAGATCAGTAGGGAACTCTGTTGGAACTGGGTGAGAGAAAAGCACAGTCCAACCCCTGGCCCTGGGGCAACAAAGGTGGTGGTGGTGAGGCAACTACAACTGCTACTGCAATGTTGCCTCCAGAGTTCCTGGCCTGAAGATCTTAGTGGAACCATGCTACCATTCAGAGGGTAATCTCTCTGGCTTTTGACCTGCTTGGATCTGCATTGCAGTCTTTGGTGGTGGTCCTTGGGTGAGAAATGCTAGCATGTCAGAGCTTGTGGCAGCAGTAGAGAGGGCACCTTCCTCATATCTCTAACAATGCTGTGAAAACCTCAGGAATTTGGGACACAGTTCTCTCCACTCTGGAAGCAGCACTCTACCATGGCAAAGAGCTCAAAATTCCAGTAATTTTTTGGCAAAATGAACAAACAGAGGAAGTACAATCAGAGCACAGAATCTTTAGCGGACAAAGAGTTTTAAAACAGGAACCAGAAGAAGACAACAAAGTGAAAACTCCTACATCAAAAGCCTCCAAGAAAAATATTGCAATTAGTTGCAGGTCATGGAGGAGCTCAAGAAGGACTTTGAAAATCAAGCAAGATAAGTAGAGGAAAAATTAGGAAGAGAAATGAGAATAATGCAAAAAAAGTCATAAAAAGTACATCAACATCCTGCTAAAGGAGATCCAAAAAATACTGAAGAAAATAACATCTTAAAAAAAAGACTAACTCAAATGGCAAAAGAGGCCCCAAAAACCAATGGGGAAAAGAATGCCTTAAAAAGTCAAATTACCCATATGTAAAAGGAATTTCAAAAACTCCCTGAAGAGAATAATTCCTTCAAAATTAAATTGGAGCAAATGGAAGCCAATGACTTTATGAGAAATCAAGATACTATAAAATAGATCCAAAGAAATAAAAAAAAAAGTCAGTTTGAAATATCCCATTGGTAAAAACCACTGACCTGGCAAAGAGATCCAGGAGAGATAATTTAAAAGTTATTTCACTACTTGAAAGTCATGATAAAAAAAAGAGCCTAGATATCATCTTTCAAGAAATTATCAATAGGGGCAGCCAGGTGGCTCAGTGAGTAACAGCACCGGTTCCAGTGTCAGGATGACCTGGGAATCAAATCCGGGCTCAGATACTCAGCACCACACCCAGAAATAACTGGCCATGTAACCTTGAGCAAGTTACTTAACTCTAATTACTTTAAGAAAAAAAAAGAAAAGAAATTATCAAGGAAAACTGCCCTGAAATGGTAGAACCAAAGGATAAAATAGAAATTGATAGAATTCCCTGATTGCCTCCTGAAAAAGATCCCAAAAAGAAAACTCCTAGGAATATTATAGCCAAATTCCAGAGTTTCCAGGTCAAAGAAAAAATATTAGAAGCAGTCAAGAAGAAACAATTTTAGTATTGTGGAAACACAATCAGGATAACACAAGACCTAGCAGCTTCCACATTAAGGGATCACAGGACTTGGAATATCATATTCTGGAGGTCAAAGGAGCTAGGATTAAAACCAAGAATCACCTTCCCAGCAAAGCTGAGTATAATACTTCAGTAGAAAATATGGATATTCAGAGCTGCAGAACCGACAAAATGACACAGAGAAGCTAACCTCCCACTGAGGACAGCCTGGCAGGCCATCAGGAATCGGCCAGCACAGAAGCCCCAGCCGCACCCCCAGGCTTTAGCTCCAGGGCAGGCCTGACCAGCCACTGGCCAGAGGGACTCCATATCAGCAGCAGCTGTGGCTGTTTCCACATTTATCAACACATAGATGCGAAGAACAAAGTGAGAGGTCAGTGCAGTCTAGACTTTGGGACCCAGTAAGTGGGAGTGTGTGGCTTTTACCCCTGGGGCAAGAAGCCTCTGAGACACTGGCACAGCCAGCCAGTGCCACATGGCAGCTTCAGCTCCTGACCTACAGAGTGTAGGGGGAACAAGCACCAGTCTAAGGGGTAGTCACTCTTGGTTTAAACTTCTTGGATCTGGATTGCAGTCTAGGGTGGAGGTCCTGGGGTGTGTGTCCAGCTTACCAGAGTGTGTGGAGACCTCAGAGAGGGCACCCATATAATACCTCCGGCAGCTGAGAAAACTCCAGTGTTTGGGACGAAAGCTCCCCTGTCTGGTGGTAGAGTCCTACTGTGGCAAAAAGCCCAGGGGTCACTTGACTGAGGGGCAACATGACCAGGCAAAGGAAACAAAGCAGACAGAAGATTCCAACATTAGACTTCTATTTTGGGGACAAAAGGAGCAAAGCATGGAACAGGAGGAACACAGTGAAGTTAGAACTCCTGCCCCAAAAGCTTCAAAGGAAAATATGAGCTGGTTACAGGCCATAGAGGACCTTAAGAAGGAGATAAGAGAAGTGGAGGAAAAACTGGAAAGAGAAATGAGAACGATGCAAGAAAATTATGAAATGAGATTCAGCCTGACTGAGGAAAATAATACCTTAAAAAATAGACTAAATCAAAGGGCAAAAGAGGCTCAAAAAGGCAATGAGGAGAAGAATGCCTTAAAAAGCTGAATTTGTCAGATGGAAAAAGAATCTCAAAAACTCACTGAGGAGAATCATTGCTTCAGAATTAGATTGAAGCAAATGGAAGGTAATGACTTTATGAGAAATCAAGATGCTGTTAAACAGATCCAAACAAATGAAAGAAGAGAAGGCAATGTGAAATATCCCATGGGAAAAACCACTGACCTGGAAAATAGATCCAGGAGAGAAAATTTAAAAATTATTGGATTAGCTGAAAGCCATGATGAAAGTAAGAACCCAGAAATCACCCTCAAGAAAGTTCTCAAAGAAAATTGCCCTGATGTTTTGGAACCAGAGGGCAAAATAGAGGTTGAAAGAATCCACCAATCACCTCCTGCAAAAGATCCCAAAAAGAAGACTCCTAGGAATATTATAGCCATGTTCCAGAATTCCCAGATTAAGGAGAGAATATTACAAGCAGCCAGGAAGAAACATTTTGAATATTGCGGAAACACAATCAGGATAACCCAGGATCTGGCACCTTCTACACTGAGGGATCGAAGGGCCTGGAATATAATATTCCGGAGGTCAGTGGAGCTGGAATTAAAACCAAGAGTCACATACCCAGCAAAACTGAGTATCATGTTTCAGGGAAAATATGATCATAGAGGACTTTCAAGCATTCCTGCTGAAAAAACCAGAGTTTAAGAGAAAATTTGAAATTCAGATACAAGAAGCAAGGGAAGCATGAGAAGGTAAACAGGGAAAAGAAATCATAAGGAACTTATCAAAGTTGAACTATTAACATTCCTATATGGAAAAACAATAATTGTAACTTATGAAACTTTTCTCAGTAGTTGAAGGGAATATATATATATATATATGAGGGTATATGGACATATGAATACATATGTAAATGTGTGTATATATGTTTACAGGTATACATAGATAGAGGGCACAGGACCAATGTAACAGGAAGGGACGATACTTAAAATGTGAAATTAAGTGGTGAGGGAGGAATATAATGACAGGAGATGGGGAGAGACAGAATGGAGTAAACTCTCTCATATAGAAGAGGCAAGGGAAAATGGTTACAATAGAGGGGAAGAATAGGAAGGCAAAAGGGAATGGGTCAACCTTACTCCCATTGAATTTGGCTTGAGGAGGTAATGCAATACACACTAAATAGTGTATCTCACCCTCCAGGAGGGTAGGGGGGAAGGGGATGAGAAGGGCAAAGATGGAAGGGAGGGCAGGCTTGGGGAGAGTGAAGTTGGAAGCACCCACTTTCTAAAGGTACGGTACCAAAGTAGAGAATAGAACAAGTGGGAGGTGGGATAGGAGGGAGGGAACTATAGTTAGTCTTTTACAATATATCTACTATGTTATTGTTTTGCATTAGCCACACATGTACAGCCTATACTGAACTACTTATCTTCTCAGTAAGAGTGGATGACAAAGAAGGAAGGGAATTCAAAGTTTTAAAGTCAAATACTCAAATATATATATATATATATACACATATCCATATACATATATATGTATTTATATATATAATTTTATTTTAAAAAAGAAAATATGGTTATTCAATGAAATAGAGGACTTTTAAGCATTCTTGATCAAAAAAAAAACACAGCTGAACAGAAAATTGACCTTCAAATACAAGAAGCAAGAGAAGCATGAGAAGGTAAACAGGAAAAAGAAAGCATTAGGAACTTATTAAAGTTGAATTATTTACATTCCTACATGGGAAAATGATAATGGTCATTCATGAGACTTTTCTCAGTATGAGGATAGTTGAAGGGAATATATCTATATCTATTTCTATATCTATCTATCTATCTATCTATACATATATGTATTATAGGACAGTCTATGTTTGTATAAAAATATATATGTGAGTGTGTGTATATGTGTGTACATGTATACATAGACAGAGTGCACAGGATGAGTTGAATATGAAGGGATGGTATTTAAAAAATAAAATTAAGAGGTGAGAGAGGAATATTTTGGGAGAAGGAGAAAGTAAGAGATAGAATAGGGTAAATTATCTCATATGAACGAGGCAAGAGAAAACTGTTACAATGGAGTGGAAGAGCAGGAAGGTGGAAGGAAATGGCTCAACCTTACTCTCATTGAATTTGGCTTAATGAGGAAATAACTTATACACTCAATTGGTTATCTTACCCTACAGGAAATTAGGGGGGAGGGGGATAAGGGTGGATGATAGAAGGGAGGGCAGATTGGGGGAGAAGGTAGTTAGAATCAAACACTTTTGAAAAGGGGCAAGGTCAAAGGTGAAAATAGAATAAGTATGGAGCAAGATAGGATGGAAGGAGATATAGTTAGTCTTTCACAATATAACAACTGTGGAATTGTTTTGTGTAACTATGCATGTATACCCTGTATTGGATTGCTTTGTCTTCTCAGTGGGGGTGGGTGAGGAGGGAAGAAGGGAAAGAATCTAGAATTCAAAGTTTCAAAAACAAATGTAAAAAAAATGTTTTTTGCATGCAACTGGGAAATAAGATATACAGTCACTGGGGTATAGAAATCTACCTTGCCCTACTAGAAAGTTAGGGTTGGGGTGGATGAGGATATAAGAGAGAGCAAATTGGGGGAAGGGGTATTCAGTAGGCATTATATCTTGGGGTGGGGGTAAGGGAAAGACAGGGAGAAAATTTGTAACTCAAAATCTTGTGGAAATGAATGTTGAAAATTAAAAATAAATACATAAAAGATTAATTAATAAAAAATAAAGCCTTTGTTAATTTTGTGTTGAGATGTTTAGGCATGAGGGAGGGATATGGAGTGCTGTATATAAGAAATAGAAGAAATGCCAGTTTGACAAATCATAATGTGGTAGAAGAGTGATGTGCAATGAGGCAGAAATGGTCAGTTGGCATAAGATTGCAAGGGTCTTCAAATGTGAAACCAAATGAATTTGTATTTGATCTAATAATTAGTAAGGAACTTTTGGAATTTATTGGATAGAGGAAAAACCTGATCAGATATTAGGAAAATCACATTGGCATTGTTTGGAAGATATATTGGTGAAGGAGAGAGTATAATCAATGAGACCAATTATGGAGCTATTGCAACAGTCCCAGTGAGGGATGATAAGATGATTAATTAAAGTAAGAATTGTGCCAATGGAAAAACATAGCAATTGAGTGCCCATAAATGGTTAATAATCGGCTCTCTGGGGAAAACAAAACAAAACAAAGCAAAACAAACCCTTGTACATGTAAAACAGTTTTAAGTGTGATCTGCTTTGTTAATATTTTCTCTACTACTTTCTTATCTAGACAAACAACAAAACAGTACGTGAGAATTTGCTGTTTGATCAATGTGAGCTTACATTAAGATTAATAATTAGGCCTCATGAGCTGCCTCAACCTAAATAATTCAGCAAGAAGATATATAAGGAAAACATTGTGAAGGTATCAATGGCAAGCAATGATAACCAGCAGGGTGGCTGGATTCTCCAACATACAAAGTTTGTTCTCAGCCTCTAATTAGTTCTGTCTTGAATGAGCATTTCCTCTAGCATTCAGAAGCTTGTAAGGATTTAGAATTTTACTTTCTTCTATTTAATTTTAGGTAAGAAAGCTGCATTGTCTTTAGTATTTATAATGGTGACTTCAAGACCTTAAATTGAAAGATTCATCTCATTAGTGAGTTTTCTTTAGATTTTTGGGGAAAAATTTTTTGGACTCATTTTGAACATGTTCTTGTGCTTTTTGACTTCTTTGTAATAAAGAAGTACTTAAAACAATACTCTCATTTACTGACAATTTCATATGTAGTGATATCAAAACCTTTTTCTGATTAAAGTTGAAGACTTTCTGTGGCTATGTTGATAAATTTCTTACAAGGTTCTTGAAAAGTATTTATTGCCATCATTTGTTTGTATAAAATTTAGCTTTAAAATAAAACAGTGAAAGACTGTTGTAAGGTAACCCAAATCACATGCCACCTGATTTTGAGCCCACCATTAAGCCACCATTAGGCCCCTTTATATTTGTCTTTGTCTTTATCCTAAACCCTGTAACTGCTTGTAACAGCTTAAAAGCATATCACCCAAGGCATGGTTCCCTGCTTCCTCATCTTTCCCTTAAGTTAGTACTTCCCTAAATCAGTAAGCCTTTAAGCAGCATTTTGTATAAGGATTATGGTGCAAGTGTGCACAGAGATCATGGGGCAAGTCTATCCCATGCAAGACACCACCCTGTTCTGGGATGCTGACCCAGCAAGTTCTTCCACCCAGAACACTGACCAAGCAGGGTCCCCCACACCCTTCACCCAGAACATGACCCTGGCCTGTTCCATGACCTTAGCCTGTTTTGGGAAATTCTACTTCCTCTGTGCCCCCTACCCTGTACCCTCCACACTGTTCTGGGTGGGACCCCATCACATGGAGGGTCCCAGCCTTGTACCCTTGCACAATGTTTCCCAAATTAGCCCTGAGCTATAGATCCAACCAATGGCTGTTCTTGGCTTCTATATGTCATTGCTTATGCTAGCTCCCCTCCCCAATTGTGGTTTTAGTCATTTTTGCCTTTATAAACATGGCCTTTATTTTAATTAGGGGCTGCCTAATGTGAGTGTGATTTTCTTGCATCACTCTCATTTATCTTACTTGATTTTCAAAATCATTTTTGACCTCTTCCATTTCTGGAGTCCAATTCATGTTTTCTTAGAGACATTTGATATAGGAGCTTTGACTTTATTATCTTCTTCTAATTGCATATTTTGTATGATTCTATATTCTGAAGAGTTTTTTTTAATGCTTTTTGCTCATTTTCCTAGACCATTACTTGAGTTTTTAGCTTTTTGTTAAGGCAGGACTCTGCTCCCAGGGTGGAGGGTGTACTATCCCAAATTTTAGGGGGTTTGTGCCATTGTTTTCAGAGATTCTTCTAGGGCTCAATAAATTTTCAATTCTTCCAAGGATATGATCAAAGGAAAGGTGTTTACTCCTTTCCCGGCCTGTGCTTTGGTTCATGCGTGGAAACAAGCACTCCTTTCTATCTTGGAACTGGGAAGTGTATTCCCTCTCCACTGCAGCCACAATCTGTGATGCCAGTGCTCCTCACCTCAAGACTGCCACCAAGGACTGTGACCCAGTCCAAGCAAGGCAAAGTAAGAGAATTCTGCCTCAGCGCCAGTAAAGAGATCCTTGAATCCCCCTGTGATCAACTGCTCAATCCTCCCACTGTCTATTGGCTAAGTGCTCCAGAGGCAGCAATAGCAGCAGCTGTTGCTTCCTTCACCTCCACTGACTCCAACATCCTGAGGCTGGCGCTGGATTACACTCCTCTCCCACCCATGTCCAAACAGACCTTTCCTACTGACCTTCTAAGTTGTCTTGGGTGTTTGTAGATTGGGAAGTATGGAAACCACCACAGCTGCCAGTGATTTAGGGATCTTAAGCCTGCTCCAGACTCATCTGTTTCTGCACAGCTCATGGTTGGACTGTGCTCTTCTCCCAGACTGGTGCCACAGAACTTCCCTGTTGATCTTCCAGGTTGTCTAGGCCTGGAAATTTGTTTCATTGTGATTTTGTGGGTTCTGCTGCTCTAGGATTAATTTAGAATCATTTTACAGGAATTTGGAGGGTTTGTGGGGAGAGCTCAAGCAAATCCCTGCTTTCACTCTACCATCTTGGATCCAAATAGTACTTTATTTTCAAGAAAAAAAGAGGAAAAATAAAAATAATTGTTTGCAGACTTGAATATGCCTGAAAATATATACAATTTTCATGATACTTGTTTACTTCCTACTTCTACAAATAAGTGGTTTAGGCTTGACTTTTCATATCTTGTCTTTTGAACCATACATGCTCTTTATAATTTTAAAACATGTACTTTTGATATGAGTGTGTGTGTATGGTCATCCTTTCCAAATATAATTTATTTTGGAAGGCATCTCATCATTTTCCAGTGTAAGTAATTAATTTTTAAAAATTCTGTTCCATTCAACAAAACCACGCCATGTATTTGCAACTCCTATGACATTACTAATGTCTTTCTCACACCACCTTTTGTTTTGTAAGCTGATAAGCAAATTTATAGGATATTTTAAGACAAAATTATTTTGAAAAAGCAGAGTAGTGCGGGGAAGTATCATAACATTTTTAATAATTGAGTTTAATTGTTTTCAATACAAAAAACAACTCATGTTTTTGCATGAATTTACAGGATAGATGGACATGAAATTTGCTTTCAGTTTGTCTAGTTTGATATTGTTTTTTGCAAAAAAAATAATGTAATATATATTACTATGGATATATGGATGCAACTTTATGATATATAGCCGTCATCATTTTTAGTTTTCTTCAATGTTTAAACTTCAATTAGATTCATAAAATATAATATAAAGAAAGTTAAATCAAGTATTTAATTCATTTTATATTTTGAAACTATTCTATCTGATTTCATTAACTTGATAGAATCTGCATGACAATAAGCATATTTTGGGATGTGGAAGATATTTAAGAAAATTAGCTGAGTAAAATAAGGTAGATTTTCATAATTTATCCCATTTTAACACTTTTAATGATGTGTAACTCTTTTAATGGTCATGCAGATTAGAATTGTAAATCAGGAATCATGTGCTTTCTTGAATTTGGCTATTATTTTACATGGAGTTTAGTGATTTTCTGTCTTCCTATAAATAATAAGTTCCATTTCTAATATCATTTACAATTTTCTTCTAAAGTTATTTTTACATAATAATACTTAAGTCCCATCTGTACAGCATCTAGGGTATACATTCTTTACCTCATAATACTATACAAAACGAAATTGTGAAGTGAAAAACAAAGAAAAGGAAAAACCTTTCTAGTGATAAGATTTACAACACTGTACATGACCTGTAGCACTACACAATCTGTTAGCAGTAATAAGTTATTTTAGATGGCACACTTCAACAGTTATCTTAAACATTGGGCATGTTTGAACAAAAGCCAAGATACCTTACTGAGAGTTGAGAATTCTCACTTGAACTGTCTGATTTTCAAATTTAACTAAAGGAAATGACACACTTCCTTCCAAATATCAATCAACAAAGAGCTGTACACAGAAAGTATTAGAAAGCAATGCACAACTATGGGTCATCACTATAAGAACACACAACTTCACCTTTTGTTGCATGAATAACTACTATTTCCTGAGCTGCTCAACAATTAGCCAGTAAAATTGGACAAGTTTCCATAGACAGGTTGAATGAACATGTACAATTTTATGGTGGGTCTAATACCTATAATGATTTCAACGTAGTGGTGAATATAAATCATATTTGGAGATATCTACAATAACATTAATAGTATCTGAAAATTTTGGGGATCCCTATTTGTGAAAACTTTACAGTTATTACTAATACTACTATGGTTTGTTCATAACTGATGGACATTAAAAATTGTGTTTAGAGGCTAGTGAATATGTTTATATATTTTTCCATCCAATTTCACAGATTAACTTAAATCTATCAAGTCTACCCTATGTTTAAAACACCATTATTAGATATCTCTCCAGTCCCTTTCATAAAAAATGCTATTTATATTCCCATGAATGTTATTAAATAATTATATCTATGGAAAAGGGAACAATCTTTGATTCTTTCTGTCTCACTACAGTGGGAGTGTCCAACAAATTTTAATTTTATTATGCTGTTGTTGGGTTTTAGTTTGTTGTTTTAAAGACAATATGCAGTATTTACCATTATTCAGGATTATATACCAGTCAGAATTAAAATATATAAGTGAACTCATAAAGTTAAATGAAGTCTTCAAAGCTAACCCAAGCTCCTGGATTATCTGTAAAAGCTAATTATATTTAGGTCTCCTCACTTCTAAATTAATTAATTTTTTTTCAGATTTCTTTTTAACATCATTATCTTCCCCAATACTTTATAGTCTTTAAAAAAAAACAAATCCCCAGGGTCAGGTTCTCTAGAATTTACTATTGTAGAAAAGAGCAAAATCCAAATCTCTACTTTACATTGTTCCCTGGCCTTTGATTAATAGATGAACTTCAGGGAGCCCTAAGTGGGTAAACAGGTGTTAATTAGAGTTGTAGAGATCCTGGTTAGGATTCATTTACACCTTAAAGGGAGGGGAATTTAGACAGGCATTCTCCAATTCATCCTCAAGCTCCAGCCAGAAAGGTCATATTGGTGCATGCTATAAATAAAACCAGATTGTCTTGGTTTAGGTAAAGGTGAGAAGGCTTAAGGAATGTTTGCCTTCAAATTATTATAGATTATAAAGAGTGCATAATCTAGATTGATCAAATAATCAAAGAAAAAAAGGTATGAAATATTTGAGATGAAGAAAAGAACCATTGTTGAGAGTTTAGCATTGTGAAGATTATCTGACAAAATAATACTAATACTAATAGCAAAAGCTGACAATTATATAGTGATGTAAATGTGGCAAAAATATTTTATATATAGTGCCTTATTTACATCACAGAACAAATACACAGACTTGGGTTCAGATTCTCACTCTGATATCTGTATGACCTTATTCAAGTCACTAAACATCAGTTTCTCATATATAATATCAGGAATCAGGTTAAATGGATTCTGAGATTCTCTACAGCTCTAAATCTGTGATCTCATAAATCCTGTGTGACAGCAACTATGGTTGTCGTTGCTGGTTTTTTTAGTTGTTTTTTCAGTCATGTCTGATTCTTTGTGACCCCACTTTTGGTGATTTTCCCTCTCCAGCTCATGTTACAGATAAAGAAATTGAGGCAAACAGGGTTAAGTGACTTGTGCAAGGTCAGATAGCCAGTGAGTGTCAGAGGCCAGAACTGAATTTAGGAGAAGGAGTTTTTCTGATTTCAGGCCTGACACACAATCCACTGTGCCATCCTAACTGCCCTAGGCACTATTATTTTAATATAGCAAATGAGAGGAAACTAAGGTTCTGAAAGTTTAAATGAAATGGACATGACCAGGCAGGTAGTAATTATTTGAGGCCAAAAATATGATTTATAATTTCCCAGGCTTTGTCTTATCCCCAACTAGTGTTAGAGTCTCATGAAAACAGGGTTCATTTTGAATTTGCTCCACAGCTTAATAAAACTCTCTTTATCTTGTAGATGCTATGTGTATGTATGTGTGTATATATATATATGTATATATATATATATTTGTGTGTGTATGTATGTATGTATGTATATTTAATTTGAAGCTGAAGACAAGGATAAGAAGCTCTAAAGGTATACAACAGGTATAAAGTTCTTTGCACAGTATGTGAATCAAGAACTTTTAAGGAACTAGAATCATTCCACATTCCAATATGGAGGTTAAAAACAAACAAACAAATAAACATGCCTGAGGAAACCTACTACTGAGTCCAGAAGACACATGTAGTTGGTGCTTTCTGCTGAGGGTAGAAAGTAAACTGCATTTAGACCTAACATGACTAATTGTGAGGGTTTCTTTTAAATGACTTGAATCTGGTTTGGAAATATCATGATAACCACACATTCTTAGACAGTGAATGGGGCAGACACCACAGAGAAAGTAAAAATAAGTCTAACTGCATAGCAGTAGCATTTTAGATAAAAGATCAAGGGCTAGTTGTATCCAAATGTCACCTCCATCAGAACAGTTAATGAGAAATATGCAGTGACAAAGGTAATTCTTGCATAAGTAAGATGTTCAATTCATGACTTCTTTTGGCATGAACTAGTACAAGTTTTTTGCAGGATAACTTATTTATGGTACAATGATCAAAAAGGCAGAACAGTAGATTTGTGAAGACAAAGATAAAATATTATATCTTTTACCAATAACCCAAATGGGAACACCAGCATTTCTCTTCTGATGTTGCTTGTCATTAACCTATAAAAGCTACTAGTCTATTTGTTCAGGCTAGTGTTTCTAAACTGTCCAAGATAAAGAGAAGTGAGAGCAGAAAAGCTAGATTCTGTAATGGCAGATAAATAGAGTTTGGGAGGAGTCTTGTTACAACTGTAGCCCTCTGTGCTGTGTGTGTTCCTGAGTAAATTCTTGTATTAATCTATACTGAACTTTTTTTCATGGTCTTGAGACACAAGACATATTAATGATATCATTTTATCCCAGTCAATGAATCAAAAATAATTTCATAAATTCTTGCTATGCTCAAAACATTTTTCTAGATCCTGGGGATTAAAATAAAAGTATACTAGTCCATAACAAAATTTGCATTTACTGAAGGAGGCATCATACACACACATAAACACATTTATACAAACATACATGCATATATACATACACATATGTATATACATATAGGCATATACAAAATAAATTTGATAGGGGCATGAGCAATTCTCAGTATCAGGAAAGGTTCTATCCAGGTGATAATTTAGGTGAGTCTTAAAGGAATCTTGAGAGTTTAGGGAGCCAAAATAAATAACAGCATCATCAGCAACTCTTTTCACCTTACTGCTATTTGTGTGCTAGAAAACATGCCATTTTGGCCATCAGTGCTCACTGGACTATGAGGTTGCAAAACTAATCACTTGAAGACTAGTTCTGAAGCCAGAGGAAATGATTTTGTATATAATGTCTGCTACTTATGATCTGAGTGAGTTTTGGCAA
Source organism: Petaurus breviceps papuanus (assembly GCF_028583685.1). Classification (NCBI taxonomy): domain Eukaryota; kingdom Metazoa; phylum Chordata; class Mammalia; order Diprotodontia; family Petauridae; genus Petaurus; species Petaurus breviceps. The sequence continues at coordinate 7,624,884 of NW_027187309.1, read as the reverse complement.
GTCACTTGCCCTCTACATTCTTCAGTTTACTCATATTTAAAATGGAATCACCAAGATCTGTTGAAATTATGAATCCTATGATCTTTTGAACTGAGCAGGACTATAGGAGTAAAAGAATTATTTTCTTTAAGGCAGTTTTATTTTCCTATCCCTTTATATACAGTTGTATGAGTTTGTATATACCACTAGGATTCCATATCATTGAACAGGACAGTAGGAAGCTTTTTCTACCTTTATTTTGTATGAAAAAAAGAAATCTCTGAAAGGAGTACCATTTCTTTTGGTCTGCCCCTTGAGAGATAGAATGAGCCAGGGAAATGGTCAGATCTGTTCAGATCATTTAGGGAAATAGCCTTTAAGGAAACCCATCAACAAATTCCTTTAACTGAACACAGGATGACAGAGGATTCAAAGCTGAAAAATACAGAGGCTACTCAGTTCAACTCCCTATTCTACAAATGAAAAAAACAACAACAACCATAACTTTTTAAATAAACATTTAAAAAAACAAGGAATTCCAATACTATATGAACTACTGTGGAAAAAGGCAAAGTAGGAATCCTACTAAATTCATTTTGTGACATAAATTTGGTACTGATGCCTAAATCAGCAAGAGACAGAACAGTAAAAGAACACTTATAGACAATTTGCCTAATAAATATTGAAGCAAAAGTGTAAATAAAATACTATCAAAGAGATTATAGCAATTTATCTCAAGGATAATACACTATGACAAGGGATTTATATGAGGAATGTAGGGTTGGTTCAATATTAGGAAAACTATTAGCATAATTGACCATATCAATAGCAAAACTAACAGAAATTATATGATTATCTCAATAGATGAAAACATTTTAACAAAATATGGCAGTGGTTCCTATTCAAAACAATAGAGAGGATAGGAATAAATGTTTTCCTCAAAATGATAAGAAGTATCTATAAAAGTGTTATATATAATGTAGATAAGCTAGAAGCATTTCCAATAAGATCAGAAATGATATAAAGAAGTCCATTATCTCCATTGTTATTCAATATTGAATTAGAAATGTTAGCCTTAACAACAATAGAAGAAAAAAGAAATTAAAAAAAATTAGAATAGGCAAAGAGGAAACAAAGTTATCACTCTTTGCATATGATATGGTGGTATGATAAAAGAATCCTAGAGAATAAAACAAAAAAACTACTTGAAGTAATAACATTAACAAAGTTACAGGATATAAAACAAGCCCACATAAATCATCAGTATTTTAAAAATACCAATTATGCCAAGCACCAAAAGATAGAAAGATAAATTCCAATTTAAAAAACTTTAGGAATATAAAATATTTGAGAGTCTACCTGCCATGACAAACCCAGGTACTATATGAACATAATTATAAGACACTTTTCACACAAATGAAATCAAATCTAAAGAATTGGAAAAAATATCAATTCTTCCTGGAAATGCCAAGCTAATATAAAAAAAATCACACTTCTACATAAATTAATTTACTTATTCAGTGCAATACCAATCAAACTCCCAAAAATATTTTATGGAGTTAGAAAAAATAAAATTCATCTGGAAGAAAAAAAAGTTAAATATATCAAGGGAGCTAATTAAAAATGCAAAGGAAGGTAACCTAGCCATATCAGATCTAAAACTAAAATATAAAGTAGCAATGACTGAATCTATTTGGTACTGGCTAAGAAAAAGAATTAGGTTAAGTACACAAGTACACAAGACACAGCAGTAAATGCCAGTAGCAGTCTATTGTTTGGTAAACACAAAAACGTCAACTTCTGGGATAAGAACTCACCATGTGACAAAAATTACTGGGGAAAGTGGAAAATAATTTGGCAGAAAAGAAACATAGACCAACATCTCACACTGTATACTAAGAAATGGTCAAAACATGTATATGATTTAGAAATAAAGGGTGGTCCCATCAGCAAATTAGGAGAGCAAGGAATGATTTGCCTGTCAGATCTGTGGAGAAGGGAATATTTTTGACGAAATGAGAGACAGAAAACATTAAGAAATGCAAAATGGATAATTTGATTACATCAAACTTTTTTAAAATGTACAAACAGTACTACTGCAATCAAGATTAGATGGAAAGCAAAAAACTGGAAACAATTTTATAGCCAGTGTTTCTGACAAAGGCCTCATTTATCAAATAGAGAACTGAGTTAAACTTATAAGAAGCAAGTCATTCACCAATTAATAAATGGTGAATGGATATGAACAGGCAGTTTTCAGATTAAAAAAAAACTAAAGCTATCTATAGTAATATGAAAAAAAATGCTCTGAATCACTCTTGATTAGAGAAAGACAACTTAAAATAATTCTGAGGTACCACCTCTCACCTATAAAGTTGGCTAATATTACAAAAAAGGAAAATGATACATGTTGGAGAAGACATGGGAAAATTGAAATATTAATGCATTAAGATGGTGGAGTAGAAACAGGACCTCCATGCAGCTCTGGCTCCCACCACATCCAATTCATGTAAAAGTGGACTCTGAACAAACTTTGGAGCTACAGAACCCATAAAATGACACAAAATGAAAAGCTAACCTCCCATTGAGGACAGCCTGGCAGGCTGGCAGGAATCAGCCAGTGCAGCATTCTGGGAGCCAACTGCAGCCCGATGTGAGTTGGAGGTTTTAGCCCCAGGGCAAGACTGACCAACCACTGGCTGGAGGACTCCATTATCACCAGCAGATTTAATTTTTAGAATTACAACACATAGATGCTAAGGACAAAGTGAGAGGTCAGAACAGTGGGGATTTTGGGATCCAGTATTTGGGAGTGCATCGGCCACTTACTCTGGGGCAAAACGCTGCTGAGTCACCGTGGTGCAGCCACCACCACATGGCAGCTTCAGCCCTGGCCTGCAGAGTGTAAGGAGACCAAGCGACCAGTCTGAGGGGTAATTGCTGTTGCTGTAACCTGCTTGGATCTGGATTACCAGCTAGGGTGGAGGTCCTGGGGTTTGTAACCAGCTTGCCAGAGTGTGTGGAGATTTCTGAGAGGGCACCCAACTAATACTTCCAGAGGGTGAGAAAACCCCAGCGTTTGGAACAAAGCTCCCCTGTCGGTGGCAGAATCCTACTGTGGCAAAATGCCCAGGGGTCAAGTGACTGAGGGGTGACAAGACCAGGCAAAGGAAGCAAAGTAAACAAAAGACTCCAACATTAGACTCCAATTTTGGGGACAAAAAGGATCAAAGCATGGAACAGGAGGAAGACAGTGAAGTTAGAACTCCTGCACCAAAAAAATCAAAGAAAAATATGAGCTGTTTACAGGCCATAGAGGACCTTAAGAAGCAAATAAGAGAAGTGGAGGAAAAATTGGGAAGAGAAATGAGAATGATGCAAGAAAATTATGAAATGAGAGTCAACAGCCTGACTGAGGAAAATAATACCTTAAAAAATAGACTAATTCAAATGGCAAAAGAAGCTCAAAAGGGCAATGAGGAGATGAATGCCTTAAAAAGTCAAATTGGCCAGATGGAAAAGGTACCTCAAAAGCTCCCTGAGGAGAATCATTCCTTCAGAATTAGATTGGAGCAAATGGAAGCTAGTGACTTTATGAGAAATCAAGATGCTATTAAACAGATCCAAACAAATGAAAAAATAGAAGGCAATGTGAAATATCTCATGGGAAAAACCACTGACCTGAAAAATAGATCAAGGAGAGATAATTTAAAAATTATTGGACTACCTGGAAGCCATGATCAAAGTAAGAACCTAGAAATCATCCTCCAGGAAGTTCTCAAAGAAAACTGCCCTGATGTTTTAGAACCAGAGGGCAAAATAGAGGTTGAAAGAATCCACCGATCACCTCCTGAAAAAGATCCCTAAAAGAAAACACCTAGGAATACTATAGCCAGGTACCAAAATTCCCAGATCAAGGAGAGAATATTACAAACAGCCAGGAAGAAACAATTTGAATATTGTGGAAACACAATCAGGATAACTCAGGATCTGTCAGCTTCTACACTGAGGGATCGAAGGACTTGGAATGCGATATTTCAGAGATCAAAGGAGCTGTGATTAAAACCAAGAATCACCTACCCAGCAACACTGAGTATCATGTTTCAGGGTCAAATATGGTCATTCAGTGGAATAGAGGACTTCCAAGCATTCTTGATGAAAAAACCAGAGTTGAATAGAAAATTTGACATTCAGATACAAGAAGCAAGAGAAGCATGAGAAGGTAAACAGGGAAAACTAATCACAAGGAACTTATCAAAGCTGAACTATTGATATTCCTACATGGAAAAATGGTAATTTTAACTGATGAAATTTTTCTCAGTATGAAAATAGTTGAAGAGGATAGAAATATATATGTGTGTGTGTGCACATATACACACACACATATATATGTATGCATATATACATCTATGTATACATATATATGTATATATTGCAGGGTATATGGGTATATGAATATCTATGTGAATGTGTGTGTAGATGTTTACAGGTATACATAGAGGACACAAGATTAATTTAATAGGAAGGGATGATACTCAAAAGATGAAATTAAGAGGTGAGAGGAATATAATGAGAGGAGATGGGGAGAGACAAAATGGGGTAAACTATCTCATACAGAAGAGGCAAGAGGAAATGGTTATAATGGAGGGGAAGAACAGGAAGGCAAAAGGAAGTGGGTCAACCTTATTCCTATTGAATTTGGCTCTGTGAGGGAATGACATACACACTAAATAGAGTATCTCACCCTAGAGGAGAGTAGGGGGGAAGGGAATGAGAGGGGGAATGATGGAAGGGAGGGCAGGCTGGGGAGGGAGGGAAGTTGGAAGCACCCACTTTTAGAAAGGGATGGGATCAAAGTAGAGAATAGAAAAAGTGGGAGGTGGATAGGAAAAAGGGAAATATAGTCAGTCTTTTACAATATATCTACTATGGTAATGTTTTGCTTTAGCTACAAATGTAGAACCTATACTGAATTGCTTATATTTCCAGTAAGGGTGGGTGACAAGGGAGGAAGGCAATGAATCTGGAATTCAAGTTTTAAAGTCAAATGTTTAATATATATATATATATATATATATATATATAGTATAATTAATACTATTTTATTTTACATGTAATTGGGAAATAAGATATACAGGCACTGGAGCATAGATATTTAACATGCCCTACTGGAAAAGTCAAAGCAGTGTGGGAGAAGATATAGGAGAGAGAAGATTGGAGGATCGGATATCCTGTGGGACTACTATTTTGGGGCAGTGGGTAGGGGAAAAACAGGGAGAAAATTTGTAACTCAAAATCTGGCCGAAATGAATGATGTAAATCAGAAATTAATAAACATTTGAAAAAAAAGATTTCAAATTTGGGAGGGTGTGGAAGGCATGTTAATGTATATACAGGAGGGAACATGTAATCAATTAAATAAATGGGATATCATTTAAACTGGGTGTTGAAGAGAGTGGATATCCCTGATACTTTGACTCAGTTTGTTGGCATCGTTCCTTTGCATTCTAATCAATCAATTAATCATTCAATAATATTACTGTGTGCCAGTAATGGAGTGCTAGGCACTGGAAACTCAAAGACAAAACACACATATGAGATTGCATTTTCTTTGTTCTTACCTCATACTCTTGCATGTTCCACCCCTAGAGATCTCTGATAATCCTTGCTGAGAGAAACTTCTACTTAACTGAAAAGTTATGTGCTCAACGGACTTTATTTTTGGCAAATAAAAACAAAATAATTTAGTAAAAAGACTACATGACTTTTAATCAATAGAAATCTTTATTTGAACCCTATCTCTGGCACAGGTAATATTGCCCTAAATCAACCATATTTCAGAACCTTTGTTTCTCCATATGTAAAACCATTGTGATAATGCTGTTATTGCCTTGATGAATTGTTTTGACCTAAACGATTTACTACATGTGAAAAGGCCATTATAAATCTTAAATCCCTATATAGAGGCCAACTATCACCATTGTTATTGGTCTCCTTTTCTTCTTCCTCGTCATTTGGCCCACGTGTTTAATAATTAATGGGAAATTTACAGATCAACAAAACATAATAAATAATAGCCTCACAGTCATCATTGAAAGCTAATAGACTGAGTTTCCTTCAATTAACATTTATAACACATTTTTTCCAGGGACAGCACTGTCCTGGGTGCTAGAGATTTTTTTAATTAACATGCAGCAATGGAAATGTCTAATTTATTTAAAGAAATATACCTAAAAGAAGAAATAGTGCATATTATAAAAGTAAGTAAACTGATATGCTCTTTTGCCCTTGACATCACTTTTAGAAATAGGTCGCAAGAAGGCTAGGGATAGAGAAAAAGATATACACCAAAATATTAATAAGATTTTATGCTTTTGTTTTAGTCAAAAAGTAAAATCAAAGTGAGTACATAAAAATTGAAGAAAGTCAACATACAACAGTGCATAAAAGCAATGAAGCATTGTTGGCGTTCATTCATTCAGTATTGTCCAACTCTTAGTGATTCCATGGACCATACTGTCCATGGGATTTTCTTGGTAGAGTTACTAGGGTGGCTTGTCATTTCCTTCTCCAGGGGTAAGTGACTTGCCCATGTCCATACAGCTAATGTGTGTCTGCGGCCAGATTTGAATTCACATCTTCCTGATTCCAGGCCCAGGATTCTATCCACTAAGCCATATGGTTGCTTAAAATGAAGAATTACTTTTTTATGAAAATGACAGATGTGAGGAATTCAGAGAAACTTAGGAGGACTTGTATGAAATGATATTAAATGAAATAATCAAAATCGAGAAAACAATATACAAAATGATTACAGTAATGGAAAGAAAAGACATACTAAAAAATAGAAAGTCAGAACTCTCATAGATACAATGGCCAATGATAACTCCAAAATGCAGAGGATGAAACAGAGTTCCACTTCTCAGTAGAGATTACTGAACTGCATGTGCAAAATGAAATAAATGTTGTCTTGCATAGCCCTAGTGTCAATTTGTTTTGTTTTACTACATATCTCCATTACAAGCAATGATTCTTTGGAGTAGGAGGGTTGATTTGTAAGTGAAAATGATGTAAAAATAAAGGAAAAATTGAAATGTCAGGGTTCTAAAATATTCTTGAAATATTAAATGATCCAAAAGTTATTTTAAGGTTTTTTTTTATCCTTCACAGAATCTCACAAAAAAAAGTTTTACTAAACCATGGTACATATACAATCTACAATGATACATTGTACCCACAGTAGCAAAATCACAAATCCCTGAAATGTTGACGTGTAGCTTCCAAAATATGGACCCTCATTCACAGTAGCACATCTGTTTTCATTTCTATGAATTGTTTGCAGTATTAGATTACAAGGATGGATGAAAATCTCCCTTTAGTTTATTAAGTATTTTAGGAGATGGTAGTTTTGTCACTCTCTGTGAGGCTTGCCAATGATCTTGGCATGAAGAAGAGATTAATGATGTAGCACTGGGTTCCATAAAGGATGTCAAACATATGGGCCATTACTCTAGCCAAAAGATGTGAGCAATTCCTTGGCAGTACCACCTACTATATGAATTTTTTTATATTTCATAATGCCTCAATTGATCTTCAAATACCAATGTCATGCCATAAAAATTGAAGGATGTTAAGCATTATATTTATTTTTTCACCTTATATAGTATAATCACATGACTGGATTCCCCCCCCCCCAATAACTGCACATTGTTAATTGTCCTTCACTTTCTTTTTTCCCTAAGGTCAACAAGTTCTTAAGCTATGAGATTTTCCCAGAAGGATCCTTGGGACTACATTTATTAAAAAGGTATGAGAATCTTTCCAGCTCTGCCAGCTTTGAGGCTTAGTTTTAATTACTGCTAACGAAAGAAATGATTTAGTGGGTAGAAAAATGACTATTAGAAAGAATCATTAGTGTGTACATGCACTTCATAGCCGATCTCCTTAGAAGCTTAGCCTGTGTCTCTCAGAGTGATCCATTTCATTTCACATTTGGAAATTATTCTGGAGACAAAGGTAAAGTTAATAGTTCAGATTTTACCAGGAATCTTGTGACTCTGAACCTAATGTACTTTCCCCTATATTAGCCTTTCTGCAAACATTGTGTCCAGAAAAAAAGGATGATAATCAAATTATCCACAATCTAGTCGAATTCAGTGTTTGAGGAGTCAGGAGACATAGATTTCTAACACTTACTAGCTAGGTAATCATAGACAAGTCATATATCCTCATTAAACAATTTTCCTTATCTATAAAATGCCAATAATAATTCCAACACTACATACTTCACAAGTTTATGTACTCAATACATATTATTGAATTAAAGATTGCATAAATTGAATATAGTGAAGGGAGCAGTCTTCTTTAACTCAATGGAAAATACCCACCTTTTGTGAATTTTTCTTCCCCACAAGTTTTATACATAAACATCCTCTGGCTTTTCAATACAACTGAATTCAATTGAATATTTATTAAGCATCTGTTACATGTAAGAGATTTTTCAACTTCTGGTTATACTTTTAAAAGTATGTTACCTTGACCACTTTTCATTATTGACTAGCAAAGATATAGTAGGCTCCCTTTATTCAGTTTTCTTCTTGTCCCTCTGCTATCATTATTTATCATTTCCCTAATGGGAAACTTGATGTGCTGTATCTATTCTGCCTATAATCCAGTTGGTTCCATAAGCTTGGTTTAGGTAGGTATGCTAGTATGCTATCTTCAGTGATAACTATTAAACTTTGAACATAGTTTTCTGACTCCTGTTGAGCCTTGAAGAGATTAGGTCATGAAAGGCAAGCTAGTTACTTGTATTTCAAAAAAAATGACTGTCAAATTTTCTTTGGCATATTACCTAGTAAGACATGATGATCATTACATTATAGTTACTTTCAATCATTCATGCTTGACCATATGTGTGTATTAAAGGATTATTCTCTGTTTCTGAGATCACACTGATGAGACAATACAGTTCATGATAGATTGTGTTTTTTAAGAATTTTTTAAAAGAGTATTTGTAATGTGCCATTGAATCATTTAAGAGATAAATAACCCAAGCAAATCAAATTTTATATTCCTTTGGTTTGTATAAGATTAAAATTATTTGGAATTATAAAACTTTCCTAAATTTTCACCAGAAGGTGAAAATATCTTTGTCAGTTTGAAACTCAATTGATCAAATTACTCTAACTTCAGTAATACTTAGAATTCCTATCCTTGTGAGATTTTACAAACTCACAAAAAAAGTTGTGGTGAAAGTGATAAAGCTCAGTTTGGAAGAAAAAAGGCACTATAATTTAAGTCAATTCTACTGACTTTTTATTAATAGTATATGTGTGCTAAGTGCTGGGGAAGACCCCATAGTATTGATGAATACACTGAACACATAACAGATATCTAAGTCAATGAACACAGTAAGAAAAGACATTGCTGACATTAGGAAATTATGAGTAATGTAATTTGGCCAAATATAGAGTACATACAGAGAATAGTGTAAGTCAAGTTTCAAAAGCAAAAGGTACAATACCTTGATTGCTTGGATAATTTTCATTTGTAGAATAGTCTTAAATTAGGAATATGTACAGGTAGGGAAATCAAGTAAAATTTTGCTTTAGGACGAAAAAGGGGTACTTAAGTTATAATGGTGGCAATGGGGAAAAATAAGATTAAGTTGATAGAGATTGAGGAGGTAGAATCTATAGGAACTCTACATCTCACTGATTTCATAATTAATTATTCTGTCTCCTACATCCTCATTTTGTTGCAGGTTTTCCCTTGTACTTGGGATGTATTTCACCTTCATTATCAATTTTGGAATTCTTTTTCTTTTCCAACTTAATGAAACAGATCCTGCCTCCTCAATGAAGCCTTCCTTGATTCCTCCAGTTGACAGTGATTTCCCCTTCCTCAAACATTCTTAGACCAAGGTAACTGGATATTTTTTTCCTCTACCCCAATCACTCTATAGCTTAACGATACTCATTTCTGTTCTGCTACCAATAGTACCCAGGTAGAAAGTGAGACCTTTGGGGGTAAGTAATACATCCCTTTCATCTTCATATAGCCTGGGTCTAGTGTAATGTCTCAAATGTACTTTGATACTTTGCTGAATCTGGTGCAGGTATTAGTATTCCTTCCAATTGTATAAATTATAGCCCATCCTCATCTCATCCTATTTGACTCTGTTCTGTGTTTTCTGTTAAATCCTTGATTCTACCCAAAATTCTGAAATCCTTCCTCTGGAGCTTTTTTAAATTATGTGGATATCAATGGAACATAAAATTTATCCCTCCTTCCTCAGTCACAAAGCTCTCTGATGAAATGCTCAAGCTATTTTATTCCTTTGCAATTGTTTATTGGAAATACGTTGAATTATATCAAGCACACTGATGCTGACTAGACACCACATCTCCACTGCTCTTTGGTTGATATACATACAAGCACATATGCAGATATACATGCATAAACACATACATATACATGAGTTTGTGTGTATTTTATATGCACTTTATTTGTATGTATGTGTTATATATATAATACTACACAAGGACTATGCAAACATATTTATATATTCATAGACATGTATATTTTATGTGCATGGCATTTTATATATATAAACATACATACATATATCATGTATATGCATTTGGAATATAGTATATGTATGTGCAAAGTTATATAGATATGCACATATCTATGACTAGATCTACCCACATATCAATTCTATGAGTTGTCCAAAATTAAGCTGACTCTAGCTTAGACCCCCACATATGAAACTATAAATTTAATCCATCTCTTCCTTCTATTTGTTTTTTTCTTTTTAGTTACTTTTATTTTCTCATCCATCATATTGGACATGGTGTTGTTAGACTCCAAATGTGTTAGTTCTATTGTCATTGATGAGAAAAGGAGTTTTTTAAGGAAATCTTTTTTTTTTGCTTTTTGAAGGGCAGTTGGGGTTAAATAACTTGCCTAAGGTCACGAACTAGTTTGTGTTAAGTGTCTGAGGCCTGATTTGAACTCAGGTCCTCCTGACTCCAGGGCCAGTGCTCTATTCACTGCACCACCTACCCACCCCCTTAAGGAAATCTTTATAGATTTTTACCCTATTTTTATTGTCCTGTTCTCAGTTTTATCATTTAATTGCCTTTTGATGATCTCACATAGTTGGATTCTCTTACCAAGTTTTCTGGGGAGGGGGGAGGTGTTTTTCCTTCTGCTTCTCACATTTTTAAAGATAGTAATATTTATAGCAATCATCCAACATCCTTCTCTATAAGGTTTTATAAGCATATTTATATCTTTAATTGGTGTTATCTCTGGCCATATAATTGCTACATATGGCAACAAGATCAAGTGCTTACTGAATAAGGCATTTTCTAAACTCTTTTGGTGTATTTTTGTGGCAATTAATTCACATCTACTTAACTTCCTTTGAAAATACACTGCCTAGCTCTCAGACCCCCATAGGGCAGAGGTCAGTCCACTGAAGGCCTCAGGAGGGACTCCAGAAGCCATGGGATTGGGGAGCAGTTGGCCCAACCTGGGCTGAGGCTGCTCCCTGTGTAGTCGAGTGGAGGCTGAAAGCCCACCATGACCCTGCTGACCTGGGATGTTCCCAGTTCCTTCCACATATTGGGGAAACTGAAAGTGCAGGCACTCTCATGAATGCACTAGTGGAAGATGATAACATCTGTATTCTGAACCATGAAAAGATTCAGATGAGAGATATCATCACTCCTATGTAAATAGATGAATCTATGGCTTCTCACTGTGCTCTTATCACTACATATGAGGATATCAAAAAGGGATTTAAGGATTCAGAGAAGGAGAATGCCCTCTTAAAGAAAAGAATACTATTTCTGGAAGAAAAGCTTCTAGAAATACAATTAGATGAAGAAACAAACGGAGTAGTGCAAGAACAAGTAAGCAAGGTCTATCATACTTATTGGAAGGTCTACCTAGACAGATAATTCGAAAAGCAAATTCGATAGAATGAATAAAGACAAGTCTGAGTCTTTGAAAATGTTATATGAACAGCTACATACTAAAGAAGTAGAGTGTCTCCAGCTCAGGACCTAGGTTTAGACTAAGCAAGTGATGAGGAATCTAAAGTGACTTTCATCTAACTGGGAGGTAAAAAAGTTGAGCAAGGACCTGAAAATTCATGGTTTGGAGCAGGAGCTGGAATTGATGAGAAAGGAATGTGCTAGTCTAAGAACAGACTGCAAAAATCCAAACATAAGGATCAGTCTCAGGAAGACAATCGTAATAACACAGATTTCCAAAGGCCAACATTCCAAGCAATAACATACAACATGCCTACTGGGAACTCAGGAGAGAAATGTCTAATTTACATCTTGTGACTCAAGTGCAAGCCAAACTTTTAAGAAAATTTAAAACTCTATCTACAATCAAAAAGGCCATGTATTTTCTAAGGTAGATTTTCTCCAGTGTATATGCAGACTCAGGGAAGGTATTCCTATCTACTGAACATATTCCTGGGAGCAGAAGCAGAGCTTATGCTCCAGTCCAGTGTGTTAAAGACCTAATGAAGTTCTCTACAAACATGTATCAGACCTCTTTAACTGTGACCTACAAAAGACAAGTTACTCTTTCATGAAATTGCAAAGCCTTCTATAGTGCCATGGCTTCTCCTCTGTTCAGAGATACAAAGATTTTATTGGAGAGAACAAGTCTCTAGTTATTGGCACATAATGAGAGAATCATCCCTACTGGTGGTAAAGACTTTCAAAAACAGATTTCCCATAGCAGAAATTCTTTAGAAGACAATTCATGGGTAGTTCAGAGCCCCCTAAAGCCTAGTGAGACAACATTTGGGGAAAGTAAAAGTAAAACACCTTCCCCCAACCTGCATCACCTGGATCAACATAATCCAAACTGTTTTAGCTGACAGAACAAACTACCTGTGTAATAAAAAATTGGCAGAAACTATTTTTCATGTACTGCACACTCTTTTATTATGTCTGATCTCTAATGTAGCTTTACTGGTGTTTCTTTTCCTTGAGCAAAATTCGGGTTTTTTTTTTCTTTTATAAGTAGTAATTAGAAAGAGATAGTGGGTTGGGTAATATTCTGAACTATACAAAGAAGAAATATTGTTTGATTTAAATAAATTATTTTTGTTTAAATACAAAAAAAGGAATGGATTGCCTCAATTCTTACATCAAAATAAATAATTTTATCCACTTTTCTCCATTTCAAACAACTTCTTTAAATAAATCAGGTGAAAACTGGCTCAAATATCATCCAAATCTTCTCATGTTTAGAATTCTAATTTGCTATCAATTAGTTAATTTACCTACTGTATAAGATATTATTATTACATTATTGACCAGTTGATTCCTATATTTAGATATATAACTAACATTCTGTCATATTAGTGATTCACAAGCAGTAGGAGCTTAATAAACATTTTTCATTAAATGCTGAAAGGGTTCAGTCACTGTTTTTTACCAATTATTGCCAGGGCTTCTTAAACTTTTCCAATTGTGACACCTTCGGTGCTCCTTAAACTGTGGGTCACGACCTCAAATTTGAGATCGTGACCCACAGTTTAAGAAGTAATAACCAAAGATGCAGAGTTTTGCTTTTATTTAAATATAATTCAATTGAATGTGCATCTAGGATCATCCTCTGAAATCTGTTTACTGTACTCCCTAACAAAACAACAATATCTGTTCTTCAATTCATTGTTGGAACTAAATAAATCAAGACCTAATCAGGGGACTTTGTCATCAGCCTTCAGAAGAGAACACTTGTCAAGTAAAGGGGAAAAGGAAATGACTTGAAACTTCCTTCATTGGCCCTGTGATATTTCTTATCTCTACAATAAAGGTATATTCTTACTGCTTTTTTATACTTCAGGGAGAAGATAAAGTAATGAAATTTGCATTACAAAAAGCTTTTGGGCTAAACATTTTATTTTCAGCTGCACAGACACTAAATTTAGTCTTTTCTCTTTTTATGAAATAATTTTTTTTCTCAATGCTAAAATCATTACCTGTGCTCATTCATCTTTACTATGGTAATGTCTCTTCACTAGTTATATTCCTGCATAATGATTTTCTTCAGGCATTTCGAAATCTCCCCATATCATTGCAGTATTATAACCATACCAAGACTTTCTTTTTCTTGATTTATTTTTAATTTTGGTTTCAACATCTCCTATTTACTTTATTTCATATAATTGCCACCATATACCTCCTTTTGGCTTTCATTCTTTGTCATGATTATCTAATTTTTTGAAGGCAGTGATTCTATCCTTTCAGATTAAAACTCTTTTCCATTTTACATCACCTTCTAAAACTAGGATTTAAATTAAGTAATATAATAAGCTTTCTATGCCCCCCTTTTCTTTCTCTTGAATATTGTGAAAATTTGCTAGGTCAACTTCTTTACTCAGCTTGGGGAAAGAGTCCTATAACTTTCCTCTTCTTAAATCAAGTCTCAGAATAGTTCATTTAATCAATATTTCACAGTATGATGAAACCACTTTAAATCTCTGTTTAAAAATGTTGTTAAGGTTGGTGAAGTGAAAATGATGGAACCCTTTGGAGGAAATAATCATGTCATTTTAAAGTTCATGAAAAATAAGAAAGGGAAAATCAGGCATAGTCTGAAATGCTCCTTACTTTAGGAGAACACATTTAAAAGATATATAGAGGTAAGGGCTGAAGGAAATTAAAATGAAGACTAAAAAGGCAGAAAGGTAAAAAGAATGGAGGACATACATCCTTGAAAAAAGAAGACTAGGGGTGAGGGTCAAGGTGAGGTGGCACATTGCTAACTATCTTGAGGTATTTGAATGATTACTGCATGATAAAGAATTAAATTGATCAGGTTGACTCTAGAGGACAGAACTCAAAGCAATGATTGGGAATTATATTGGAGCAAATTTAAAGTCCATGGGAAAAAAAGATGTTATTCTTAGGCTCAGGTCTATGAGAAAGATCTACAAATATGACCCATGTTCATAGTTATTCTGTACCTGAATATGTAGTTATGAAATTGCCTATTCTTATGACCCCCATAATGGTGCATAACATTTTTCAAAATGTTTTCTTAATGTGTTATTTTCTCTTTTTATTTAGATTGCATTTATCCCCAATGTTGCTTCCTCACCTACTCCTATGGAGCCACTCCAATGAACAAATGATATTTTAGAGACAAAAAAGAGGAAAATAAATCAGTATAATTGATCAATAAATGGAAAAGTCCAAAAATATGTACAGTGTGTAATCTTTGTGAAGGACTTTGATGAAAGGGTAGGTTGAGGGTGTCTTAATATATGTCTTTATTTGAATCATGTTTCATTCATTTAAAAAAATGTGGGATATGGTTGTTCTTTTTATTTTCATTCTTGAAATTGTGTATATTGTTTGTTTTTAACCCTGCTTATTTATTTCTACATCAGTTCATGTAAATCTTCTTACACTTCACTATTTTCATCATGCATCATTTCCCATAGTACAGTAATATTGCATTACATTCATGTACCACAATTTGTTTAACCATTTCCCAAAAGACACATTTTTTTTTTACCAATGCCTGAAAAGTGAGCTTTCTGCCTTGCCCCAGGAAAGATCCCTCTCTATTGTTTGTACTTCATTGTATTCATATGCAACAGACAATGAGAAAATAAGAAATAAAAGGACAAGGTCAATGACAGGTATTTGTGAGCAATAAATGAAAAATTAAATCTGGCAAATATGTATTAACAAAATAAAAATGCACATAATTAAGATGAAGTAAAACATCTACTTATAAAGTTTTTAAAATGTTTTACAGTTGTTATCCTACTGAAATGAATGCCCAAGATAAAAATGCCACACAAACACACACATACACACCCTTCTGCTTCTTTACTAGTTAGAAAGCATCTCACATCATATTAGAAAAAGAAAAGGCAGATGTAGAAGCTGCTGATTGCCATAGTAGCTGTCTTGCCATGAGATGCCTTCCACGTCTCATTTTTCCTCTCCTCTTATTCTGGAACCCCAGAATTCTCACAACAACCCACAAGTGAAACAAAAGCCTTCATATCTCCTTTACAAATGCTGAATTTTCTTTAGTTGCCTCTCTTCACAAACTGAGAACTATGAATTTTAGAGTTTTGTGACTAGCCAACCACTTGCAGCAGGTTGTTACACAAAAGTAAAATCTATACATCCATGATTATTTAGTCATTTATTTATGAAACATTTGTTTAAAATAGATAGGAATTAAGACTTTTTTCCCTGCCACCACTTTTGTTTTCCTCCCAGTGAGGAATTTCTTTTAACTGTTAGGATATAAAGACAAAAAAAAGATATAAATTCCAATTTTTATCCTATTAAGATGATACTGGTTTTATACAGATGATAACATAAGGTAGAGAATAAGAACAGCAAGAGGGAGAGTAGAAAAAGTCTGAAACGAAAATTCAAAGAAAGAAAGAATGACATCATATAGGATGATCTGTGTATGTCAATGAGTGGCATAGGCTATTTCAGAAGGTAAGGAATACCTTAATTACCATTGGTTCTGGGGGGTGGCGGAAAACATAAAGGTTGCTTTCCATAAAAAGTTCCTGAAGGAGTGGATAGATGTAAAGGACAGTGTTATCTAATTCACAACTTAATATGAGTGCCACCAGCAAGACAGGTGAGGAGAGAAAGAGAGTGTAGGGATTAGATAAGAAAGAGGAAGGCAGGAATAGCTTGCCCTATGCCCTCCACTTTAGGAGAGGATATTTTAAAGACTTCAGATATGAGATGGGTAGGGTTCATGGCCTGAAGGGCTCATGGGGAAATTCAGGTGAAAAAAGGAAAGAAGTTAAAGGAATTGATGATATTTTACTTGTAAAAGAAAATATTTAGGATAAAAGAAAAGCAGAGGAGAAGAGGGGAGGAAATCAGAAGGGAGAGGAGGTATTTTAGAATGGCAAGAAGGCATTGACATAAAACGTTTATCTCAGTCCTGTTATTTTTCAGGCTGGTAAGAATATTTTTGTCCCAACAATACTATAAGACAGTTCTAAAATTTCCCAGGGGAAAAACTGATGTGAATTTATTTTCTCTAATGGAATAATAATAATAGGCACCTCTTATTTCTCTAAATGTAGAAGAAAAAAAAACATTAATTTAGAACTGGAAAAGTGCTTAAAGAACATCCAGTTCACCTCATTTCATAATTGAGTCTTGTGCAGAAAGGGGTTTATTTGATGGCTAAGTAGTGACGAGTCATAAACTGATATACATTAGTTCATTCTAAACCAAGTGCCTTTTCAGTTATATCATACTAAACATACTTCTTCACTACCTCTCCTCATTTTCTTTGCAGGAATCCTGGAGTTTTTGCAAGTAAGTTTCATAGTTATATATTTGAATTGCACTGTCAGTTATCCCCAGCCCCCACCCCCCAAAATAAGACTTAGCCATGCTTTTTCCTCTAGTTAACTTTCTCTAATCTGGGCTTCAACTCAATTGTTAAGTCATTGATTCAGAACTTGCTGAAAGTCTGGAACCAAAGAGTAATAATTATTGGTTTGATATCTACTTAAAAGGAGCTCTTCAGTGGTTTTCCCTGTGCATCTATCCTTGGTATTACATTATAAACATTTTTTAATGATTTGAATAAAGTCACGAATGTCATGAATTTTCTCATGACACAAAAGTTTGAAAAGAAACAAACATGCAAAATGACATCTGGAATTTTAAAAAGGACCCTTACAAGCTCTAAAATGTTTGGGTCAATGGTGATCAGATAACAATTACTGGAGATAAACATGAAGATTTATATTTTGGTACAAAAATAAGCTTGTTAAGTACAAGAAGGAAAAGGCATGCCTAGATAGCAGTTTGTTTGAAAAAGATCTGAAGGGTTTTATGAACTACAATTTATTATGAGCAAATAGTGTGACATAGCAGCTAAGAAAGTGATTGCAATCTAGATTGTGTTAATAGAATCATAATTTCCAAATAAAGAAAGCAGAAGACTTATTATTCCTTTTTTATATATACTTTAATTTTAATTTATTTATTTACTTTTAGTTTCTAATATTCAGTTAAACAATCCCTTGAGTTCCAAATTTTCTCCCCCTCCCTCTTTCCCCCCTTGTCCCACCATTGTGGCAGGCAATCAGTTATATATAGGTTCTACAAATACCTTAACAATAAACATTAGTCAAGTTGTAAAGAAGACTTTTAACCAATGGAGTGAACAATGAGAAAGAAGGAATTAAACAAAACAAACTTAAAAGAGAGAGAGCAAGTACTTTGCTTCAATTTGCATTCAGACTCTAGTTCTTTCTCTGAATGTGGATATACCTTTTTATCACAAGTCTTTTGGAGTGTTTCTCTAATCTCGCATTGTTGAGAAGAGCCCAGTCTATCAAAGTTAGTCATCACAGATACAATTGTGTACAAAGTTCTACTGTTTCTGCTCTCCTCACTCAGTATCAGTTTATATGTCTCTCCAGGTTATTATGAAGTCTATCTGCTCCTCATTTATTTTTTTAAATTTTGTTGGGGGGGGGAAGGCAAGGCAAGAAGTCAAGGGTCTGAGGTCGGAGTTGAACTCAGGTCCCCCTGACTCCAGGACCAGTGCTCTATTCATTGTGTCACTTAGCTGCCCCTCCTATTACTTGCCTACCCCGTAGTACTGTATTCAGGATGATTTAGGTCTGATAGAAGGGAAAATTAACAACGATAAAATCTCTATGGAAAAGATGTCTTGCTCTACAATGTGTTCTCCTTCACTAGAGATTTTCATGCCAAAGCTAGATGAACACTTTTTGGAGATATTGCAGAGGGAATTATTTTGGGGATATGGGCTATATTAGACAACTGTGTGTGTGTGTGTGTGTGTGTGTACTATTTATGGAAATCATGAGTTTTTATAATTCATTTTAAGTTCTACTCACTAGCCACAACCCTGTTTTATTGTATCGTGAATACCAACTAGTCTTTCTCATGAAAAATTATTTTCTTGTTTCATTTCATTCTTTTGTAGAACTTAAATGAGAGAAATTGTGTTTTTATGAGAGGTCTAAAATCCTGATTCTATTATCATGGTTTTGGTCAGATAATTACATGTGTTCCTCACTACCATACAGATGAAACCAACTCAAACTGAAGTTTTATTGGTATTTCATAAACACTTTTGAATGAGGTCCACCACAGATCTGCCTTATCCCCAATTGAAACATTACTGTAAGGCTTTAGAGAATTATAACAAATGGAAAACTACATTACAAGCTTCCATTTCACTACACAGTGATATTGTACTTTTGTGCCAATTGCATTTTTATTTTTTAGTAAAAAATGGATTATCATGATGTTGTTGCTTTTTTGCCTCTACTCTTAAAGATAATTGCAGTGTTCAAATTGTTTATAAATATATGTGTGTGTGCATGTGTGTATACATATGTATATATGTGGATATGTATGTATTTGAAGTGTTAAATAGGTTGTAATGTCAAGCAAAGAAGCATTTAGCACCTTATTACAGTTATTTATTTAGTATCTGGTTTCAGTTCAAGTGTCTATGAGCCTTCCCCTGATTATATCAAGTCTTTGTTTAGAAACAGAAACTATGAATCCCACAGTGGGAAGGATGTGCCAAAGACAGGAACAGGAAGGATGTAAGAGGTGGGAAGAACAGGTAGGAGCTAATGACAGATAAAAATTTCTAGCACAGCTGGAACTGAACAGAACCAAGAAGGGAACATCTGTGGTGGCTGACACTGTTTTTGTTGATCTGTATTTGTGATACTTTGTGCAGAAGTCCTGGGACCTCACTGGAAGCCCTGAAAGTGGATTTTCTTGTTGTCTGCTTACACAAATACTGGAGGAGGATTTTAGAGGTCCTAGGACTATGCTGATGATTTGTGTTGACTTCTCAGACCTTGTTTGTGGGTCTGTGTTGATTTCACAAGCAGATAGTGAATTGATGATAGTTCCAGTAATGTCTGTGAATGTTGTTTTGGCTCTGTTAAGCTTTTCTTCTCAGAAACAGAAACTGTGAAGGACTTGAGGTAGACTGGATACTGTGAGCTTCAATATGGAATGAGAGTTGGACAAGGAACTGAACAAGGAGCTGGATGAGGAGCTGAGATCTGCCTGCCTGTGAATCCAGGTGACAATAGAATAGATTCAGGCAAGAGCTGTACCCATGGAAGAAGAACCATGGAATCTGGGAGCCAGCATCAAGTCAAGATGAAAAGACCTCTCCTTGGGTACTTAGTACTGACTGAGAAGAGTCAGTCTTCTGTAACCTAGGGGTGGGAGAACTTTGTACTTTGTGCCTTGTACCCCTTGAGGATGATTGAGTTAAGGATGATGGGAAACTAATCTCCAATCAAGAAGAAAGAAGACTTTTTCACTGAAGAGATTAAGAAAATGTGACCTAGGGGCTGGGAAACCTTAGTATTTTATATCTCTTAAGGAGGACTGCTCCCTAAGGATGATTGAGTTAAGTACTTATTGAATGATATATTTTGTGTAAAATTTTGTGGCCACTTTAGTTATAAGTAGTTATGTTATATCACTGTGAATGTTGTACTTTGTTTTCTGTGAATGTTTTGCTTCAGTTTACTGACGAATAAATAGAGAATTCACTATACCATATGATCAGAACCTTAAAGCTATTCACAGTAGCAGTCCTCTGGAAAGCTGCTAATGCTTGGCTTTACGTAGGTTGATGATACAAATCCTCCTGTTTCAAAGCATGGACATAGTAAAATTTCATTTACAATATGTACATTCTACTGCCATTCATCATTCTCTAAAGTGGTGTCTTATAAGGTGATGACTACTAAAATTTCATCATATTCTAAATGCATGGAACCTAGAGAAAATGGTTCCATGATTTGCCAAAAAAAATCAGAATATGATAAAGGGAATCTTTCTTTGAATTCTAGGTGGTTGAGTTCTAAATTTCCAGCCTCCCTCCTCTTCCCAAGCCCCAAAATGACATGTCATCTGATATAGACTACATATGTAGAATCACATTAAACATGTTTCTACATTAATTGTGTTGTGAAAAAAGAATCAGAATAAAAGAAAAATAACAAAAAAGGAAAAAAAAACACACAAAGAGAAAATAGCAGGCTTTGATCTGTATTCAGATTCCCTAGCTCTTTATCTGGATGTGAATAGCATTTTTGAAATTGTCTTAGATCAGGGTGGAGGAACCCGCAACCTTGAGGCCACATAGGGTCTTCTATATCCTTGGGTGCAGCCTTTTAACTGAGTCCAAATTTTACAGAACAAATCCTTTTATTGAGGGAGTTTATTATGTGAAACTTAAATCAGTCAAAGGACCAGACTTGAGGAACTAGAGGGCCACATTAGATCTTAAGGCCACTGTTTGCCTACACTTGTATTATTGTATTGCTGAGAAGAGCTAAGTCTATCAAAGTCAGTAACTGCACAAAATTGCTGTTACTATTCCTGTTCTCCTGGTTCTAGTCACTTTACTCAGCATCAGCTCATGCAAGTCTTTCCAGCTTTTTTTGAAATTCACCTACTCCTCATTTCTTATGTAACAATTATATTTCATTACATTCACATACTATAATCTGTTCAGTCATTCCCCAATTGATGACCATCCCCTCAATTTCCAATTATTTGCCACCACAAGAAGAGCTACTACATTTTTTGTGGTACATGTGGGTCCTTCCCCCCTTTTGTTTTTACAAATTTATTTATTTATATTTTAGTTTTCAACATTCATTTTGACAAGATTGTGGGTTAAAGATTCCCACCCTGTTTCTCCACTATCCCCCACCCCAAGATAGTAAGCATACTGAATAAACCTTTCCCCAATCTGTTCTCTCTTATGTCCTCCCCCATCCAACTCCCCTTACTTTCTTGTAGGGCAAGATAGATTTCTATACTCCATTGCCTGTATACCTTATTTCCCACTTGCATGTAAAAAACAATTTTTAACACTGGTTTTTAAAACTCCGATTTCAAATTCTTTCCCTTCTTTCCTCCTCACCCAACCCCACAGGGAAGACAAGCAATTCAATATAGGTCGTACATGTGTAGTTACAAAAAATATTTCCATACTAATTATATTATTAAAGACTGACTATTTTCCCCCTTCCTATCCGACCCCCCATTTACTTTCTCCTTTGAACCTATCCCTTTTCAAAAGTGTTGGCTTCTAACTACCCTCTCTCCCAATACACCCTGCCTTCTATCATCCCCCTGCTTATCCCTTTCCCCCTTACCCTCCTGTAGGGTAAAATGCCCAATTGATTGTGTATGTTATTCCCTCCTTAAACTAAAGTCAATGAAAATAAGATTGACTCATTCCCTTTCACCTTTCTACTTTTCCCCTCTACTGTTAACAGTTTTCTCTTACCTCTTTTATGTGAGATAATTTACTCTATCTCTCACTTTCTTTTTCTCCCAATATATTCTTCTCTCACCTTTTAATTTTATTTTTAGTTTTCATCTGTTAATATTCAACTCATCCTGTGACCTCTGACTATGTGTACATGTACATACACACAGATACACACCTTCCTATATATACATACATACGTACACACATATACATATATATATATATATATATTCACTTCAACTATCCTCACACAGAGAAAAAGTCTCATAAGTTACAATTATCATTTTCCATGCAGGAATGTAAATAGTTCCTTATGATTTCTTTTTCCTGTTTACCTTCTCATGCTTCTCTTGCTTCTTTTATTTGAAAGTCAAGTTTTCTGTTCAGCTCTAGTCTTTTCATCAAGAATGATTGAAAGTCCTCTATTTAATTGAATTTCCATATTTGCCCCTGAAGTATTATACTCAATTTTGCTGGGTAGGTGATTCTTGGTTTTAATTCTAGCTCCTTTGACCTCTGGAATATCATATTCCAAACCATTTGATCCCTTAATATAGAAGCTGCTAGATCTTGTGTTATCCTGATTGTGTTTCCACAATACTCAAATTGCTTCTTCCTCAGTGCTTGTAATATTTTCTCCTTGACCTGAGAACTCCGGAATTTGGCTACAATGTTACTAGCAGTTTCCTTTTGTGGATCTTTTTCAAGAGGTGATTGGTGAATTCTTTCAATTTCTATTTTGCCCTCTGGTTCTAGAATATCAGGGCAATTTTCCTTGATATTTTCTTGAAAGATGATGCCTAGGCTCTTTTTTTTTATCATGGCTTTCAGGTAGTCAAATAATTTTTAAATTATCTCTCCTAGATCTATTTTCCCGGTCAGTGGTTTTTCCAATGAGATATTTCATATTGCCTTCTATTTTTTTTCATTTCTTTGGATCTGTTCAATAGTATCTTGATTTCTCATGAAGTCATTAGCTTCCGTTTGCTCCAATCTAATTTTGAAGGAATTATTCTCTTCAGTGAATTTTTAAAATTCCTTTTCCATCTGACCAATTCTGCTTTGTAAGGAATTCTTCTCCTCACTGACTTTTTGGACCTCTTTTTCCATTTGAGTTAGTCTATTTTTAAGGTGCTTTTTTCTTTAAGGTGTATTTTCTCCAGTCAGCCTGTTGACTCATTTTTCATAATTTTCTGTCATCATCCTCTTTTCTCTTCCCAATTTTTCCTCTACTTCTCTTACTTGATTTTCAAAATCCTTCTTGACCTTCTACATAACCTGGGACCAGTTCATATTTTTCTTGGAGGCTTTTGATGCAGAAGTTTTGGTGTTGTCTTCTTCTGGTTCTATTTTCTGATCCTCTTTGTCACCAAAAAGGAATTGTATAGTTTGATTGTGCTTCCTCTGTCTGCTCATCTTGCCAGCCAATTTCTTGACTTTTGAGCTCTTGTCCATGGTAGAACTCTATTTCCATAGTGGAGAGTGCTGTGTTCCAAATTTCTGGGGTTTTGCACAGCTGTTGGCAGAGTTTTTTTTTTCCAGGTACCTACCTCAGAACTATGAGGCTTTCTATCCACAGTGTCAACAAGCTCTGCCACACCAGTGTTCCTCATTCTTGGACTGCCACCCAAGACTGCAAATCAAATCCAAGCAGAGCAAAGCAAGAGAATCCTGCCTCAGTGACAGCAGAGGTATTCCTGCCAATGCCCTCTAGAAAGTCACTTTCCCCCCCTATGATCTGTAGGCCTGGAGTTGGAAGCAACAGCAGTGGCAGCAATTGCAGCCACAGTCATCTCTGCCGCCCCAGGTGCAGGGGCCAAACCATGCTCTCCTCTCACCCAGGATCAACAGGGTTCCCCACTGATCTTTTACTTTCTCTTTGGCATTTATTGGTTGAGAAGTTTGGAAATCACCGCAGCTGCCAGCAATTCACTCTATTGAAGTCTGTTCCTGCCAGTCTGTGCCACTAGTCTCCCTTTCCCCTTTTTAGTGATCTTTTTGGGATACAGATCTAGTAGTGGTATTGCTGGATCCAAAGGTATGCACAGTTTTATAGCCCTTTAGGCATAGCTCCAAATTGCTCTCCAGAATGGTGGGATCAGTTCACAATTTCACCAATGTGTTCCATTTTTCCCACATCTTCTCCAACAGTTATGTATGATCTACTTTAATTTCAACACATTAGTAATAATAACAACAATAGTAACAACTGCCTTTTCTGGAAATAAAAATTAAATGAACATAACCTACATTGCCCACCTATATTTGGCTATTATCCACTTGAGTTAGTATACCTTTTTTGTGTGACTCTACAGAATTATTCACCATGTTCCTTTTTTCCAGCTTATTTTTCCACTCAAAGAATTGCCTTACATTTCTCTCTGTTGAATAGAAGTGATGCTATAGAGCCCTTTCTTAGATCACAGAGTAAGGTTTATGTTAGCATTACATAGCCTCAGTCAGCTTGTAGGCACTAATAAATGAATATATTAACGTAGAATTATTTTTTGCTTAAAATAATTATGTTTCTGGAATGCATCACATGTCTACAATTCTCCTAGATATTAATCAAAGTTATGTACATGTAAGAACTGGAGGATATGTTTTAATTAGCTAACTTTATGAAAAAGTTTTCTTATTACAAAGTTACTAACACATACAAAATATTATTTTTATATTGTGTGTGATAATTGCAGGAAAAAATAGGAAATTTCAGATTAAGGCCCCTGAAGTAATAAAGTCATGCATAATGAGATATTTCAAAATCTGATTCTTTCTAAAATTTTATAGGCATATGTGTAAGAATATCTATAGTGAGGAAACTGAGTTAATATTTTAGCTTTAGCATTAACATGCCAGCATATGACTTCCTATAAAATGATTTTAAGAGAAAAAATGATTTTTCTAGATGTATCAGATTTATTTGTATACTTTCCTTTAAGATCATTAATGCAGTTCAATGGAAAGGACCTTGATTTTGAAACTAAAAGACCTAACTTCTGATCTTGAATTTTCAATTTACTGATATAAGAACTTGGATGTTTCATCTTTGGGGGCATTTTTCTTTCACCCATAAAATTAAGGGAACAGAGTACAAAATAATCCAAACTGTTTTCTGGCTCCAATACTCTTTGCCCATATACTAAGATCTTTAAGAAAAGAAAGAACAAATTTATCTCATCAGCTCCCAGCATAACAATGATAAATGTGAAAAACTGATAAGTACTGTGTATCTGAAAACAATTAGCCATTTTGAAAAAAATGAAACAGACTCTTAACTATCTACCATTACAAAGAATATAAATTTTATTTTTTAAGATATAATGGGAGGGGGCAGAGCCAAGATGATGGAGAAAAGGCAGGGACTCACCTGAGCTCTCCCCAAGTCCTTCCAAAAAACCTTTAAATAATGCCCCCAAACAAATCCTTAGTGGCAGGACCCACAAAAGGACAGGGTGAAACAATTTTCTAGCCCAAGACAACTTAAAATGTTGACAAAATAAGGTCTGTTGCACCAGGGTGAGAGTGGATCATAGTCCAGAAAAGGCCATGGCCCAAGAAAACAGCAGTAGACTTGGGGGCAGTTTCCAGACATCTCAGCCCCTCTATGGTAAGATGGTTGGATAATTGGTCAGGAGATTACAGGGGTCCCTTTGATGGCACCAAGTGCAGGACTCTGTTTTATTTCCCATACTTAGATCTGGGTAGCAATCCTGGAAGGAGAACTAGCACACCATAAATTGCAACCCAAGGAGAACTGGGACCCTGGTCAGTCACAGTGCTGAAAAGAGTTTTTGTGGTAGCTCACAGATATGAGCAATGATCAGGGGAGTAATAAACACACCTCTCCCTAGATCATACCATCTGAGGAAAAAAAAAACAAAAACTTAAAGGTTCCCAGAATTATCTCTGTAAACAGCAATACAAAACCCCAAAGCTTGGGACAGGGCCCTTTCCATTCCAGAAGCAGAGCCCTACTTTAGCATACACTTAAAAGCCAAGAAGTAGGTTGGAAACATGAAATAAAGATAAAGAGTAGAATTTATATGGTTAAACTATTTACATTCCTCCACAGGCAAATAGCCTTATAACTCCTAAAAACAATGACTAATTATTAGCCCAGTTAGAAAGAATATACATAGACAAAGGGCATGGATGTGAGTTGAATATGATGGGATGATTATCTAAACAAAACAAAATTAAGGGGTCAGAAAGAGGTTTGCCCTGGGAGAAATGGAAACTGAGGGGTAGAATGGGAGTAAATTATCTTAGAGAAAATAACTTTTATAGCAGAGGGAAAGATAGGAGTGTGGTGGACAGAACTAGAACCTTAGTCTCATTGGAATTGGCTCAAAAAGAGGAAAATATCGACATACAGTTGGGTATAGAAATCTATCTACCAACAAGAAAAAAAAAGCAAAGGAGGCTAGTGATAGAAGAGGGGTTAGATTGGGGGAGAAAAAATCATAAGCAAAACACTTGAAAAAGTATGGGAGACAAAGAGAGAATAATAAATGGGGAAAATAAGAATGTTGAGAAATGTGCAGTTTATAGTCATAATTGTAGAAAAAAATTATAGCAAGTTTCTCTGACAAAGACTTCATTTCTCAAATATATAAAAAAATGGAGTCAATTTTATAGAAATGAGTGTATCTTCAATTGATAAAAGAAAAATTATATGAACAGATGGTTTTCAGACAAAATAATCAAAGCTATCTATAGTCATATGAAAAATACTCTAAATTAATATTGATAAGAAAAATGCAAATTTAAATGATTCTGAGCTACCACCCCATACCTATCAGGTTATCTAATATGATCAAAAAGGAAAATGACAAACGTTGATAAGGATGTGGGAAAATCGATACACTAATGCACTGTTGGTGGAGTTGTGAACTGACTCAACCCTTCTGTAGAGCAATTTGGAACTATGCTCAAAGGGCTATAAAACCATACATACCCTTTGACAAAGTAATAGAACTACTAGGTGTGTATCCCAAAGAGATTTTAAAAAGACAAAGGACCTACACACACAAAAAGTTTTATAACAGATCTTTTAGTAGTGACAAATAATTAGAAATTGAGATGATCGCCATCAATTGGGGAATGATTGAACAAGTTGTTGCACATGATTGTGATGAAATACTATTATGCTATGAGAAATGATGAGCAGGATGCTCTCAGGAAATCCTGGGGAGACTTACATGAACTAATGCAAAGTGAAATAAGCAGAATCAGAAGAACAGTGTATATAACAACAGCAATATTGTATGAGGATCAACTATGAATGACTTGGGTATTCTTAACAATATAGTAATCCAAGACATTTCTGGAATACTTATGATGAGAAATGCTATCCATCTCCAGAGAAAGAACTGATGGAGTTCAAACAAAGAGTGAAGCATATATTTTCTTTGCTTTCTTTATGTGTCTTGTTGTTTGTATGTATGTCTGTTTTCTTCAACTACATTACTCACACAGAAATTTGTTTCAAATGACAACCATTGTATAACCTATATAAAATTGCTTTCCTTCTTAATGTGGGGCTGGGGGAGGCAAGGAAGAGAGATAAGAGAGTTTGGAACTCAATTACTAAATAAATTAAATATATATATAATATATATTACATGTAATTGGTGAAAAATAAAATACCAAATTGAAGAAGTTTAATGTGAAAATATCATTCATTTATTTATCAGTCCATCTATTCAAAAAATATTTATCATCAATGCTACAATGCCTTCATTTTCCATTGCCAAATCTGAGCATAGCTCTATCTGCCTGTTTTTGTCCTGGGATATGGAAAACTGAGAGAAATAATGGTAGCACACACACACACACACACACACACACACACACACACGTTTTGAAGGTGAAGGGTAATGCCTGAGAGATAAACATTGTGGTAGTACCTTCTATCCCACTGGAATTATTAGTGTTAGATTTAAACAGTCAGGTGGTACTTTTTGTGTTTGAGTTTCTAGCAGGGTTTCTTAAACTGTTTCCACTCCCAATCCCCTTTCCTGTTCCCGCAGCATCTTTGGCACTGCATAGCCTAAGGGCATGCACAGTGCAAACTATATATGCTTTGTGTTCAGAACCAAAGCTTCAGTGAAGTTGCATGATACAACATGTGCAAGTGCTGCCAGAAACACTTATAATTCATTATACATTTGATTTTTTGTTATTTTTATTAATATTACACATTCAGAAACCTTTTTACTTTCACCAAATTTTCCTCAATCCTATATGGGCTCACAACCCACAGTTTAAGAAGCACTGGACTAGAGCATTTAACAAATACCGTATCTCAGTTCTCAGGTTTCAGAAGAAAATATAAACATAGTCTGATATTACAGCAGAGTTCCTGGGATACTGGACATGTAATTACTTGTTCCTATTTTCCCATTAAGCTTTGACAATGAAAATTACTGAAAATTTCTATAGTATCTTCTACCCCAACAATGATTTTACTTTCATCTCTATTCCAGTCATTATCACATTTATATATCCAGCTCTATTTTCTCTCCTGAGCTCCTGTTCAACATTGCAATCTGCCTTTTATACATCCCCTGACTGGATGTTTCAAATAAGTCTCAAACTCACCATATCCAGAACAGAAATCATTATCTTACTCCCCACGAACTCTTCCCAAGCTTTCTATTATTGTTGAGAGTGCTATAACTGTACTATACTTCTCACTCTGAAACATTCTCAGGTTTGTAGACCTGCAACCTTAGCATCATCTTCAACTTCTCACTCACACTGACCCCATGTATGTAAACTCTGCTGAAATAGTATTGCTTTTACTTTCATAACAACTCTTATATGCCTCTGTCTCTTCCCATTGACATATCTATCACCATAGTAAAAACTCTCACCACAGATATAACATGTTCATTAAGCTCCATGATGCAAATCATTGTCTGCTTCCTCCATTCAGCTGCAAAAGTGATTTTACTGAAGAATGAGTCTGACCATGCTATTTCCCTAGTCAATAAACTCCTGGGGTTCTGGATCAAATTAAAAAAAACTCTCTAAAATGTAATGCCCTTTACAACATGACCCCTTTCCTAACTATCCAGTCTCCTTACATTTTATTCTTCCATATACTGTCTGATCCAGATACTCTGAAGTACTTGTTATTTTAACATGATAATTGATCTCCTGACTGTCATTGCACTGGCTTTCACACATATCTAGAATATTCTACCCCTTTACTCCAACCATTTATCTTTTCTGGAATCATTCAAGTCTTCAATGATCTGAATATTAAAGACCAATTTATTTTTTATAGTAAAAGAAAAACAGATCATATACCTCTCACAGTTGTGGGATAAAGATGTATTATAATCAAGTAAGAGATAGAGCTAATAATAAAAGATAAAATTTATAACTACATAAAACTGAAAAATCTCTGCACAAACAAAATTAATGTATTTAAAACAAGCAGGGAAGTAGTTGAATGGGATTGTGTTTTTATCAAGTATCTCTGATAAGAGTTTGGTATACAAGGCATATAAGCAATTGTCAGATATAGATGTACATGCATACACATTAATAATCACGCACACACTATATATAATACAGATATGCATACATTTGAATGGAGAATATGAAAGTGAATATACATGAATATACAGACATATACAAAAGTCATTCTCCAGTAGAAAAGAGGTCAAAAGCCATGAATAAATAGTTTTTTAAAAAATTACAAACTATAAAAGTATGAGAGTGATTTAAATCACTAACAATAAGAAAAATGAAAATGAAAAACAAGCCTGATATTTCAACTCAGATCCCAAAACCTGACAAAAGATTAGAATACTCAAAATTATGGAGTTTGTGGGAAGATAGGCATACTAGTACCTTGTTAATGGAGCTTTGAATCAATGCAATCATTTTAGAGAGCAGTTGGGGATTGTGCAAATAAAATAACTAAAATGTCTAAGCAATTGTGACCTACAGATTCTACTACTAACCATGTATTCCAAGAGGGATATGTGTGTACATATATCAGCAATTTTAGGATATCAAATAATTGGAAGCAAAGTAGATCACCATCAATTGGGGAATGATGACATAAATTATGCTATATGAATATAATGAATCATTGTTATTTTATAAGAAATTAAAAATGTAAGCAATCCAAAGAATCACGCATAGATTTACATAACCTGATACAGAGTGAAGTAATCAGTGACAGGAAAATATATATATATATATATATATATTGAATAAAACAATGCAAATTGAAAGAACAATTGCACACACACACACAAAAGAATCAAATATAAAATTATAAGAGCAATTATGACTTGAAAGAAGGAATATTAGAAGAGTTGTTCCCTGTTCCCTCATCACCCTTCACCCTTTGCAGAGGTGAGAAGTTCACAAATGTAGTTGGTGGTGCAGTTGATAGAGCTCTGGGCATAGAGTTAGAAAGACCTGAATTCAAATTTGGTCTCAGGAACTTGCTAGCTATATGACCCAGGGCAAGTCACTTAACCTTTGCTTGCCTCAGTCTCTGTATTTACAAAATGGGGATAATAATACCATAGATAATAATGAAAATTTGCAGGGTTGTTGAAAGGATCAATTGGAATAATACATGTAAAAAGTAAGTAATGTAGTTCCTGGCACATAGTAGGAGTTATATAAATTTTTATTCCCTTTCCCCTACCTAGTATATTTGCAGACTATATTAATGGATTGATAATTTTTTCTCTTTTTTCTGATTTTTTTCTTCTTTTCTTTTGCTTTTTGAAGTATTTTTGGTATAACATGACTCTTGGGGAGGGGAAGAAATGGTAATAACAGAGAAAATCCCCACCTTCACTCACTGCCTTCCTATTTCCAATGAATTCCCTTTGATGTTACTTTCAACTACTCTGTATGTGTGCATATATACACAGTTACACATATATGTATATGTATGCTTTTATTTCTTTCATTTCTCAACATTCGAAAGTGTCCAACACAGTGACTGATGATTACTTATTGATAAGAAGACTGATGTAATGTTCAATCTCCAATTTCCGCTTGACAGAAACAGAGATTCTATTATGAAGACTGACATTCTGATTAGCTTAGTCTCCTGTTCTCCTGCTATGGCTAGGATATTGAAGATAGCCCCTCTAGCAATAAATTATAAATAAAAAAAAGTATTTATATGTTCAAAGAGGATTGCTACAGTTACTGAATATGTGCAGCCTCTATCATATTCAATTAATACTTCTGTTTTGCTTTCAAATTAAACTCTTTGAATCCTAGTTTTGAATGAAATTGAAACAAAAGGGCAGACAACCAATTTTCGAGAGGGTGGGGGGGGGTCAAAGATTGGATCACTCATTGACTTATATATCAATCTATCAATCTGTGGGGGAGGGGGAGGAATAAGGAGGTGGAATTTGGTGTAGTGAGGGTCCCCTGTATTATGACTGTTGTTTAGACCTTTATTACTATTACTGTTTGCATTTATTACACCTCAAATATATTTGGTGGTATAAAAGAAACAGAAACAAGTAAAATAAAACAAAGTCCACATGCTAATAAAGGCTATTTTCTAGGAGAAGTGAGATATACATAGAGATAAATATTAATATGAGGTAGAATGTGAAAGTCAGGTAAGAGAAGTACAAACTGTTAAACTAACTGAGAATCAGGAGGAATTATCTCCAAATATAATATTGGGATTGGGAAAGAATTAAAGAAGACTTATTTAAAAAACTGGCAACTGAGCTGGGATTTTTTTTTGCTTTTTTTTTTTAATGAGGAATAGGATAGGGATGGGTAGAATTGGGTATTTGAAGAGATGATGCTCCAAGCAGTGATAACAATTTATACAAATGCAGAGAAAATGATAAAGGGAAAAACAAGAAATTTTGAGTTTGAGAGTATTATAATACATATATGAAAAAGTACTGGGAGATAAGGCAGGTTACAGTTCATATACAGTCTATATGAAGGTCAAGGAAATATAGATGAGCTATTTACTCTGAAAAGGAATTTAACCCATCAAGCAAACCTTGGTTGACTACCTATTAAGTGACAGACACAGTTTTATTGGGGTGGGGGGAAGAGACACAGAGGGGGGGGCAGAGAGAGAAAAAGAGAGAGAGAGAGAGGCAGAGAGAGAAAGAGAGAGAGAGAGAGAGAGAGAGAGAGAGAGAGAGAGAGAGAGACAGAGACAGAGACAGAGACAGAGACAGAGACAGAGACAGAGACAGAGACAGAGAGAGAGAGATTTAGCACTAAGTATATGTCAGGACCTGTACTAAGTTTGGGGGATAAAAACAGAATAGTCAAGGGACTTAGACTTAGGCAGCATCTAGTTTGTATAGTGGATGAAAGAAATGGAACATTGAACTTTGAATCAAGAAAACTCTTACACCGTTAATTTCCTTGTATGTAAAATGCAGATAATGATAAAACGTGCCTCTTGGAGTTGCTGTGAGAATCAAATAATTTAATATGTGTAAAGTACTATATGCAAAATGCAAAGCGCCATAGAATATGTTATTAATCACGTCTCAGAGGTCATTTCAAATGTTTAGTTAGGGGGTAATAAAAGAAATACATCCAGAGTATAGGAAACATGATGTGGATATGGTCAATGTCAGGTAGAAGCATAGATCTGGACAATGTAAAGAGAAAAATCTACTATCAGATCTCTCTGGGAAAGAGAACAAAAACAAAAATG
Organism: Petaurus breviceps papuanus; assembly: GCF_028583685.1. Classification (NCBI taxonomy): domain Eukaryota; kingdom Metazoa; phylum Chordata; class Mammalia; order Diprotodontia; family Petauridae; genus Petaurus; species Petaurus breviceps. The sequence goes on along the minus strand of NW_027187309.1, from coordinate 7,591,844 downwards.
AATTTGGTCCTGCCCTCATGGAGCTAATATTCCAAAAGTTTGAAGTACTGTAACTTACATATATTTCAAATTCACAAGATATTTGTACAAAATTTGAGCACTTAAAAATTCACTCTTGAAATGAAAAAAAATCTCATACATCATATGTATCATAAATTTATATGCCTTTTTATTTGTGTGTATATATGCTACCTGAAGAATGGGTCTAATGTATTGAGAATGAAATTTTCTTTGGAGAGTATTTTCTTTAATGTTTCTCAATTAAATATGCCTGTTTACATAATCTTTACATATTCAGAAGTAAAAGTGTTTTCTCTTTAACACACAATGGATTTTTGGAGAGAAACTCTCTAAACAAAGTTAAAGTAAAATCTATTGGTGAAAGATTTCACTTATGCATCATTAACTGGAGTTTTTATATTGAAACCATGTTTCATCCCTGTCCAATCTTTTTTTTAATTAATTAATTTATTTTTTAGTTTTCAACATTCATTTCCACAAGATTTTGAGTTATAATTTTTCCCTCATCTCTCCCCTATTCCCTGTTAGAGATAACATGCCCTCCCCTTTTACTTTCTTGTAGGGCAAGATGGATTTCTATACCTCATTCCCTATATATCTTACTTTCTAGTTGCGTGTAAAAACAATTTTAATATTGCTTTTTAAAACTGTGTTTTCCAGGTTCTTTCCTTTCTTCCCTCCTCACTTAACCCCACTGGGATGACAAGCGATTCAATATAGGTTCAATACATATGTAGTTACACAAAAATATTTCCATAGTAGTTATGTTGTGAAAGACTAACTATATTTCTCTCCATCCTATCCTGCTCTCCCATTTATTCTATCTTCTCCTTTGACCTTATCCTTTTTAAAAAATGTTTGCTTCTAACTACCCTCTCCCCAAATCTGCCCTCTCTTCTATTGTCCCCCCACTTATCCTCTTCCCCCTTACTTTCCTGTAGGGTAAAATACCCAAATGAGTTATTCCCTCCTTAAACCAAATCCAATGAGAAAAAGTTTGACTCATTTCTTTTCACCTTTCTGCTCTTCCCCTCCATTGTAACAGTTTTCCCTTGTTTATTTTATGTGAGATGATTTATCCTATTCTATCTCTCACTTTCTCCTTCTCCCAATATATTCTTCTCTCATCTCTTAATTTTATTTTTTAGATATCATTCCTTCCTATTCAACTCATCTTGTGCCCTCTGTCTATGTATACATGTACATGCATATATTGTAATAGTAATGAAATTTGAACATCCCCTTGTATTTGCAAACAAACAGGTACTTAGCACTTAGTTTCAAGTTAATTTGTTAAGAAACAGAAAGTATGAACTCCTGTTCTGGATGTAACAGGAACAGGTGGAACAGGGAGGAGCTAATACCTTATATACTGAAAAGCACAATCTGGAGAGTCAGAACTTCTTAGACCAAGCCATGTGGAGGCTGAGGAGGAGAGGCCCAGGCTGGAGAAAGTGATTTTGATTTTGAAAACAGAGTTTATAATGGCACAGCTTCTTCTGAGACCTAGCCAAAACTTCTGCTGAGTGCTTCTGCAAACCACCCAAAGCTACAAAAGCTTCTGAGGGCCAGCTGGAGCTGCCAGAAGAAGCACGACAGTGGTGTTGGTACTCTGTCTGTCTATTTGGGGTCCATGTTAATTTCACAGGCAGAAAGAGAATTCATGAGGATGCCAGCAATGTGAATGAATATTATTATGGCTTTTTTAAGTCGTGTTTTCCCAGGAACAGAAACTGTGAGGGACTTGAGGTGGATTAGACACTGGAAGCTTCAGTGTGGAACTGCACAGAGAGCTGGACAAGGAACTGGGAACTGTCTGCCTTTGAACTCAGGTGGCAGTTGTTTAAATTTAGGCAGGAGATGGGACCATTGAAGAGGAACCATGGAAGCTGAGAGCCTGCCTTGAGTCAAGATAAAAAGACCTCTCCTTGGGTATATAATTCTGACTCATGAGACAGTAACTTATTGGTCACCTGGGGTGGATGGCCTTTTCATTGTCCACTACCCTTTAAGAGGGTACCTAGTAGTGACTGATGATATTGTAACTTATTTGTGATCTAGGGGAGGATGGACTTTGTACTTTCCACTCCCCCTTAAAAGGGTACTTAGTAGTGACTGATATATTGTCACTTAATTATGACCTAGGGATGGATGACCTTTGTACTTTGTGATTGACTAAATGAATGTACTTTGTTTAAGAAGGAAGACTTTCTGATTAAAGAGATTAAGAAGATGTGACCTAAGGATGGATATTGTTAATGACTAAATGAAAGCACCTTGCTTGAAAGAAAACTTTAACTTTTGTACTCTGTGATTGAATTAAGGATTTACTAAATGAAGGACTTACTAAATGAATGTTATTTTTTGCTTAAAACTATGTGACAACTTTGTTGAAAACCATGTGGCCATTTTAGTGATAAGTTGTGAGGTTATAAAATTCTGAATGCTGTATTTTGTTTACTGTGAATGTTTTGCCTTAGTTTGTCACTGAATAAATAGAGAGTTCACTATACTGTTTATCAGAACCTTGAAAAGCTATTTTCATTAGCAGTCTTCTGGAAAGCTGTTCATTCTTGGCTTTACATACACACACACGCTATACATACATATATGAATGTAGGTAGACAGATGATAGATAGATAGATAGATAGATAGATAGATAGATAGATAGATAGATAGATAGATAGATAGATAGATA
>NW_027187309.1:7559898-7589115 GCF_028583685.1 Petaurus breviceps papuanus | reverse complement strand
ATAGATAGATAGATAGATAGATAGATAGATAGATAGATAGATAGATATTCCCTTCAACTCATACTAAGAAAAAGCCTTGAGTTACAATTATCATTTTTCTATACAAGAATGTAAATAGTTTGTCTTTAATAAATTCCTTATGATTTCTTTTTCCTGTTTACCTTCTCATACTTCTCTTGCTTCTTATATTTGAAAGTCAAATTTTCTGTTCAGCTCCAGTCTTTTCATCAAGAATGATTGAAAGTCCTCTATTTAATTGAATTTCCATATTTGCCCCTGAAGTATTATATTCAGTTTTGCTGGGTAGGTGATTCTTAGTTTTAATCCTAGCTTCTTTGACCTCTGGAATATCATATTCCAAGCCATTTGATCCCTTAATGTAGAAGCTGCTAGATCTTGTGTTATCCTGATTGTGTTTCCACAGTACTCAAATTGTTTCTTCCTGAGTGCTTGTAATATTTTCTCCTTGACCTGAGAACTCTGGAATTTGACTATAATATTACTAGAAGTTTTCTTTTGGGGATCTTTTCAAGAAGTGATTAGTGATTTTTTTCAATTTCTATTTTGCTCTATGGTTCTAGAATATCAGGGCAATTTTCCTTGATATTTTCTTGAAAGATGGTATCTAGGATCTTTTTCTGATCATGGCTTTCAGGCAGTCAAATAATTTTAAAATTATCTCTCCTGGATCTATTTTCTAGGTCAGTGGTTTTTTTCCAATGAGATATTTTACATTGCCTTTTTTTTTTATTTGTTTGGATCTGTTTAATAGTATCTTGATTTCTCATAAAGTCATAAGTTTCCATTTGCTCCAATCTAATTTTGAAGGAATTATTCTCTTCAGTGAATTTTTAAAATTCCTTTTCCATCTGACCAATTCTGCTTTGTAAAACGTTCTTCTCCTCATCGACATTTTCGTACCTCTTTTGCCACTTGAGTTAGTCTATTTTTAAGGTGTTTTTTTTTCCTTAAGGTGTATTTTCTTCAATCAGGCTTTTGACTCATTTTTTTATGATTTTCTGTCATCATTCTCTTTTCCCTTCCCAATTTTTCCTCTACTTCTCTTACTTGATTTTCAAAATCCTTCTTGACCTTGTACATGGCCTGGGACCAGTTCATATTTTTCTCGGAGGCTTTTGATGCAGGAGTTTGATGTTGTTGTCTTCTTCTGGTTCTATTTTCTGATCCTCTTTGTCACCAAAAATGAATTTTATAGTTTGATTGTGCTTCCTCTGTTTGCTCATCTTGCCAGCCAATTTCTTGACTTTTGAACTTTTGTCCATCGTAGAACTCTACTTCCAGAGTGGAGAGTGTTGTGTTCCAAATTTCTGGGGTTTTGCACAGTTGTCAGAATTTTTTCCAGGCACCTAGCTCAGAAGTGTGAGGAGGAATTTTCCTCCACAGCCTCAACAAGCTCTTCCCCATCAGCACTCTTAACCCGAGGACCACCACCCAAGACTACAACCCAGAACCAAGAAGGACAAAGCAAGAGAATCCTGCCCCAATTCCATCAGAGAGATTCCTGAAAATGCCTTCTGGGCATTCACTTGGTCTCCTTATGATCTGTAGGCCTGGAACAGGAAGCAGAAGCAGCAGCAGATGTTGCAGCTGTCATCACCTCCTCTGCCGTGGTGGCAGGGCCTAAACCATGCTCTTCTCTCACACAGGATCAACAGGGTTCCTCACTGACTTTTTACTTTCACTTTGGCATTTATGCGTTGAGAATTCTTGAAATTGCCACAACTGCTGGTGATTACTCTCCTTAAGTCTGCTTCTGCCAATCTATGCCACTGGTCTTGGCCCGCATGACTCCCAGTCTGGTGTGATAGACCCTTTCTGTTGACCTGCCAGGCTTCCTTCAGTGGAAGATTTGTTTCTCTCTGTTCACTTTGTGGATTCTGTAGCTCTAACATTTGTTTAGAGTCATATTTTACAGGTATTGGAGGTGGTTGGCCAGGAGCCAAGCAAGTTCCTGTTTTTACTCCACCATCTTGGCCCTGCCCTGATTTTTAAAATAAAAATTTTCAGTGACTAATGGCTTATTAACCAAGAAAATAGTTTTGTGAACATAGAAAAAGGATAAGAGATGGAATGCTATAAGCATGAAAGACTCAACAGTAAACAATGAAGTAATCCTAGACTAGTAAGCAATAAAAATTGCAAGGAAACTAAATTTGTGATATTACTTTAATATACTACAAATAGTTCACCACCATTTACTTAGACTCTTGATCTGATATGATTCAATAAAAAGGTAGTTTTTTCACCCACAGAAAAAAGTAAATATTTAATAGACGGGAAGTTGGCCTGGATATTACCTCATGAAGTTTTCTCCCTCACTTTGAATTTGCCTTCATTTTCAGTCACAATATGAAAGATACACCCACACCTATACCCCTCCCACACACACACACACCACACAATCATTTGTGATGGGAGGTGATGTGCCATGATTTTTAAAGATATTTTTCCTAATTACATGTAAAAACTTTTAATGCTTTTTAAATTTTGAGTTCCAAATGTTCTTCTTCCCTCCCTCCCCTTCCCCTTCTTTGAGAAAGCAAGAAATTTAATATAGGTTATACATGTGCAGTTATGAAAAATGTATTTCCATATTAGTCATGTTCTGAAAGAAAACATAAGAAAAATAAACAAGAAAAAATTAGTTTTAAAAAGATGAGCTGAGCCTGTCAGTATGGTGGAATAAGGCAGGTACTCACCTGAACTCACCCAGATTCACCTCTAATAAACTATATAATACTAGAACTCTCCTTCCAGAATGGAGAGAGCTTTGTCCCAAATCCCTGGGCTTTTCATGGCTGCTGGAACTATTAGGAGGGCACCCTCTCTACAGCCCCCACAAGCTCTGTATCACTGGCCACACACCCCAGGACCACCACTCAAGAGTATGATCCAGACCCAAGAAATTTAAAGCAAGAGCTATTACCCTCTGAATGGTTGCTTGGTCCCCCATGACCTGCATGTCAGGAGCTCTGAAGGCAGCCATGCGATGGCAGCTGCACGGCTGCTGTGCCTCAGTGACTTCTCATTTTGGGGGCAGGGGCCGGACTGTGCTCTTCCATCCACCCCTGTTCCAACAAAGTTTTACATTGACCTTTTACTTTGTCTTTGGTGTTTATGGGTTGAGAAGTCTGAAAACCACCAGAGCTGCTGGTGATTGACTCTCCTGACGTCTGCTCTGGCTGCTGCTGTTTGGGGCCACTCTGGGGCCAGTACTGTGCCTCAAGTGGGACTGTGCTGGGCCCCCAGCTTAGTGTGATAGACCTTTCCTGTTGGCCTTCCAGGCTGCCTTCAGCAGAAGATTTGTTTCTCTCTGTTCACTTTGTGGGTTCTATAGCTCTAAAGTTTGTTTGGAGTAATTTTTTTACATGTATTGGAAGTGATTGGAGCTGGACCTCATGCTAAGTTTGTGCTTCTACTCTGCCATCTTGGCCTAGACTTCTCTTAAAGAAGCCTAATTAAACTCACTTCAGCTTTTTCTGCTACCTTATCACACTATTAATCTGAGTTGATTCAAATCACATTATTTTAAATTAATTCAAAATTGACCTCACTGAAATCTACCTATTCAAATGCTAGCATTTATCTGTCTCTTAAAGGAAATATACAAATTGAAGATGAAAATCCTTGGTGATATTTTGTTGTGTCTTTTCACTTTCCTCATTTAATAATGAGAGAGGGATAAAAATAAGAAGAATAATGAAAGAAATAGCCAAGGACCAAAGCCAAAGACTTAGAGCAAACAGAAATCAGGACTTAGGCAATATGTCTGGTTAATAGACCCAGTGGCAAGAACAAATCTTAATACTTAGTCAAATATGTTCTGATTTACTTATGATGTGGTATAATGAAAAAAAAATTACTTAGAGGCAAGAAAGTTACCTAGGTTCAAATCTTCCATCTATTACCAATTGTGTGACCGCAGACAAGTCACTTACCCTTTCTCAGCTTCAATTTCCTCACTATTAAATTTGAATAGTTCTATGTAAATACCTAGTTAGAATGTTTAGATAACCAAATGAAAATGATAAAGTGTAAATTGCTTTTGATACCTAGGGGAATATATTCATTTTGACCATCATTTCTTTTTTAATATTGAAATTTTAGAGAATCAGTTCACTATGAGTAGAAGTACTATCATGTTGGAGAGGAACTAAACTTGTTTCATTTAACTCCTGAAGATAGAATCAGGAGCAATGGCTAGAAGATAAAAGTTTCCATGTTTTGACTTGATCTTCCTTGCAGAGAAAGTATGTGGTAACTAATATCTTCTCAACAACTAGATCTTTTCAAAAATGGAAAGACCTCCCTGAAGAAGTAGTAGGGGGCCCTCATTAGAATTTTTCTTACAGAGGTCAAATGACTACTTCAGGGGTTCATTTGTTATTGTGGCAGATTCTTGCTCTGACATGGGTTGGATCAAACTGTCATTGGGGGGTTAGCTTTCAAAGTCTGTAATTCTATGCCTGATTTTGTAGATAAAAAAGTAGACTGACTAGAATAAAAAGGTTAAGGGATGGATAAGCAAGGAAAACTCATGACAGAGGCTACAACATATTTTTGTATATTTACTGAAATATATTTATTTCTTTCCCTGATCCATTTCATAAAGTATTTTTTGCCCTCATCAAGTTCTAAGTTAGGTTACATTGTGTTATCGACAGTCAAGATGTTTTCTTAAAGACCCACCAAGAAGCATCTCTAATGGAAGCAATTATTTTTTTCATGAACTGAGAACAAAGAGATTCTTATAAAGACTGATAAAGATTAAATGCCACTCAAGTCATTGTGAATGTTTTAATATAAATTCCACCCAGTAGCCCTTGTTGTCAAACAGTAGAGACTTGCTGAACTAGAGGGAATGAAATAAATACATTGTGGTACCATGTCTTTCCATGGTGCCAACAATTTTTATGTAGAATATACAGCTCTTCTACATGAGGGGAAAGGAAGGATATATAACTCTGTTTGAGGTCAAGATATATAGATGGATAGATAGATAAATAGATAGAGATGTATAATATATGTGCACACACATATGTATATATGTGTGTATACTTACATGTGTACATGCATATATGGAAAAAGATCCAACCCTAAAAATTTCTACTGGAAATCAAATTTAGAGATTGAGTCATGCATGTGTCTTATTTAAAAGGAGATTTTTTTTACAGACCCACCCTTCTTCAACCACCTCCCACCCTTGAAGAAAAGTGAGTTGGCTTTTGCATATGTGAAAAGCATTTGAAGGTTTTATAATGCTTTTTATTCAACTTGGTATAATTTATCTAACCCCTCCCCCTAAAAAATGATTACATTTGTCTACAAATATGCATTCAAGAATCTTCAGGGGTACCATTTATCAAGAAATTCAATTTGTGCATAATGTTAACTTTTATTGAGTTAATTCACCCCATAGTGAACAATAGAACAGTTTCCATCTGTCCATATTAGTCTGAAACCCACTGACGAAAGGAAAGAAGTTATTCAGGATTATATCTTGTAAATTAGCAGTTATCCATATGTTTAAATGGGTAATAAAGTCAAAGATCTTTAGGACTAGTAGAAACCCTAAGAGGTCATATAATCCATGGTTCTGCTTTTATACAGGACCAAAGCCTGTCCCCAAATTTTAAGAAAGACCACATGAGAAGAATAGTCCATAACTTTATTTCAACAATTAATTTCCATGTTCAATGTTTTTCAATTTAGATATTTCTCCATACTTCAATATTAATGTCTCATCTGATTTCTATTTAGGTGAAGGGGGCAAGGGAATCAGAGTTTATGGAGCACCAACTATGTGCTTGACACTTTACAAATATCTCATTTGAACCTCACAACACACTTCCAGGTAGGATGTTGATAGTATAAATTTTTGAGTTAGGGAATTGAGTCAAAGACATCATGTGCCTTGTCCAAGGTCTTACAAATAGTATGTATGAGACCAGATTTGAACATGTCTTCCTGACTCCAACAACCATGCTCTAATCCACTTCCTCAATTTACTGCTTCAGAATAAGTTTCTTCTATATTTTTGAAATGAGAACTTTAGTAGAGAAATTTGCTGCAAATATATCCCCCACTTTATGGTTTACTTTTAATCTTAATTTTATTAGATTTATTGTGCACTTCTAAATATTTTATGTAATCAAAATTATGCATTTAATCTTCTGTGACCCTCTCTCTTTCTTGCCCATGAACTTTTCTTCTAATCAAAAACCCAAGATACACACACTCCCACACACAGTCATGCATATATGTGTATATAGTTCTGTGTTCCTCTTAGTTATAATATGATCTTTATATCTAGATCATGTAAAGAACTGATATTATTATAATACATTAAGTGATGACCTAAATCAATTTCTTACCATACTCATTTCATTTTCCCAACAATTTTATTTTTTTATCCCAGTAGCTGAAGTCTTTCTGTTTATTAAATGCAAAAGTAGTTGATATATGTCCTTAAGTATGTAGTATACCTTGTTTCTTCCACTTATTGATATCTCTGAAAGCTTTAATAATAGTTTTAATAATAACTGATTTGGAGTGTGATTTGAACTCTGGTACTGCTAAGAACCCTCACCTTGAATTAATTATCTCTCTTATAATTTTAAATCATAAATATATATATACATATAATGTGAATATATATATAAATCATATAAATTATAATTTTAAAAATCTCTATATGAATTTTTACATTTTTCTAGTTCTATAAATAAATGTTTGCAAGTTTGATTGGTATTGCATTGAGTATGCATATTCATTCAGAAAATATTTTTATATTTATTACATTGGCTCTTCCTTTGCATGATAAAGGATTTTTTTCAAATCATTTATATTCGTCTTTATTTCTATTAAGAGTTTTGTTGTAATTTATTTGCATTGTTCTCATGTTTACCTTAGAAGGTAGACTCTCAATATTTTATATATTATGTAGTTATTTTAAGTGGGATTTCTCTATGCATTTTTCTCTATACATTTCATACAATGTGAAATTATTTTCACTGTTGATGGCTATTATCAGTTCATTTCTTATCCTTCAAGTTGTCTAAATTTATTGTTTATATTACTTTTTAGTTGACTTCTTAGGGCTCCTTAAATACACCATCATATCATCTGTGATACTTCATGATTGCCAAAAGTATGTTAATTCCATTAAAAAAATATTGTTCACTCATTTTCAGTCATGTGTGACTGTAAAGACAAACACAAGCAGCTTCCCAGAGGGCTACTGCTGTGAACAGCTTCAAGGTTCTGATTACATAGTATAGCAAACACTCTATTTATTCAATAACAAATCAGAGTAAAAAACTAATAGAAAATCAAAATATAGCATTAACAATGTTACAACATCACAGAAAATCAAAATACAGCATTCACCATGTCAAAGATCAACAACTTATCACTAAAATGACCACATAGTTTTCACCAAAGTGGTCACATAGTTTTCAACAAAGTACATTCATTTAGTCAATCACAAAATCCTTAATTCAATCACAAAGTACAAAAGTCAAAGTTCTCCACCCCTGGGTCACAATAAATCATAATCTTCTCAGTCAGTACACAGTATCCAAGTAAAGTCTTCTTTCAGCTTGACTCAATGCTTTCTCTCAGCTTCCATGGTTCCTCTTCCATGGTTCTAGCTCTGTCACCTGGGTTCAAAGGCAGGCAGCTCCCAGTTCCTTGTCCAGCTCCTCATCCAGTTACCATTCCATATAGAACTTCAATGTCCAGTCCACCTCATGTCCTTCACAGTTCCTGTTTCTGGGAAGACAAAGCTTAGCAGAACCAAAACAGCATTCATGCACATTGTCATCACCATCTTCAATTCACTATCTGCCTGTGAAATCAACTCAGACCCACCAACAAGGTACGAGAGGTCAGCATCAATAAAGTTTCAAGACCTCCAAAACCCTCCTCCAGGACTTCTAAAAACATACAACCACAAAATCCTCTTTCAGAGCATCCAGTAAGGTTCCAAGGCTTCCATACAAAGTATCACAAACAAAGATCAACACAGACAGAGCCGACAGAGTGCTGGGATACCACAAGTTTTCTCCTTCTTGACCCTGCCATCACAAGAGTCTTCTTCTCAGTTCTGCTGTCTCTAGCCTGGAAATTCTCCAGAATGGTCATTAGCTCCTCCCCTTCCTGTTGCAGGAGTTCATGAGTTCTAGGGTTCACAAGTTGTGGGGTTCACACATTCTGCCTCTTAATAGACTTGATACAAGGCTCAAAAGAAATTTGAACTGAAACAAGGTGTTAATTCAATAGCTGAAACAAGGTGTGAACTATGTCTGTTCTTGGCATTACACTGACTCTTCATAAGCCATTTTGTTTTCTTTTGTTTTGTTGGCAAAACTACTAGAATGGTTTTCCATTTCCTTCCCCAGCTCATTTTACAGATGAGGAAACTGAGGCAAATTGGATTAAGTTACTTGACCGTGGTCACACACCCAGTAAGTGTCTGAGGCCAAATTTGATCTCAGGAAGATGAATCTTCTTGCTCTCAGGCCCAGCACACTATCCACTGTGCCATCCAGCTGCCCTAACTCAAGGATAGGTCTTTATTTTAAAAAGATGCTTGAGACAATCAAAATCATTGCAAAATTCCCCATAGGCTATCTAGCTCATTCTCTCCTTCCTGTTCCATTTTGAGGCAAATTCATTAACCATGTGAAAGTACTTTCCAAGATATATGCATTGAGAAAATCAGCTCTAAGGGTTATTCATCCAATTAGATAGCGTAGTCTGGACAATTGATTTCCTTTTGTTTTACCTGTGTGGATAGCCAGGTCAAACCTTTTTGAATAACTAGATATCATTTAGTGAATTTTTAAATGTTCTGGGGCTTGATGAAATCAGTAATTAATCATCCAAAAGTGGAAATCAACTGAAAGAGCTCAAATCTCTCCTCAATTTGAGCTATTCTGTATATCCACCATAATGTACACAAATCCCTTAGGCAACTTTATATAGCCCTACTTTATGCCTCCCTAGATTATACCTTATCTCATGGTAATTGTTAAATGATCATTAAAATATACTTTTTGAGGAATTTTGTATTCTAATGATTTATGTATTTTTGTCTTGTTGAAGGAGCACATTTAAGGAATATTTTTATATAACAATGCAAATTATTTTGGTTATAATTATAAGACATAAACCTGTGAAATCTAACACTACTTATATGATTCAAACAACTGTGTAACTACAAAGATCTAAGCTGGCATACTATAATTTGCCAAATGCTGCCTGTTCCTTTTTCATACATTCATCAAACATACCCTCTATGGATATACTCATTATTATTAGTTGGGATGAGAGGCATGTTTTAATAATTATTAATATTTTCTCTGTCATTTTTGGTAATAATAAGACCTGAAATTTCTTTCAAAACACATTTTACAGCTTTCTGATACATTGAGAATCTAAACAAAGTAATCTGTGTTAGACATCTAGCCCTTGTCCCAAAGTCCATTGGTATGAGATGCACTTTATTGGTGTAGATGAATGCCCTTCCTTGTGTGAAAAGTGGGGCAGAATTACCAAGAGCAGGAGCACTCTAGTATTTTTCAGTCCTCTTTAGGGATCTTCAAATTTCATTTGAAAGTCTTCTTCAGGACTTTGCAAGCTTTGAGTCACTTTGGAAACTTCTGTGGTCCAACTTTGAGAGGAAATATGGAAGGGGACAACCTCACTTCAAGTTGCTAAAGAAAAAGACTCTAGGAATACATGAGAGGAACTGGCAGTCTCTATCATGTCTCTATCTACAATTTGCTAAACTAAAGACTGGGGAACTACTCCTTTGGTGGGATCTAGAACTCTATTTTCTCTTCAAGAACAAACAACAAGAACTCTATTGGATGAGCTGAGCTATCTTGCACCTGGGGCAAGGGTGGGGAGGTCTTATTCTTTCTCTTCTTTCTACCACAATTTGGATGTTTCTCTTTCTTGTTCACTTTGTGTTTCTTGTGAAACTGGCATGTTGAGGGATAGGGATTAGGCTTTAGATGTAGAGATAGATCTGATCCCCCCCCCCAAAATGACAAAGTAATCAGAAGTTAGAATGAAAACAACTATATACCTTAGACTAAAAATATGTAAGGAAGCAGACATACAGAAGTAAAGGGGGTAGCCTGGTACCTCCTGGGAAGAAAGAAAATCTTCCTTGGAGAAAAATGGGGTAGGGAAGAAGACTCACTTCAAACCACATGACAACATTCTCCATAGATGAGCCTCTCTACATTTTGTGTCCTGTCTAACCAGGTCTTTCTCATTAAAAAGAGAATTTGGTTCCAGGTGTGAGTTGAACCAGAAAAACCTTTATATCACTTTCAATATTTTTTCTAAAAGAAACATGCAGAATTTAGAAGCAAAAACAAGTTACAGAAAATGTATGTAATAGCAAACTATGGTTCAGTGAAAAGAATACCAAGAATTCAAAAAATTGGCATGAACTGAAGCTCATGAGAGAGGCCAAGAACCAAGAAAAGGTACTTTTCAAAAGTCATATTAGGGGAAGGAGCTCACTTGAGGAGAGTGGATAAGGATAATAAACAGGGAGAAGGAAGAGTTGTTCAACTCATTTCGATTTTATTTTCCTAGCCATGAAGAATCAGTCTTGCAGTTGAAATTACAGAATAAAAATTATTAGCCTATAACAACCAAGATAAACATGAAGGTAGTGACAAAGTGCCTAATTATCCTTTATGAATTTAAATTAATCTGACCAGATGAACTACTGTCCTGAAAGAAATGACAGATGTGATTGCTGAGATATCTGTAGAGAACAGGATAGGTCCTCCAAAACCAGAGTAAATTCAATGTTGTCCCAATTTTCAAACTGGGTTTGGGGAAACAGAATCTGCAAAGTATAATCAGTGAACTTCATTTAAATATTTAGGAAAGTCTAGATCATATAATTAAAAAGATGTATGATGAACATCTTGCAAAAAAAATGGTAATTGCAATAATCCAACATGGCTCCATCAAGAACATGTCATATGTCACTAAAGTTATTTCATTTTGTTGAGACAAATTCTAAAGTAATAGATCAGGAAAATGCTGTAGATATCATTTACTTGTACTCTAGCAAAGCCTTAGATAAAATATCTTAGTCTTATGGAGAAGAAATGTATATTAGATCAATGGTATGAAACTCAAATATAAAGTGAGGGTGGGTGGGATGAAACATAAGAACCCCTACAGGTCACATATTAGAAAACCACACGTTAACACTCTTTCTGTTGCATTAAATCTTTATGTTTTGTTAAAAATATCTTAATTATATTTTAATCTTATTCAGGCCTTGCACAGGAGAATTGTGGCTACATATTTCACAGGTGTAATTTTAGATGATAGGGATTAGATGGATTTAGGACAGCTTAAAGGGCCATAATCAAAAGTTCAGTTCATTAAAGGCTCAATGTCAACTAATTAGGAGGCATCCAATGCAATGTACCAGGAATTTGTGTTGGAACATGTCTTGTTTGAAATTTTTATCAATGACAAAAAAGTCATACATGGCCTCTTTATTCAATTTGCCTAAGTTACCATTATGAGACAAAGGATGCAAACCTCTCGGTTTCCTGACTTCCATCCCAGTACAGTACTTGCTTTTTCCACTATAGTGTACTTTCTTCATTTTTAACATACTGCTTTGTTTTGAGTCCTAGATATTCAATAAATTAATATATATATATATATATATATATATGAGCCATTATCATTTCCTCAATAATTATAGCACCATCCATTAATTCAGTTTACCTGATTCATGTGATTGGATTCACATTAACATATACTTATAAATGCATATGCTTGTATGTATAAACTTATATAAACACAACATACACAGGCTATCCTGGTAATGATTTAAAGCCATAGTCACTTACTGGACACCTTGTTTCTTCTTTATAAATGACAGATTCATCCCCTTTTCCATAAAAGAGAAGGTGGTATCCAACTCAATTAGAAATAGGGACACGAAACCTTACATAAGGATCCCTGCAGACTGTATGTTCACTTAGAAAACCACATATTGACATTATGTATATTTTGTTGTACTTTTATTTATTCATTGTTGTTGTTAACTGTTGCTTAATTATCTATTACTCTAGTTAGGGCCCCAGGCCAAGGAACACCTTTGAACTACACCATTAGTCTGGGTCCAAGGAGTTATAAAAGTGGAACAACTAAATGCTCAGTCATAAACACAGTGCTCTGGTTCATAAAATCCCTGGAGTAGGCATTCTATTATTTTTTTTAATATAATGTGATGACCAAATCTATTTCATTTTATAAGAGGAGCACTTGTGAATTTGATGTATTTGTTTGAGATGTGGATATGCTATCAATAAGTTCAACATTTGGTAATGCAAAATAAAAAGTAAAATGAGTTATTAAAGGGGAAAAGATTAACAAACTATAATAATCTGTAATTTATAAGCTGAAATAATTCTGTAATAAGCTGAAAAAGTTAATAAACTGTAATTTTCTATTATGTATATTTCACTAGTGGCAACCAATCATTCTTAGCATTAACCAAATGAGCATTGTAATGGGAGTTAGATATTCTTGTGGAAACGATTTCTGCTAAACCAAACTATTATTACCTTTATAAATTCTTTTGGGGGAGGCTCAATTGTCTTGGGATTTAAATTGCTTTATTTTAGAGAGAGAAATTAAATATGTTTTTTCTTCCTCTATTGGTATAAAAAGTTGTTTCTATTAAATTGATATTTAGTACCAAGCCAGTGTATAGACCTAGTAGAAATCACTTACAAATCACTTTAAAAAAACTTGCACTTGATTGACTTTATAGGTCCAGTATCTTGATTTCAAATATAATACCATACCTCATCCTTTGTCTACACTTAGCTGGACTTATTCTGATTCTCTGAAGTTCCAAAAGTGAAGTTTATATTTTTCAGGGTTTTTTTCCATATATTTGAATAGAGATTACAAAAAGAATAAGTATGGAGAATGCATTTTCCCCTGCTAATGTACATTATAAAGCAAAATAATCTGATTTATTTGTTGTTCCATTCTTCCGCTCTTCTAATCCAAAATACATGTAACACTGTTGGATAGTGCTGCGGAAGGTGCTGAGTCATTTTTGTTGCTTCTTCCCTTTGGGAATTAGTGGAGTTGAAATCTATTACATGTAGAGTTCACAAGTTTATCAAAGGAGGCTAAACATTCATTAGCCATACCGTTTCAATAGTTTGCTTTTAGCCTTAATATACTGGACCCCACACTGTCCTGCTTCATTTTCTTATGTTTTATGGGGATTAAACAAGAGAAAAAGTTGTTAGAGCAATCAAAATAAATCTGATTAACCAGTTATGGAAATTTCTAACAATGAGAGAACAATTTATCTCTCTGTAATCATTTTTCTAATCTTCATTTCTAATCCCTGGCATTTTTGTTTGAGGCAAAATCAGGATACATGGATCATTTGGGTAAAAGAAATAAGGATAATGTATTAGATTGTATGCTATTGGAGACACACACAAGGAGTAAACGTCAACATAAGAGCAGATTTTTTGAGGGAACTTTCCTCAGTCCCTGAAGAGTTGGATAGCATCAGTATAAGTATTCTCTTATAAGTAGTTTTCAGAGCTAGATGACCTACTTTATCATTCCTTTTTTTTTCTGATTGCAGCTTAGCCCTCCATTCAGATTCTATTCTTCAGTACCTTCTTTTGCTTTTTCCTTCGTCGTATTTCCTTTTGGTTATTACTACTATATGGTGAGTCTTTCCAACTCAATTTTAAAGACCCTGAGGGTGCTGAGGGTGCTGTCTCTCTAGTAATGCTGCCTTTCAGTTCTTGACATCCACATTTTTTTCCTCTTTGTCTCTTTCAGACTATGTGTGCATTATTTTAGGAACTCTTGGGTGTGCTCCAGTCCATCTTCCCACTCAAAGAATGAAGTCCCCAAATTGCCCTCAGGGCTAAAAGTGAATACTTCTCTATATATACTACACATTCTAGCATAAAAGGAATGTCATATACCTCTCAGTCACAGATTTGTAAATAATAAGATGTTTAATACCTTGATATCATTACCAGATGAAAACAATTTTGTTTAAGTTGCAGAATTAACCATCCAAAGGTGTAGAGTAAGAAAGAACAATTCCCAGAATCAACAACAAATTAAAAATACAAGATAAAAATACAAAAATACAAGGTACAAATTAGAAATTGAATGTAGGTAAATTATCTCCACACAGGAAGTATCTTAAAGTTCGTTAAAAATAATTAGTCAAGGAGTGGTTAGGTGGAGCAGTAAATGGAGCACCAGCCCTGGAATCAGGAAGACCTGAGTTCAAATTCGACCTCAGACACTTGACCCACACTAGCTGTGTGACTTTGGGCAAGTCACTTAACCCCAATTGCCCTGCCATACCCCCTCCAAAAAGCAAAAAAATAATAATAATTGGTCACAAGAACAACAAAATGACAGACTAGACATTTTCTTCGATTCCTAGAACACCTTAAACTTCTCTAAAACAGAAATTATGAGCTTACTGTAAAACAACTTCAACTGTCTTCATGGTCACACCCAGAATCCAAAAGAGGGCAAAAAAGTAAAACCAAACCCAGGAACTCACTTTTGCTGACTCTTTGCTCAGGACCCTTCTGCTGCCTCCCACACTACAAGCAGAATCTGAACTATCAGGTCCAAGGCCATGCATGACACAGGCTTTCATCAAAACCCACTCCTAGACCCCAGTCCCTACTTCCTCTTTCCCATGCCATAAAGCACAACACCAGACTGTGAAAGTTTTCTAAGCCTACTTTGCCACAATAAATAAGAAGCAAAAACATTTTAGGTGATGAAACGTGGAAACATCAAAGGGGAAAGTAGCCTCTGTCAGACGTGCACCAAAAGCTTCAAAGAAAAATACAAGCTGGTTACAGGTCATAGAGGTCCTTAAGAAGCAAATAAGAGAAAAGTGGATGAAAAATTGGGAAGAGAAATGAGAACAATGCAAGAAAATTATGAAATGAGAGTCAACAGCCTGACTGAGGAAAATAATACCTTAAAAAAATAGACTAACTCAATTGGCAAAAGAGGCTGAAAAAGGCAATGGGGAAAAGAATGCCTTAAAAAGCCGAATTTGCCAGATGGAAAAACAATCTCAAAAGCTCACTGAGGAGAATCATTGCTTCAGAATTAGGTTGGAGCAAATGGAAGCTAAAGACTTTATGAGAAATCAAGATGCTGTTAAACAGATCCAAACAAACAGAAGAATAGAAGGCAATGTGAAATATCTCATGGGAAAAACCACTGACCTGGAAAATAGATCCAGGAGAGATAATTTAAAAATTATTGGACTACCTGAAAGCCATGATCAAAGTAAGAATCTAGAAATTATCCTCCAGGAAGTTCTCAAAGAAAACTGCCCTGATGTTTTAGAACAAGAGGGCAAAATAGAGGTTGAAAAAATCCACCAATCACCTCCTGAGAAAGATCCCCCAATTAGGAATATTATAGCCATGTTCTGGAATTCCCAGATTAAGGAAAGAATATTACAAGCAGCCAGGAAGAAACAATTTGAATATTGTGGAAACACAATCAGGGTAACCCAGGACGTGGCACCTTCTACACTGAGGGATCGAAGGTTCTGGAATATAATATTCTGGAGGCCAAAGGAGCTGGGATTAAAACCAAGAGTCACCTACCCAGCAATACTGAGTATCATGTTTCAGGGAAAAATATGGTCATAGAGGACTTTCAAGCATTCCTGCTGAAAAAACCAGAGTTTAAGAGAAAATTTGACATTCAGATACAAGAAGCAAGAGAAGCATGAGAAGGTAAACAGGGAAAAGGAATCATAAGGAACTTATCAAAGTTGAACTATTAACATTCCTATGTGGAAAAACAATAATTGTAACTTATAAAACTTTTCTCAGTAGTTGAAGGGATTAGAAATATATATATATATGTCTTTATTTGAGGGTATGCGGGGATATGAATACATATGTGAATGTGTACATATATGTTTACAGGTATACATAGATAAAGGGCACAGGAGCAATTTAACAGGAAGGAATGATACTTAAAAGGTGAAATTAAGAGGTGAGAGGAATATCATGAGAGGAAATGGGGAGAGACAGAATGGGGTAAACTATCTCATATACAAGAGGCAAGGAAAAATGATTACAATGGAGAAGAAGAATAGGAAGGCAAAAGGGAATGGGTCAAACTTATTCCCATTGAATTTGGCTTGAGGAGGAAATGAAATACACACTAAATAGGGTATCTCACCCTCCAGGAGAGCAGGGGGGAAGGGGATGAAATGGGTGATACTGGAAGGGAGGGTAGGCTGGGGAGGGGAGGGGAGTTGGAAGTACCCACTTTTGAAAAGGGATGGGATCAAAGTAGAGAACAGAACAAGTGGGAGGTGGGATAGGAGGGAGGGAAATATAGTCAGTCTTCTACAATATATCTACTATGTTATTGTTTTGCATTAGCCACACATGCACAACCTATAACTGAACTACTTATCTTCCCAGTAAGGGTGGGTGACAAGGGAGGAAGGGATTGAATCTGGAATTCAAGGTTTTAAAATCAAATATTTAAATATATATACACACACACTATTATTAATACTATTTTACATGTAATTGGGAAATAAGATATACAGGCACTTGGGCATAGAGATCCACTGGAAATGTCGAAAGGGGTATGGGAGAAAATATGGGAGAGAGCAGATTGGAGGAGGGGATATCCTGTGGGACTGCTATTTTGGGGCAGTGGGTAGGGGAAAAATGGGGAGAAAATTTGTAACTCAAAATCTGGCAGAAATGAATGATGTAAATCAGAAGTTAATAAACCATTTAAAAAACATTAATGAGTAACTTCTTAGCATTTTATTTTCTAAGTAAATGTCTTATCTTTCATCTTTCTTCTTCCAGTCACATTCTTTTAAATGACTCTCATCTCTTTCAAATGTTATAAACTGCACTATTATTCTTAATAAACAATAGGCAAAAGATTTCTGTCAGGGTAGGGTTAAACATGAGTCCTTTGCTACACACACCCTTTAATCACCGTTCTTAGCCCAATAATACTTGCCCTTCTACCCTGTTACTATATAGTACATATCTTAATGCCTCTACCCAGTCTCTAACAGACTGAGTCTAAAATAGAAGTAGAAGGGTTATGTAATTCATTGTATTTATATCCCTAGAATCTAGCATGATGACTAACACATAGTAGGAACTAAATAGATATTTGTTGATTGATTTGTGCAACATAAGGTTTAGTCATATAGGGAAAGCAATGAAAAATACATTTTATTATATTCACACAATGTCTAGAGATCTAGAGCAGAAATTCTATACACTTACACCCATACCCACATGTATGTGTGTGTGTGTGTGTGGGGGGGGTGGATTATCATAAATCCTTTGGCAATCTAGTTAACCTTATGGAACACTTCTCA
This sequence comes from Petaurus breviceps papuanus, assembly GCF_028583685.1. NCBI lineage: Eukaryota > Metazoa > Chordata > Mammalia > Diprotodontia > Petauridae > Petaurus > Petaurus breviceps. The sequence continues at coordinate 7,571,624 of NW_027187309.1, read as the reverse complement.
TAATGCTATTTTAATGCAAAAAATAGCATTATAAAGAAAACCATGTATGTATGTATGTGTATGCAAAAATACACACACACACCTAAAACATGTACATACATACCCATACAGGGTCACAGTTTCCATGAAATCTATCAGTAAACTTCTTTGGAATTCATGAGCATCATAAAAAATCCCTAATCTAGAGAAAAGTACCTAGCACAATAGCAGTCCTCCTTCAGAGGACTCATATGAGATCAAGTACAAGATTCACAGGCGATGAAAAAGGGTGGGGCTAACAATCCATCAAACTCGAACTAGTACTAATACACTTTTTGAACAGCACATATTTCACCACACCCTCAGTTCAACTTGTTGAGGGATTTGGAATTCAAGAAGTGAAGCAGTGCTTATATAACTAGCACTAAATCAGCAAATAATAAAAAATTTAAACCTTCACTTTCTGATGTCAATCCTATACCACCCAGAGAGCAGGCATGAGGGCAAGACCAAAACTATCATGTTTTGTTCTTTCTTTTTTGAAAGTGATTCCTTGAATCATTGATGTTAAAAGAGAAAAACACATCTTCAGTCTAGGTCACATATACCATCTCAAGTACTACCTTCAAGCCCTGGTAGAGAATCCAGGCCCTTGACCACCCCAACCTGAGGCTGGGCTTCAATCACTATCAATAAGAATGAAGATTGAAGCCCAGGTCTCATGTACATTTCAGCACATGAAGGAGAGAGCTGGTGTATGGGGTGGGTGGGAAGAGAATATTTTGCTTTTCCCCCAGTCATGTCCAACATACTCATGTCCTTTATTTTTAAATGCTGCATCCAAATATGTAAAAAGTCCTACAAAATTATGTTTATGACACAAATATAGTTTTAATACCTAAACTAAGTAGAACAAAAAAGAAAAAAACTAAATACTAATTTCTCTAATGAATATCAATGCAAAATTTTAAAGAAAAATATTAACAATGAGATTATAGTAATATATAACAAAGATCATTCACTATTACCATGTAGGTATTCCTGATATAAATCCAGGAATATATCAGGAGTGCAGGGCTGCTTCAATATTGGGAAAACTCTAAGCATAATTGACCATATCAATAAGAACAACAACAAAAATTATGTGATTTTAGCAATAGATACAGAAAAAGCTTTTGACAAAATACAACACCCACTCCTATTTAAAAAAAAATGCCAGAAATCACAGGAATAAATGGAGCTTTTTGAAAAATAATAATTATTTTCTCCCCTGAGCCCTACCACCTTTGAAGCTTTCCTCTTTTCATTTTTGGTCTTCTAACATATGTGTGTGTGTGTGTACATATAATTTATTTCTACTATTCTTTTTAAATTTTGGGTTCTAAATTCTCTCCTTCACTTCTACATCCTAACCCTTTCACTGAAAGGCAAACATCAGAATATCAATTATGCATGTGAAAATCATGTGTAACATATTTACATATTGGCTATATTTTGAAAAAAAGCAAGAAAAAGAGTGAGAAAATTTTACTTCAATTTGCACTCAGTATTCATCAGTTCTCTGGAAGTATAGCATTACTGTTTTTTTTATTCTTATGAGTCCTTTGGAAATGTTTTGGTTCAAATTATTGATGAAATTTATTTATCTTTCACAACTGATCATCATTACAACTCTTGTAACTGTGCACAGGGATCTCCTGGTTCTTCTTAATTCACTTTGGATTAAAACACATATATGAAATAGGTCTCACCATATTTTTTTTGTTTCATTTTTTTCTGAAACCATCCCTTCATCATTTACCACAGCACAATAGTATTCCTTTACACACACCACAATTTTTTCAGTCATTCTGCAATTTATGCACATACCCTCAATTTACTCATTGTTCCAAATTGCTCTTCCAATTGGTTGGTACAATTCCCTATTCCATCAGTAGATCATTAGCATTCCAATTTTTCCCTCATGTCTTCCAACTATTTTAATTTATGATAGGTATTGAGATAGTGCCTCAGAGTTGTTATCATTTGTATTTCTCTGATCAATAACGATTAGGCCATTTTTCACGACTATAGATAGCTTTGATTTCTTCTGAAAACTGCCTATTTATATACTTTAAACAATTATTAATTGAGGAATAGCTCTTAAATCTGACCCAGTTCTATAATTTTCATGTATTTGAAAAATGAGGTTTTCAACAGAGAAATTTGCTACATTTTTTATGTTACTTTATTGGCTATTATACCTTTAGCAAAATGTAGTTTCTTTTAATTAGATCTATTTTTTGCTTTTGCTTTGTCTGAGATTGTAATTGCTACTACTGCCTTTTTTTTACTTCAGTTGAAGCATATTCGTTTTTACTCCAGCCCTTTATTTTAATTCCATGTCTGTGTTTCTGTTTCAAGTGTGTCTCTTATAAACAACGTGTTGTTAGCTTCTGGTTTCTAATACACTCTGTTATATACTTCTATTTTATGGGAAAGCTTATCCCATTCACATTCATAGTAACAATTGTTAACTGTGTATTTCACTCTATTCCATTTTATTCTGTGTCTTCTCTCCCTCCCCCTTTGTCTCTGCCTCCCCATTCTCTCTCTTCTCTGTCCATTCACATTAGTCTATTTTATATCTGAACACTGCTTCCCTTATTCTGCCCTCCCCTTTATCTTTCCTTCCCATTTCCTTTTTCTTCATTTTTCTTCTTTTCTTTTTTATATATGTTGGGTGAGTAATATTTCTTTTTTTTTAATTTTCAAATGCTTTATTAACTTCTAATTTACATCATTCATTTCCAACAGATTTTGAGATTTTTCTCCCCTTTTTTCCCCTACCCACCACCCAAAATAGCAGTCCCACAGGATATCCCCTCCTTCAACCTGCTCTCTCCCATATTTTCTCCCATACACCTTTTGACTTTTCCAGTAGGGCGGTGGATCTCTATGCCCCAGTGCTTGTATATCTTATTCCCCAACTACATGTAAAATAGTATTACTAATAGTATACATATATATATATATTTAAACATTTAATTTTAAAACTTTGAATTCCAAATTCATTCTCTTCCTCCCTTGTCACCTACCCTTACTGGGAAGATAAGCAGTTCAGTATAGTTTGTACATATGTAGCTAATGCAAAACAATAACATAGTAGATATATTGTAAAAGACTGATTATATTTCTCTCCCTCCTATCCCACCTCCCACTTCTTCTATTCCCTACTTTGTTCCTGTCCCTTTTCAAAAGTGGGTGCTTCCAAATTCCCTCCCCCTCCAGCCTGCCCTACTTTCCATCATCCCCCATCTCATCCCCTTTCCCTTACTCTCCTATAGGGTGAGATACCCTATTTAGTGTGCATTTCATTTGCTCCCCAAGCCAAATTCAATGAGAATAAGGTTGACCCATTCCCTTTTGCCTTCCTGTTCTTCCCCTCCATTGTAACCATTTTCCCTTGCCTCTTCCATATGAGATAGTTTACCCCATTCTGTCTTTCCCCATCTCTTCTCATTATATTCCTCTCTCACCTCTTAATTTCACCTTTTAAGTATCATCCCTTTCTATTAAATTGGTCCTGTGTCCTCTATCTCTGTATACCTGTAAACATATAGACACACATTCACATATGTATTCACATGCCCATACACACTCATATATAGACATATATATATATATATATATATATATATATATTCCCTTCAACTATATTCATACTGAGAAAAGTTTCATCAGTTACAACTATTGTTTTGCCACGTAGGAATGTTAATAGTTCAACTTTGATATGTTCCTTATTATTTCTTTTCCCTGTTTACCTTCTCATGCTTCTCTTGCTTCTTATATCTGAATGTCAAATTTTCTATTCAACTCTGTTTTTTTCATCAAGAATGCTTGAAAGTCCTCTATTCCACTGAATGACCATATTTTCCCTGGAAACATCATACTCAGTTTTTCTGGGTAGGTGATTCTTGGTTTTAATCCCAGCTCCTTTGACCTCCAGAATATCATATTCCCATTCCTTCGATCCCTCAGTGTAGAAGCTGCCAGGTCCTGGGTTATCCTGATTGTGTTTCCACAATATTCAAATTGTTTCTTCCTTGCTACTTGTAATATTCTCTCCTTAATCTGGGAATTCTCGAACCTGGCTATAATATTCCTAGGAGTTTCCTTTTTGGGATCTTTTTCAGGAGGTGATCGGTGGATTCTTTCAACCTCAATTTTGCCCTCTGGTTCTAAAACATTAGGGCAGTTTTCCTTCAGGATTTCTTGGAGGATGATATCTAGGTTCTTTCTTTGATCATGGTTTTCAGGTAATCCAATAATTTTAAAATGATCTCTCCTGGATCTATTTTCCAGGTCAGTGGTTTTTCCCATGAGTTATTTCACATTGCCTTCTATTCTTTCATTTGTTTGGATCTGTTTAACAGCATCTTGATTTCTCATAAAGTCATTAGCTTCCATTCACTCCACCTTAATTCTGAAGCAACGAATCTCCTCAGTGAGCTTTTGACATTGTTTTTCCATCTGGAAAATTTGGCTTTTTAAGGCATTCTTCTCCTCATTGCCTTTTTGAGTCTCTTTTGCCATTTGAGTTAGTCTCTCTTTTAAGATATTATTTTCCTCAGTCAGGCTGACTCTCATTTCGTAATTTTCTTGCATCGTTCTCATTTCTCTTCCCAATTTTTTCTCCACTTTTCTCTTATCTGCTTCTTAAGGTTCTCTATGGCCTTTATCCAGCTTGTATTTTCCTTTGAAGCTTTTGGTGCAGGAGTTCTGACTTCACTGTCTTCCTCCTGTGCCATGCTTTGCCCCTGTTTGTCCCCAAAATAGGAGTCTAATGTTGGAATCTTCTGTCTGCTTTGTTTCCTTTGCCTGGCCATGTTGCCCCTCAGTCACTTGATCCCTTGGCTTTTTGCCACAGTAGGACTCTGCCACCAGACAGGGGAGTTTCCATCCCAAATGGCTGAGGTTTTCATAGCTGCTGGAGTTATTAGATGGGTGCCCTCTCTGAGGGCTCCACACACTCTGGCAAGCTGGACACACACCCTAGGACTTCCACCCTAGACTGCAATCCGGATCCAAACAGGTTAAAGCATGAGTGATTACCCCTCAGACTGGTCACTTGTTCTGCTACACTCTGCAGGCCAGGAGCTGGAGCTGCCATGTGGCACTGGCTGGCTGTGCTGGGCATCTCAGTGGCTTCTAGCCCCAGCGACAAAAGCCATGCACTCCCATTTACTGAGTCCCAAAGTCCAGGCTGCACTGACCTCTCACTTTGTCCTTTGCACCTATGTGTTGATAATTCTGGAAACAGCCACAGCTGCTGCTGATCTGGAGTCCCTTCAGCAGGCGGCTGGTCAGACCTGCCCTGGGGCTAAAACCTCCAGCTCATGCGTGCTTGGGTTCAGCTCCCAGAGCACTGCGGCTGATTCCTGCAGGCCTGCTGGGCTGTCCTCAGTGGATGATTAGATTCTCTGTGTCATTTTGTGGGTTCTGCAGCTCCAAAGTTTGTTCAGAGCTCCCTTTTTACATTGATCTGGGAAGGTGGAAGCCAGAGCCACTCGGAGGTCCTGCTTCTACTCTGCCATCTTGACTCTGCCCCCCATGAGTTACATTTCTATACACAGTTGAATTTGTGTTTGTGTGTGTTCTTCCCTTTTTTTCAGCAAGTTCCAATGAGAATGAGGTTTGAACATTGTATACCTTCCCCATTTTCTCTCTATGAAAAAAACTCTTGCATGCACCTTTTATGTGAGAAAAATCTCCCCATTTTATTTCTCCTTTCCTCCTTCTCCCAGTGAACAGCACTTTCTCATATTTTTATTTTTAGGATATCTTTCCAAAACAATTGACTCACACTTATGCCCTCTATCTATATTGACTCCTCTTAATTACCCTAATGATGATACAGTTCTTATGAGTTAAATATATCACCTTGCCATATAGTAATCTAAAAAGTTTGATTTCATCAAGTCCCTTATTATTACTCTTTCATATTGGTCATCTTCTGTTTGAATATCACATTTTCTGTTCAGCTCTGCTTTTTTCATCAGGAATATGTGAAAATCCTCTCTTTCATTTAATATCCATTTTCCCTGAAAGTATTACACTCACTTTTGCTGTGTAGGTTATTCTTGTTTGTAATCCTAGCTCCTTTGCCTTTTGGATTATTATTTTGCAAACTTATTACTCCTTTAGTATGGAAGCCACTACATTTTTGGTGATCCTAACTGTGACTCCACTATATTTGTACTGTTTCATTCTGAGTGCTTGAAGTATTTCTCTATTATTCATTGAGGTTTTATATGTCTTTTCCATTTGGCCTAGTGAAATTTTTTAAAAGTTTTTCTATTTAGTGGATTTTTCTTCCCTTTTCAATTTGGCCCATTCTGTTTTTTAAGGTGTTGTTTTCTTCCGTATATTTTTGTTCCTTTTTTTTTTTTTTACCAAGCTGTTAATTCTGTTTTCACAATTTTTTTCTTTTATCATTTCTCTTCCCATTTTCCCTGTACCACTCATCTCTTTCTTTAACTCTTCCAGGAATTCTTGTTAGGTTTTGGTCATATTAGCACTTTGAAGCATTTTTCACATTGTTGTATTGTGTTGAGTTCATACTTTCATCTTCCCTAACACAATATTAGTAGTTTTGATGGTTTAATTATTTTTCTGTTATTTGCAAATTTTTCCAACAACTAGGAGGCACAGTAGATAGAGTTACAGGTCTGGAGTCAGAAAGCTCATCTTCCTGAGCTCAAATCTGGCATCAGACACTTAATAGCTGTATGACTGTGGTGAAGTCATTTAACCCAATTTGCCTCAATTTCTTCACCTGTAAAATGACCTGGAGAACAAATGGCAAACTATTTCAATATTTTTTGCCAAGAAAACCACAAGTGGGTTCAATATATTGTTGAACACGACTGAACAACAATGATACATTTTTCCAGTCTAATTTTTTACTTTGAAGTTTATATCAAACTAGGACTCTGCTCACATGGGAATGGAAAAGTATTGTCCAGAACTTGAGAATGTTTTGTGCTGTCATCTTCAGAGCTAGTTCTGGGAGTATGCATGTTTTTGGTGCTTGGTGGTGTGACCTTAACAGAGGAACCAGTGGAAAGATGGGGTTGAGCAGTCTTTTAGCCCAGGGAAATTTAGAGGATTGACAAGGAAGGTTCATTTAAATTACATAAAAGGGGAATGCATTCCTGGACATGAAGCATCCAACTAATGTGGCAGGAAGACCCACCTCTACAAACCAGCAGGACATTCTGATCCCCAGTGTGGTAGAGCACACAGACATCAATACCAGGATCCCCAAAGGCAGAGGAGCCAATCGGTTCAACATCAGGAACCCCATAGGCAAATGAAACAACAGACTCCAGCTCAGAGAAGCACCGCATGGTTTGGTGCAGCCATGAATACGCAGGCATCTTCCAGTGGTGGACCTCCATGTGCTTCAGCTCAGCTCCAGGTCTTCAGGCATCCTCCAGCAGCCCCAATGTGCTCCAGCATAGCCTGACACAGGCAGGCATCCTCCAGTGCTCAGACCTCCTTTCAGTACAGGCCAGGGCAGGATGTCATCTGTCAGTGGCCAGACCTTGCTTCAGTATAGCCCTGAGGAAACACAAAAAATCCCAATTGACCTCATCCCACACCAGACACTACCACTAGAACACCAGCTCAGCACCAGTTAAGCTCCCCGAACTCTACAGCCTCCAACTGCCAGGACCTGAGAACCCAGCACTCAAAAACAGTGACCAGGCCCTTGGACTCCAGAAAAAGAAGCTTGGGACAGTGCACCCTGTATTCCAGCAGGACAATTCAACTTTAAAAGACAGTAAATAGGTAAACAAGGTGAACAAGCAGCAAAAATAAACAATTACCATAAAGAATTATTTCGGTGACAGGGAAGACCAGAAGAGGAAAAGACAATCAATATGCCTAAATCCAAAATGTCAAAAGGGAAAATGAATTTGTCTCAAGCCCTGTAATGCCAAGCAAAGGCAACTTCCCAAGGTTCAAAATACCAGCATTGCCGCTCTCCATTTTATTCAGTGACAAATTAAGAACAGAGAAAATCAAAATACAGAATAATTCAAAATACAGCACTCACCAAGTGTAATTCAATGATTTCCAAGTACTACTCCACCCCTGGTAAGTACATTAATTTAGTCAATCACAAAGTCCCTATTCTTAAATGGAGATTAGTTTCCAATCATAAACAAAGTACATTCATTTGGTCAGTCACAGAGAACAAAAGAATCAAAAGTTTCCCACCCTTGGATCACAACTGAAAAGGCTATCTACCCCAGAGTTACAACAAGCTTAAGCACAGCATTTAATACCCAAAGAGAGGTATTTTCTTCATCTTGACCCAAAGTAAGTTGTCAGTAATCTCTGTTCCTGGGGACACAAAGCTTAGGAAGACCACAAGATATATTGCCAATGTCCTCATTAAATCAGTCTCTGTCTGCCGAACAGTCCTAGGACCCCTGAAAACACTAGCAAAACCCTCTTCCAGGATTTCTGTAAATATACAACAAGAGAATCTTTCTTCAGGGCTTCTGAACCAACAGCAAGGTTCCAGGACCTCTGCAACAATAGCATTGGCTTTCATCAGTAGATGCAATTCACTCTATATTTGCAGAATAGTCTCAGGAACCCTGAACCAACAGCAACATTCCAGGGCCTCTGCAGCAACAGGATTGTCCTTCATCAGTCGATGAATCTGGCAAAACAACATCAAAACAGACAGACAAAGTACCAGCATCACAGCCATGTCTCCTCAGTCCTTGGCAGCTCCAGGTGGCAGCTCTCAAAAGTCTTGGGCAGCTCAGACTGGCCCTCAGGATTCCTCTCTGTCTCACTCTGCCTCTGTGATGCTACTTCCAAAAAAATATTCTGCCTTTCTTCCTCTGCTTGTTCCTCTCTAGATCCACATCACCAGCTCTTCCCAGTTCAGGCCTTTCTTTTCACATCAACAAGTCTATCCCACAAGTGGGATTCACAAGCTAGAAGAATTTTAAAAATCAAATAAGAGAGGTAGAAGAAAATTGGGAAATGAGAAAGATGAAAGAGAGAATCAAGAGATTGGAAAAGGAAGGACAAAATTTGACAGAAGAAAATAATCTGGGGGCAGAGTCAAGATGATGTAGTAGAAACAGGACTTCTGTGGGGCTTTGGCTTCCACCTTCCCCAATTCATGTAAAAATGGGACTCTGAACAAACTTTGGAGTTACAGAACCCACAAAATGAAACAGAGAAGTTAACCTCCCACCAAGGACAGCCTGTAGGCCAGTATCAAGTGCTCTGGGAGCCAATGCCATCCCTGCTCAAGCCAGAGGTTTTAGCCCCAGGGTGGCCTGACCAACCACCAGCTGGATGAACTTCAGATCACCAGCAATTGTAGTGGTTTGCAGAATTATCAACACATGGATACTAAGGACAAAGTGAGAGGTCAGTGCAGTGTGGACTTTGGGATCTAGTAGTTGGAAGTGCATCAGCATTTGCCCCTCGGGCGAGAAGCCGCTGAGGTGGCCAGGCAGCTGCAGCCACGTGGAAGCTTCAGCTCCTGGCCTGCAGAGTGTACGGGGACCAACCAACCAGTCTGAGGGGTAATCGCTCTTGCTTTAAACTGCTTGGATTTGGATTACGTTCTAGGGCGGAAAACCTGGGGTGTGCGACCAGCTTGCCAGAGTATGTGGAGGCTTCAGAGAGGTCACCCAACTAATACCTTCAGCAGTTGAGAAAATCCCAGTGTTTGGGAAAAAGCTCCCCTGTCTTGTGGCAGAGTCCTACTGTAGCAAAAAGCCTAGGGGTGAAGTGACTTAGTGGCAAAATGAGCAGGCCAAGAAAGCAAAATAAAGAGAGACTCTCAACTTTACACTCCTATTTTGGGGACAAAAAGGAGCAAAGCATGAAACAAGAGGAAGACAGTGAAATCAGAACTCCTACACCAAAAGCTTCAAAGAAAAATACAAGCTGGTTACAGGCCATAAAGGACCTTAAGAAGCAAATAAGAAAAGTGAATGAAAAATTGGGAAGAGAAATGAGAACGATGCAAGAAAAGTATGAAATGAGAGTCAACAGCCTGACTGAGGAAAATCACACCTTAAAAAATAGACTAACTCAAATGCTAAAAGAGGCTCAAAAAGGCAATAAGAAGAAGAATGCCTTAAAAAGCCAAATTTGCCAGATGGAAAAAGAATCTCAAAAGCTCACTGAAGAGAATCATTCCTTCAGAATTAGATTGGAGCAAATGGAAGCTAGTGACATTATGAGAAATCAAGATGCTGTTAAACAGATCCAAACAAATGAAAGAATAGAAGGCAATGTAAAATATCTCATGGGAAAAACCACTGACTTGGAAAATAGATCCAGGAGAGATAATTTAAAAATTATTGGACTACCTGAAAACTATGATCAAAGAAAGAACCTAGAAATCATCCTCCAAGAAATCCTCAAGGAAAACGGCCCTGATGTTTTAGAATCAGAGGGCAAAATAGAGGTTGAAATAATCCACTGACCCCCTCCTGAAAAAGATCCCAAAAAGAAAACTCCTAGGAATATTATAGCCAGGTTCCAAAATTCCCAGATGAAGGAGAGAATATTACAACTTCCAGGAAGAAACAATTTGAATATCATGGAAAAGCAATCAGGATAAAATAGGATCTGGCAGTTTCTTTACTGAGGGATTGAAGGGCTTGGAATATGATATCCTGGAGGTCAAAGGAGCTGGGATTAAAACCCAGCATCACCTACCCAGCAAAACTGAGTATCATATTTCAGGGGAAAATATGGTCATTCAGTGGAATAGAGGACTTTCAAGCATTCTTGATGAAAAAAAAACAGAGTTGAATAGAAAATTTGACATTCAGATGCAAGAAGCAAGAGAAGAATGAGAAGGTAAACAGGGAAAAGAAATAATAAGAAACCTATCAAAGTTGAACTATTAACATTCCTACATGGAAAAACAATAATTGTAACTGATGAAACTTTTCTCAGTATAAAAATAGTTGAAGGGAATAGAAAATATATATATATATATATATATATATATATATATATGTCTATATATGAGTGTATATGGGTGCACAAATACATATGAGAATGTGTGGACATATGTTTACAGGTATACATAGAGAGAAGGCACAAGACAAATTTAATAGGAAGGGATGACACTTAAAAGGTGAAAATAAGAGGTGGGAGAGGAATATAATGAGAGGAGATGGGGAGAGACAGAATGGAGTAAACTATCTCCTATAGAAGAGGCAAGGGGAAATGGTTACAATGGAGGGGAAGAACAGGAAGGCAAAAGGAATGGGTCAACCTTATTCTCATTGAATTTGGCTCAGCGATGGAATGACATACACACTAAATAGGGTATCTCACACTGCAGGAGAGTAGGGGGGAAAGGGATGAGAGGGGGGATGATGGAAGGGAGGGCAGGCTGGGGGGGAGGGAACCTGGAAGCACCCACTTTTGAAAAGGGACAGGATCAAAGTAGATAATAGAACAAATGGGAGGTGGGACAGGATGGAGGGAAACATAGTCTTTCACAATATATCTACTATGGTATTATTTTACATAGATACACATGTACAAGCTATACTGAATTGCTTATCTTCCCAGTAAGGGTGGGTGACAAGGGAGCAAGGGAATGAATCTGGAATTCAAAGTTTTAAAATCAAATGTTTAAAATATCTGTAAATACTTACATGAATAAAATAAAGGATCAGTGAATTTGGTGTGCAATT
>NW_027187309.1:7547760-7559888 GCF_028583685.1 Petaurus breviceps papuanus | reverse complement strand
TCAGTATTAAAAATAAAAAGAGTAAATTCACTATCAATGAAGAAGTAATTAGAACAATAATTAGGAGCTATATTGCACAACTGTATGCCAATAAATCTGACAATCTAAGGGAAATGGATGGATATTTACAAAAATATAAATTGGCAAGATTAAGAGAAGAAGAAATAAAATGCTTAAATAATCCCATTCAGCAAAGCAAATTGAATAAATCATAAATGAACTTGCTAAGAAAGAATTTCCAGGGTCAGAAATATTTACAAGTGAATTCTATCAAATATTTAGTGAACAATTAATTACAATACTATGTAAATTATTTGGAAAAATAGGTGAAGTTCTGCCAAGTTCTTTTTATGATACAAATATGGTGCTGATATCTAAACCAGGAAAAGCCCAAACAGAAAAAAAAAAGAAAATTATAGATCTATTTTCCTAATTAATAAAGATGCAAAGGTTTCAGATAAAACATTAGCATATTATAGCAACTTATTGCAGGGACAATAAGCTATGACCAGGTGGAATTTATACCAGGAATGCATGGCTGGTTCAATATTAGGAAAAGTATCAGAATAATTGACAATATAAATAAAAAATTACCAGAAATCATATGAATATCTCAATAGATTCAGAAAAAAGCTGTCGACAAAATACAGCACCCATTTCTGTTAAAAACAACAACAATAACACTAAAGAATATAGAAAAAATGAGTTTTCCTCAAAATGATAAGTAGTATCTATCTATAACCATCAGCAACCATTATATGTAATGGGGATAAGCTAGAAACATTTCCAATAAGGTCAGGGGTGAAATAAGAATATCTGTTATCACCACTGTTATTCAATATTTTATCAGAAATATTAACTTTAGAAATAAGGACAGAATAAGGAATTGAAATAATTAGAATAGGCAATGAAGAAACAAAGGATATATGATGCTATACTTCTAGAATTGTTAAAATCAACTAAAAATCTACTTGAAATAGTTAGCAACTTTAGCAAAGTTGTAGGATATAAAATTAACCCAAATAAATTATTGGCATTTCTATATATTGCTAACAAAACCCAACAGCAAAGAGAAATTCCATTTAAACTAACTGCATACAATAAGAAATATTTGGGAGTCTAACTGCTAAGACAAACCCAGGAACAATATGGACACAATTACAAAAGACTTTTTCACACAAATAAAGTCAGATCCAAATAACTGGGAAAATATCAGTTGCTCATGGTTAGGCTGAGCTAATATAATAAAAATGACAATTCCTACCTAAATTAGCTTACTTATTTAGTGCCATACCAATCAAACTAATAAAAATTATTTTATTTAGCTATAAAAAATAGTAAGAAAATTCATCTGGAAGAACAAAAGATCAAGAATATCAAAGGAATTAATGAAAAGGAATGCAAACCACATCAGATTTAAACTGTATTATAAAAGAGAAGTCGTCAAATCCCCTTGGTACTGGCTAAGAAATAGAGTGGGAAATCAGTGGACTACATTAGGTACACAAGCCACAGTAGTTAATGACTATAGTTATCTACTATTTGATAAACCAAAGACTCTAACTTCTGAGATAAGGACTGACTATTTCACAAAAACTGCTGGGAAAACTTGAAAATAGTATGGCAGAAATGAGGTGTAGACCAACATCTCTCACCCTTTGCCAAAATAAGGTCAAAACGGGTACATAATTTAGACATAAAGGATTATGCCATAAGCAAATTAGGAAAGCAAGGAATAGTTTACTTGTTAGATCTATGAAGAATGGTAGAATTCATGACCAAACAAGAGACAGACAACTTTATGAAATATAAAATGGATAAACTGGATTAAATAATTTAAAATTTTTACATAAACAAAGCCAATACAGCCAGATTTAGAAGGGAAGCAGAAAGGTGGGAAACAAATTTTTCCAGTCAGTGTTTCTGATAAAGGCCTCATTTCTCGAATATATCGAGAACTGAGTCAAATTTATAAGAATATAAGCCATTCCACAATTAATAAATGATCAAAGGACATGAACAGGCAGTTTTCAAATGAATAAATTAAAACTACCTCTAGTTGTATGAAAAAATGCTCTAAGTCATTTTTATTAGAGAAATGCAAATTAAAATAACTCTAAGGTAGCACATCACACCTATCAGATTGGTTAATATGACAAAAAAATGAAAATAGTAAATTTTGGAGGGAGATGTGGGAAAATTGAGACATTAATGCATTATTGGATATTTTTGTGAACTGACCCAACCATTCTTGACACAAATTTGGGACTTTGCCCAAAGGACAACCAAACTGTATATGCCCTTTGATTCGGCAATATCACTACTAGGTTGGCATCCCAAAGAAAGCATAAAAAATGGGAAAGGATCTACATGTACAAAAATATTTATAGGAGTTCTTTTTGTCATGGAAAAGAATTGGAAATTGAGGGCAAGGCCATCAATTGGAAAATGACTGAAAAAATTGTGACATATGAATGTAATTGTATACTATTTTTCCATAAAAAATGATGAGCAGGAAGACTTCAGAGAAACCTGGAAAGACTTGACCTGATGCTGAGTGAAGTGAGCAGAACCAGGAGAACATTATATACAGTAACAGCAACATTGTGCAATGACCAAATTTGATAGGCTTAAATCTCTCAGCAATGCAAGGATCTAAGACAGACCTGCACAACTTGGCAGTAGGTAGAAGCCAAAATTAAAATAAGCTAAATATCTTTGGGCTGCAGATAGGTTTTTAGTGGCTCACTTTCCAAGTAAAAGTATAATTAATGATTAAACTATTTTGCAAATAAATTATATTAAAAAAATAAATTTCAATTAATATCAATTAATTACACTTATTAATTAAGATTGTATTTATCTTAAAATCATATAAATGTTTAAAAATTACTTTGCTAACTGATCCAAGTTTTAATATATTTTTCAGGTTTTCTTACTATTTACATTTAGTTAATGGAGTATATTATACTTCTTGTAAGCAGTCAGTTCATCATACTCTGGAATCATGTTTGAAATCACTATCTTTAGAAACCTAAAAGCTAACCTTACTAGCCACTTCATTTTCTGAGTTTACATTTTGAGAAAACATTGTTCACCACTGAACTTTTTCAGCAATTTGGAAGCTTTATTTTAGTGCCCAATTTGCTTATGTCAGGACATCTTAATTCAAAATCAACATAGATTTTATTCCTTTGGAATGGCTATTACTTCTTGGCAAACAGGACACAATATTTTTTTTTCTCTTGTGTAAGTAAAGAACCTATTTATCCATCTAAGTAAAGTATGTATCCACTCTGGATTAAACATTCTATGTTCTAATTTAATTTTCCATTTATTTTTATCATCCATTTTACAGTCACCCCAAAAACTTTAATTTTAAAACCAAAAAGATCTCCACAATACATGCTCATATACGAAGAAATACTGAACTGAGTATCAGGCATTGGAGAGAGTGCCAGACACTCACATAACTTGGAGTGTGACCATGCAGAAAGGAGGAGAAACATCCCTTACATGGTTGCTGCTCATCACATAGCAAGCCTTAGCTGTGTTGATGAGTGACTGTACTTATTTTATTCCTGTTCAACACTAGTAACTATTGAAAACACAATGAAAAGTCACCACTCTCAAGAGACAGACTTATGGTGGTTTGTTGCTGAGGATCATGGAACAAGCAGGAGAGAGTACACAAGAGCAATAGTAGAAGATGGGTTAGGCGGGGCACCAACAAAGCACTGGTTGCATCTTTACTTTCCTTTACCTTCTCTATATTTTTTGTAGGTCACCCAAAATGATTTGGCAGGCGGCAAGTGGCCCATAGGCCATATGATACACAGGCCCAATATAAGAAAATTCCAAAAGACTCAAGATGTAAAATGCTATCCAAATCCAGAGAAAAACTATGGAGTCTGAATGCAGATTGAAGCAGACCATTTTCCTTTTTTGTTTGTTTGTTTGTTTTTTTTCTTTCTTGTGGTTTTTCACTTCTGTTCTGATTTTTTTTTCAGAGCATAACTAATGGGGAAATATTTTAAGATGATTGTATATTTTTGTTTTTTGATTTTTTGAGGTGGGAAGGTAGGACAGTTGGGGTTAAGTGACTTGCCCAAGGTCACACGGCTAGTAAGTGTTAAGTGTCTGAGGCCGGATTTCAACTAAGGTTCTCCTGACTCCAGGACCAGTGCTCTATTCATTTCATCACCCAGCTGTCCCAATATGGGTATATATTTATAGCCTATATCAGATTGTATACTGTCTTGGGGAGGATGGTGAGAAGAGAGGGGGGTGAAATAGAACTCTTATAAAAGTGAATGTTGAAATCTAAAAATAAGTAAGTTAATTCTGCAAATAAAGACAAATCTAAACACTTGCAGAAATATTAATTGTTTTATGGATAGGCCAAGTCAACATAATGAAAATGACAATTCTACCTAAATTTATTTGTTTAGTCAATGCCATCCCAAACTATCAAATGAAAAATTTGTAGAAGTAGAAAAAACAATAAAATTGATCTTGGAGAACAAAAGGTCATGAATATCCAGACAATCAATGAAAAAGAAAACATGTGAAGGTGTATCAGCAATGCAATATTCACAATGCCTATGGAAATTACAGATATGCTGATGTAATTATCCATCACAAAACATATCAGGCTTGCTATGTGGGGGAATAAGCTAGAAAATTTATTAAAATACCAAAAGACTGAGTCCCCAAACCATAAAGTCAAAGCCATCAGAGTAGTTATGAAATTAGCACAGGTACATAAAGTAGAAAGCACCCACATTCTCAAGCCTTTAAAACAGAACAGGCTACCTCAAGCAAAGGTCCTTCTCTCCCCACTCACAGCAACCACCCAGCATCCAGGAAGCACCCTCCCAGCAGCTCCGGCCCCTGGCAGTCTTTAGCAGGAGTCCTTAGCAGAAATTCTGGCTGACTCAAAAAGGGGTTCGCACTGCCCGCTGCTGCCTCTGCTGCTGCTGCTGCCGTTGCCGCCACTGGTAGCCACCACAGGAACTCTAGCTTGGCTTCCGCTTCCTCTTGCTCTGCCCCTTCCTGCTACATCAGCAAGTCCAATGGGGCATGGAAGATCTTTAAATCCCATAACCTTTACGGAAGGCTGTGCCAGTTTCAAACAATATTACAAAGTTGTGCTAATGGATCTAGTATTGGTTAAGAAATAGAATCAGTAGAATAGATTAGTCACATAACACATACCATTGTGAATGACCATAGTAATCTAGTGTTTGATAAGCCCAAACATCTAAGCCTCAGGAGCAGGAATTCAGTATTTGACAAAAAATACTAGGAAAAATAAAAAGCAATTTGGCAGAAACTGTGTGTAGACCTGTTAACATTTCACACATAGTTTACCAAGAATGATGAAAATGGATGTGATTTATACATAAAGGGTAATATCATAATAAATTAGGGGAGCATGGAAAATTTTCCCTGTGAGATTTATAAATAAGTTAAGAGTTAATTGCAAACAAGGAATAGAAAGATTATTGGAAATAGATAATTTTGATGACATGAATTTTAACAGTTTTTGCACAAAGAAAACAGATGCAGCCAAAATTAGAAGAAAAGCAGAAAGCTCAGAAAAAAATATGGGAAATTTCTCTGATAAAGGTCTCATTTATCAGATTTATAGGGAACTAAGTCAAATTTGTAAAAAAAAAATTAGCATTCTCTAATTGATAATTGGTGAATGACATAAACAGTTTTCAGGGGGGAAAAAAACGAAGTTATCCATAGTCACACAAAAAAAAACTAAGTCATTATTGATTAGACAAATGCAAATAAAAATAGCTCTGATGTACCACTTCACAGCTTCCAAATTGGCTAACATGACAGAAAAGGTAAATGATAAATGATGGAAGAAATGTAGGAAAATAGGCATACTAATACAATGTGGGTAGAGTTGTGAACTGGGCCAACAATTCTGGAGAACAATTTGGAACCATGTTCAAAAAGCTATAAAATTGTCCATACTCTTTGGCCCAGAAATATCACCACTAGCTCTGTATAACAAAGAGAGCAAAGAAAAGACAGAAGTAAAAATTTGTATAGAAATATTTATAGCAACTATTTTTTGTGGTGGCAAAGAATATCAAATTCTGGGAATGCTTATCAATTAGGGAATTGATGAGCAAGTTTTGGTATATGATTGTGATAGAATACTCTAGTGAAATAAAAAATGAGCAGGATGATTTCAAAAAAATTCTGGGAAGATTTACATGAACTGATGCAAAGTGAAATGAACAGAACCAGGAGAATGTTGTGCACAGCAACAATAATATTATAATAATAATCAACCATGAAAAAACATAGTTACTCTGATCAAGACAATGATCCAAAACAATTCCAAAGGATGCAAGATTAAAAATGTGATCCACTTACAGAGAGAGAGAAAACTGATTAAGTATGAGTACATATCGAAGCATACTTTTTCACTTTATTTTTCTTTGGCATTTTTGTGCATTTTCTTTCACCACATAACTTATGAAAAAATATATTTTATGACTCTGCATATATAATCAATATAATATCATTTGCTTTTCACTGAGTGAGGGAATGGTGGAAAGGAGGGAGACAACTTCAATTTTTTCTTTAAAAATGAATGTTAAAAATGCTATATGTAATTGGGAAGTATTTAACAAAATAAATAAAGATTATATATATACTGAATCCAACATCATTACTGATCCCTTGGTACTATAAGACCAACACCATAGAGATGTAGTTCTTTATTGCTTACCTCTATCTCAGGTTGAAAAGGGATAGCATATGGGATAAGTCCAGACTGAGTAGGACCATCAGATGAAAACTTGCTAAGCTCAGCTGTTTAAAAAAAAAAAAACCTACCATACCTTTTTATACTTCAGTTCCCTGGAGAAGCCTTCATTGGCATATTTTAGTCACAACACTTGCAATTGGCAAGAATGAACTGTATTAGTTAGGTCCATTAAAGTATAAATTAATAAGATATTTCCCATTTAGTAAAAAGTGTTCATATAATATAATTATTTTTATAATTATAATATCGTTCAAAGTTTATAATACCATACAAAATAGGTGGGGCAAATCATAATGGTTACATTAACAGAGGTTTAAACTCAGAAAGATTGATTATCTTCCTTTCCTGATGCATATGGCTAGTTAAGTGTTAGAAGCAAAAATCAAAAGCAAATCTTCTCATTCCCTGTCATTTACTCTTTCCTTTGTATTTCTGTTATATATTAAAGAAGACACAGATAAATTATTAGGACATTGATAAGCATAATTATGGAATTTCTATTTCTATTAAATACACTCATTCTTTTAGCCACTCAGATTCAAAACTATGTTTTCATCATTTGAGTCTTTCTACTACCTCACCTCTCCACAGTCAATCAGTTGCTAAGCCTAATTATCTGCTTTGAGGGAAAAGGGGTGGGTAAAACAGATGCACAGAGTCAATTATCTAGGGCATGCTATATAGTTTGATGGGGAGTGCATAGGTGGTTTGTTGGTGCATGTATAACTTGGATAGACAATGAAGACGAACAACAAAAAGGGCCCAGAATTGAATAGCAGGAGCAAATTGATTACATTTGAGAAATTACATGAGACTTTCAATGATCTCAAGCTGCTCATCTGCTTAATATTCAAATTACAGAATGGGAATAGAAGGTAACACGCCTTTATATAGCACCTATTATATGTCAGGTTCTGTGCCAATCACTGTTTTTATAAATATTTCTTCATATGATCCCCACAAGAACCCTGTATGTTGCTATTACCCTCATTTCATATTTGAGAAAACGGAGGCAAATAGAGGTTAAATAAATGCCCAGGGACACAAAGCTAGGAAAAGTCTGATGCTGGACATAGACTCAAGTCTTCCTGACCCCACACTCAGATACTTCAATATCTGCATGAGAGATAGGGATCATGGAATACTCTGAATTTCAAAGAATTATTGCATGTTGGGGGCAGTGTGGCCTAAGTAGATAGTAAAGTGATACCAGTATGGTATTGTAAGATAAAAGTAAATGTATAGTATAGTTCATGTGGAATAGCTAAGTGGCTCAGTGAATAGAGTGCTGGGCCTGGAGCCAAGATGATCTCAGTTCAAATCCAGCTTCAGATACTCACTACCTGTGTGACCCTGGCCAAGTGACTTATTTACATGATGTATCTAGTTCTGGAGCAAGAACATTAAGGACAAGAGAGAGATAAAGATGAATTTTACTGACACTTCCACTAACTGAAGTAATAAAAGACTTCTTTCCCCCCTCCCCAAGTATAAATATTACTGTAAATCTTTCAATAATTGGGGATAGACAATGAATGACTTTCCTACATTTTAATTTTAAGTCATGTTCCACTTAATCCAATTTCTAGGATCTTCACTTTTTTTCTTATTCTTTTGTATAGTTTCCTTAAGGAAAGCAGTTAGACTTTAATTTAGGATACATTTTTTAATAATTATAAAAGATGAACTTAAGTAAGAATGTGGTCTTTAGTCTTCTCCCACAAGTTAATTGATCAAGATCACAAAAGCAGAAATAATTCTCAGTCCAGGTCTCCTCTCTCCAAATCCACTGTTCTTTCTATGACATGATGACTGTCTCTGTCATTGGCTGATGGAAAAAAATAAAATGAAACTATAAAAAATATTCATAGACTGATGCAACTCATGACTGAATATGAAGTAAGACTTCTGAAAGGGAGCTAGGGCCACTGCAAAGCTTTTAGACAGTTTGTCTGCTGCTCAGAAATCTACCTTCTCTAATTTTAGGTATCTACTTTATTCTCCTCACCCTACCTTACTCTCTATCAAGAAGTATTTGAGTTATGTTTCAAGTCCATTCAATCATGCTGATCAGAAGAGATATATAGGATTATAAAGCCTGAATTAATTTGTATTCAAGCTTACTAGTAAGTAATTCATACCCATAAAAGAATTAATTTACTCCTATTGTGCATTGGAGTCAGTCCTGTGGTTTATAAAATTATCATTGATCATTAACTACCTTTTTTTGAGTTAAAAATGAGAAAATTGATCGATTGTACTTCTTAATCTTATTAAATACTTATGAGGGTTAGCCTAAGTGTACGATTGTATTTATACATACTTTGTTGAAACCTGCAGGTTTATATCAAAAATTAGTTCATTAGGCATTTAACTGAAGTTTAAAACATGATTAAGAAATTAAGGCAGAAAGGAAATAGTTTTAAACAACTTTGAATCATGCATGTAAATTATTGTTCTGAAATAATTTGCTAAGATGTTTTATTGTATTTAAAAAACTGTAAGTGATAAAAAAATTTATTAGGAGATGATAAAAATCTTTAAATTATTTCATATAATCAGATTTCTAATAATGCCCCAAATAAAAAAAAAGATAATAAATTATAAGTAGTTTATGGGGGATGGAGCCAATATGATGGAGTAAAAGTAGGGACTTGTTGAGTTCTCCCCCAAACCACTCCAAATACCTGTAAAAAATTACTCTGGAGTACCTGGAATACATGGACGCTGATTCGTAAAACTAGGTACTCCCTCCATGAGTGAAGAGTATAAATACAATTTCTCATCTTGTGCATTTATCATGTAGTCTGTACTTTTTAGTGAACACAAATTACAAGATGCTCATGGATAACATAATAAGCTCTGACACCAAAATAAGAAAACTTGCATAAGAAACTGGGTTAAAACACAATAGGTATATTGCATTGGGCATGCCATTTAACCTCTATAAGCTGTTTTTTCCTCAATGGTAAAAAAATTTGGTTTATCATACTTATTGGAGATAATTCAATCTTATGTCATTGAGAATGTTTTTCAAGATATATTAGAGAGGGAAAAAAACTTTCAAAGCACGTAGGGAAATCTAAGACAAATTTATTACTCCCCCCCCCCAAAAAAAAACCATCAAGAGAATATTTGGCACTAAGAGAGGGAATTCCCTTGGTTGATGTTTTGTATGCTACATGCAGAAATTGTGGAGGGTTTTCTTTTATCATTTCCTGAATTATTTTATTCAGGTTTTTATTTGTTACATCCTTTTGGCAGACCTATGATCTTTATATTAGCTATATACGTGCCTTCTTAAATATACCAATATTTGTGGGATCCACCCAATACAGTACTTAGGGGAAGGTTTATGTCACTAAATGATTACTTTTTTTGTTAAAAAGAGCAAGAGCAAATCAATGCATTGTTAATGCAATTTTTAAAAAGCTAGAAAAAGAATATATTTAAAATTTTGAATTAATCAAAATAAAAATTCTGAAAACCAAAGAAGTGATTAAAAAGGAAAGTTAAATTTTGAAATAATAAAACTAGAAGCTTTTTAATGAAAAAATGTCACTAAAATACATGGATTGGTTAATTTAATTTTTAAATGAAGCAAATCAAACAACCAGTATCAAAAATGAAAAGGTGAATGTGCCACTAATGAAGACTATCTAAGTGAAATGTGTGAATATTTGTAAAAATGTAAATTGCCTAGATTAATAGAAGAGAACATAGAATATTTAAATGACCCTATTTTGGAAAACAATGAACAAATCATAAATAAGTAATCTAAGAAAATAAATCTCCAGGATCAGGTGGCTTTTCAAGTGAATTTTACCAAATATTTAAAGAATAATTAATTCTAACACTATATAAATTATTTGAAAAATAGGAAAAGCAAGGGTCTTAGCAAATTCTTTTTATCACACAAGTATGGTTTTGATACGCAAACAAGGGAGGGCAAAATAGAGAAAGAAAATTATAGCCCAGTTTTTGTAACAAATCAATGAAAAAAATTTAAATAAAATACTAGCAAAGAGATTATAGTAATGTGTCACAGATATCATTCTTTATCACAAGGTAGGATTTATACCAGGAATGGAGAGCTGCTTCAGTTTTAGAAAATATCTAAGCATACTTACCCCAAACTGGAAAATTTTATTTATGTTGTATGGTGATAGTGTTGATACTGTTAGGGTTCATCAATGTTGAAAACTTCATCCAATTATTACTCTTCTTGTTCTATCTTCTTGCATTTGTTTCACAATTCACTGAGAAAGCAACATTACTCTATTTTATGTGATCAAATTTAGGTGTTTTCATTGTTGTTATTTGTTGGTTGGTTGATTTTAATTTCTTCTTAGCCCCTTGTGATCCTGTTTATAATTATGATTTGCACCTGGATCCATGGTGGAACCTGTTTTCTTATCTATCACACAAACATAAATGCATGCACACATATAAATACACACACACACACATACACTGATTTGCTAAAACACAGTATAGTACAATGAATGAATACGACATTTGGAAAAAGAATGAGTTTCAGTATTGACTCTAATTTAGTAGCTCTGTAACCTGGGAAAGTCACTTAATATCTTTGATCTTTAATTCCTCATCTATAAAAGGGGAGTTAATACTACTTGTACTACTTGTCTCACAAGATCATTTGAGAAAGAACATTATAAACTGAAAAAAAAATACTTCGTAAATAAGTATGAATTGTTATTATGTAGAAGCTCAAGTTCTAAGCTTTTTTGCATTTCTAACATTTCTCAGAGACATTTATAAATAATTAAAGAATGACAGGTAAATTCATTCATGTATTTACCTTAAAATAATTATTCCCTAATTTCAAAATATAGAGTACGTTCATCTCAAACTATACAATAAAATATCTATTTTGGTTCAGAGAGTGATTTGAAAAAAATCCAAGCATAATGGACCTGACCCCAAAGCTACATGAAAAAGGACTATGTTTATATAAGAAAGAGATGGTCAGTTGTTCAGATAATACATGGATTACAGACAATCAATCAGAATAATTCATCCCTAAGGAGAGTTTTTAAGGGGGAAGATTTAAAAATCAAATTTAAAATAAAAGCATTTCTCCCTAAATAAACTAAACAATTCATTTTAGTATGGTGTGGAGAGTAGAGTTGTGCAGAAAAGGAACAACAAAAGTCAAGGGCCTTAAGGAGAGTCCCATGTTTCTTCCAAGAAGATGATGAGGATAATGATGATGATATGAAAGAAAGAAAAGGGGAAAAGGAAGGAAGGAAGGAAGGAAAGAAGGAAGGAAGGAAGGAAGGAAGGAAGGAAGGAAGGAAGGAAGGAA
>NW_027187309.1:7539036-7546536 GCF_028583685.1 Petaurus breviceps papuanus | reverse complement strand
GGCCACTGACTTCTTAGCACAGATTGAAGTCAATCCCTCCCTAGCTGAATATCCAACTGAAGAAGAGGCTTAAAATGCCATTAGAATTCTTTCATGTGGCAAAGCACCTGGTGCTGATTCTATCCCAGTTGAGATTTACAAGGTGGGAGGTTCATTGCTCATAAAACAAAAGCTGACTGAAATTTTCCAGGTTATCTGGCAAGCAGAGGTTATCCCCCAGGAGTTCAAGGATGTCTCCATTGTCCATCTGTATAAAGGTAAAGAAAATAGACTGTCCTGTGATAATCACAGGGGTGATCTCTCTCTTAGTCATTGATGACAAGATTTTTGCCAGAGTCCTCCTTAGTAGATTGGTACTTCACTTGGAAGATGGTCATCTGCCTGAGAACCAGTGTGACTTCAGAAAAGGCCAAGGAATACTCAATATGGTGTTTGCTACCTGACAACTCCAGGTGAAATGCCAGCAGCAGAACAGAGGTCTATACACTATGTTTGTACATCTTACCCAGGCCTTTGATACTGTTAATTGTAACAGCTTATGGAAAATTATGTCAAAATATGGTTGCCCAGAGAAATCATCAGCATCGTATATCAATTTCATGACTGCTTGCTTGCCCAGGTTCTGGTCAATGGACAATGTTCTCATGCTTTCCCAGTCACCAATGTGAAACAATGTTTTGTGCTTGCTCCCTTGCTTTTTAGCATGACGTTTTCAGTCATGTTGTCAAATACTTTCAATGATGATGAACATGGCTTCAAGGTCAGCTAACTTGAAAAGGCTTCAAGCCAAGACCAAAGTGGAGGGAATGTTGGTGCATGATTTTCCATTTTCAGATGGTTGTGCGCTCAATGCAGCCTCTGAAGCTGAGTCAAAACACAGAATGGATCAATTCTCTGCTGCTTGTGCTAGTTTTGACCTAACAATTACCACCAAGAGGACACAGGTGCCTCATCAGCCACCACCATACCATCCATACATGGAACCATTAGTTACAGGAAATGGGGTAAGTTTTTAATTCTGTGGATAAATTCATTTGCCTTGCTAGTGTACTTTCCAGGGATGTACACATAGGCTCTGAAGGAAAGCATGGGGGAGAAGAGGTATTAGACCAACTACCAAACTGAAAGTCTACAGAGTCATTATGCTGACCTCCTTGTTGTATGCCTATGAAACCAGGACAGTATACTGGTGCCATGCAAGGAAACTGAATCACTTTCATTTTAATTGTCTTAGAAAGATTTTGAAGATCGCCTGACAGAATAAGGTACCAGACACTGAGGTTCTTTGTCTAACTAAACTGCCTAGCATTCAGATTCTGTTTTGAGCACAACTATGAAGGGCTGGCCACATTGTTTGAATGCAGAATGTAGACTTGACAAAAAGACTATTTTATGGAGAAATCACATGGGGCAAGTGTTCACATGATGGTAAGAAAAAGCAATACAAAGACATTTTCAAAGTATCTCTTAAGAACTTTGAAATTGATTTTGTGACATGGGAAACACTAATACAGGACTTCTCAGCATGGTGTGCCCATATCAGAGAAGGTGCTGTGCTTTATGAGCAAAGGAGAATTGAAATAACTCAAAGGAAATGCAGGGTACAGAAATTTAGAGCATCTACCCCAAATGTTCACATGGGCTATTTGCACCTGACCTTTCAGAGAGCATTCCAAGCTTGTATTGGTATGATCAACCACAGTTGGTGTAATAGTAATGGCATTTAAAGATTCCCCTGTATTGGCTTGGTTTTTGGTTTGATTGTGTTAAAACCCAGAGTTTGTGAATCCCACTTGTGGGATGGACTTGTTGACGTGAAAAGAGAGGGCTGGACTGGGAGAAACTGGTGACGTAGATTTGGAGAGACACAAGAGAGAGGCAGAAGAACTTTGTGGAAGCAGCATCTTTGGAGGCAGAGAGAGACTGAGAGGATTGCTGAGGGCCACTTTGAATTGCCCAGGACTTTTGAGAACTGCCACCCAGAGCTGCCAAGGACTGAGGAAACATGACTGTTATGCTGGTATTTTGTCTGTCTGTTTTGATGTTGTTTTGCCAGATTTGTCCATTGGTGAAAGACAGTGCTGTTGTTGCAGAAGTCTGGGAACATTTCTGTTGGTTCAGAGCTCTTGAGACTGTTCTGCGGACAGAAAGTGAATACTGTCCACTGGCAAAGGACAGTGCTGTTGTTGCAGAGGTCTTGGAACCTTGCTGTTGGTTCCAAAGCCCTGAAGAAGGATTTTCTTGTTGTATGTTTACAGAAATCCTGGAAGAGGGTTTTGCTAATGTTTTCAGGGGTCCTAGGACTGTTCTGCAGACAGAGGATGAATTAATGAAGAGACTGGCAACTTATCTTGTGGCCTTGCTAAGCTTTGTCTCTCCAGGAACAAAGATTGCTGAGAACTTGCCTGTATCAAGATGAAGAAAAGACCTCCATTTGGGTATTAAGTGCTGTGCTTAAACTTGTTATAACTCTGGGGTAGATTCAACTGTGATCCAGGGGTGGGGAACTTTTGACCTTTTTGTATTCTGTGGTTGAACAAATTAATGTACTTTACTTATGATTGGAAACTAATCTCCATTTGAGAAGAGGGGCTTTGTGATGGACTAAATGAAGGTACAGCCTAGGGGTGGAGTAGTATTTGGAACAGGGACTTTGTAATTGATTGAATGAATGTAAGGTCCTAGGGTGGGGTAGTACTTGGAGATTATTTAATCACACTTAGTAAATGCTGTATTTTGAATGATGTCATATTTTGATCATCTCTGTTCTTAATTTGTCACTGAATAAAATGGAGAGCACCTATGCTGGTATTTTGAACCTTGGGAAGTTACCTTTGCTTGGCATTACATTACATTTGGACACATTGAAACTTGACTCTAGCATAGTGATGTCATTTTGGTCCTCTTTGAGAATGAAGGACAACAACCAATCATTTCCATAAGATAAAAATGTTCAGTCACTTCAGTAGAGGAGAAAGCAGAGAGTCAAAGTTTTAGGATCATCATTATGATAATGATTATTAGTAATAGTGGTGATAGTAGTGGTAGTAGGTGTTGTATAGTGATAGAAGTAGTAGTGGTAGTAACAGTAGTTATCATGGTAGCAGTATTTTACCATGAAGAAATCCTCATGTATAAAGCTGACTATTTTGGTCACACATTCAAAAATATTCAGCTGTTTCCCAGTGCTTGCTGAATAAAATTCTAATTCCTCAAATATAATGTCTTTAATATAATGTCTCCAACTGATCTTTGCAAATTTATTTCTTAATAATTTCCCTTCAAATACTTATACTCCAGTAAAATTGAGTATTCTCCAGTCCAAAAATTCACCCTTCATTGTCTACCTCTATACCTTTGTGTATCCCATTACCTGACTGGAATAGCCTGCTTTCTTTTATTTGCTAGATGAATTCATAGAAATTCTTTTTTTTTTTTAAGCAATCGGGGTTAAGTAACTTGCTCAAGGTTACTCGTCCAGTTATTTCTTGGTGTGGTGCTAAGTATCTGAGCCCAGATTTGATCCCCAGGAGCCGGTGCTCTTACTCGCTGAGCCACCTGGCCACCCCCATAACAATTCTTAAAAACCCAACTCAAATGTCACCTTCTTGATGATGTCTTCTTCAATCACCTTTTTCTTGATTCTTTTTTCTTGTCCCTCTCTAAAAAATTGTAGTGCGTTATTTTAGTCAAGTTATCTGTTTATACAGCATGTTCTCTTATTAGACTATAGACCACAAAAGTGCAGGAACAGTGGATTATCTAAACTGTTTGTCTTCCCCAGCACCATGTTCTGCACATAATAATTTCTAAGAAAAAAAATATTGGTATGTTATTCCAAAAAGGATAAAGGAGGGCAGGTAAATCTCAATTTAATTCACAGAACATTAGGCCATTTTATAAATGAAAAAAACTGAGGACCAGAGAAGGAAAGTGAGTTGCCCAAGTGAAGTCAAGAGTAAAACCTAGTCATTGAAATTCAAATGCCCTTTCCAAAACAAGTGGGGAGAATGGAAGATTTTTGACAAGGGTTGTAAGTAAACCTTTGGAGGGATGTCTAATTTTGAGTATGTATTTATCAAGCTGTTCAGAATAGAAGCTCTCTAGAGAGTAGAGACCCTCAAACAAAAAAAAGACAACTTGGAAACAACTCACATCCTCCCATTCTTCACATTTGAATCAACTCTTCTGGGATTGTATAACTGTATACCAATCCCTTGTGTCTTTGAAAACTAAAGATTTTTTTCCCTTTATTGTACATTTTTCTTCCTTTTGGTTCACTTTGTATTACCCTGCAACCTACTACAGTGGGATATGAAGGGTTTAAAAGGAAATATCTTGATTGATTAAGCTGTGATAGTAATAGGATATAAAGATCCTCCTGTATTGGCTTGGTTTTCAAATTGATTGTGTTAAAACCCAGAGCTTGTTAATCCCACCTGTGGGATGGATTTGTTGATATGAAAAAAGAGAGTCCTGAACTGGGAGGAGCTGGTGACGTAGATTTGGAGAGACACTAGAGAGAGGCAGAAGAACTTTTTGGAAGCAGCACCCTCGTGGAGGCAGAGAGAGAGACTGAGAAAATTGCTGGGGGCCACTTTGAATTGCCCTGGACTTTTGAGACCTGCCCCCTCAGCTGCCAAGGACTGAGGAGACATGGCTGTTTTGCTGGTACTTTGTCTGTCTGTTTTGATGTTGTTTTGCCAGATTTGTCCACTGGTGAAAGACAGTCCTGTTGTTGAAGAAGTCCTGGAACCTGGCTTTTAGTTAAGAAGCCCTGAGACTGTCCTGCAGACAGAGAGTGAATACTATCCACTGGTGAAGGACAGTGCTGTTGTTGCAGGTGTCTGGAGACTGTCCTGCAGACAGAATGAATACTGTCCACTGGTGAAAGACAGTGCTGTTGTTGCAGGGGTCTGGGAACCTTTCTGTTTGTTCAGAAGCCCTGAAGAAGGATTTTCTTGTTGTATGTTTACAGAAATCCTGGGAGAGGGTTTTGCTAATGTTTTCCGGGGTTCTAGGACTGTTCTACAGACAGAGGATGCATTAATGAAGAGACTGGCAATGTATCTTGTGGCCTTGCTAAGCCTTGTCTCCCCAGGAACTAAGATTGCTGAGAACTTGCCTCCTGTCAAGATGAAGAAAAGACTTCCATTTGGGTATTAAGTGCTGTGCTTAAACTTGATGTAACTCTGGGGTAGATTCAATTGTGATCAGGGGTGGGGAACTTTTGACCTTTTTGTGTTCTGTGATTGAACAAATGAAGGTACTTTACTTATGTTTGGAAACTAATCACATTTGAGAAGAGGGACTTTGTGGTGGACTAAATGATGGTACAGCCTAGGGGTGGAGTAGTATTTAGAACAGGGACTTTGTAATTGATTGAATGAATGGAAGGTCCTAGGGTGAGGTAGTACTTGGAGATTATTTAATCACACTTAGTAAATGCTGTATTTTGAATGATGTCATGTTTTGATCTTCTCTGTTCTTGGTTGGTCACTGAATAAAATGGAGAGCACCTATGCTGGTATTTTGAATCTTGGGAAGTTGCCTTTCCTTAACATTACATTACATAAGCCAAGACATATTAATCTGATATTCCAGCTTCAATCTGTTGGATACAATCTTAAATGAGAGAGCAAGGGATTACTCTTTAAGGAAATTAAATTATCATGAAGTTATTGCCAAAAGTGACTTGAAAGTTCTTTTTCAAGAGAGATAAGTGTTCTTCACATTTTTAGTTGATTCCAGAATGATCTTAAGTATGATAAGTTGTGGGGCTGTGCCTGTCTTGTGTCTAAACTGCCATCTACCTAGTGTCAGGAAACAGACTTCTTTAGAGGAAAAGGATTCATGCAGAAGTCCCAAAGAAGCTAAGGCAGACTGGGACAGTACTTTTTAAGGTTTTCTCATCCTTCACTTGTCATGCAGGGCACTCAGGAGCTAGATGTAAGATTCCCTTTAGTCTTTTAAGATTTTTCAGTGTGATAATTAAGACAGATCCTACCACAACATCATCAGGTATCTTACCCATACAAATAGAATTTGACATGATGTCTTAGGATGTCTTGGAGTTGAGTAACTTTTCTCCATGGGCCAAATGTCAGAATGTAAAGGATCAGCATTTTGAATTCCTTTTAACAAATGGAAGAAAATACCTGCAGACTTTGAAACTGAGAAATGAAGATCTGATATATGGGGAGTGATTGACACCCTAACAGTTTACAACTGCTACATTATTTCATTGGATTAGTGGCCTGTTATCAGGTCAGTGCAAGTTAATAAATTAGATGCATTTCTTTAAGTTCCTTAAATATAAGTAGTATAGAGTTTAAGGTTTTGATCAGTTGACATTTTCCATTTTACTCTTTGCAATTTACCCTGTTTTTTGTTATCCATACATGAACTAAGAAATGTTTAACCTTTTGGAGATCTGGCTTATATCAAAGCTACTTAAATAAGTATATGCCCTGAACTCAATGTGCTCGGATGTTTTTCTTGTTGTTATTTTTTTTTAAATGAGTTTTGGTACACAATATTGTGCTTGTCACCAATTAACAACTTTTAAATACATTTTATGTACAAAATGCTGTCACTTTCCATGCTGAGCTGAAAATGATCGCCAATTATGCAAGTTATGTAAATAAGTGAGTTGTATATCGCATAGCAATAGAAAATGTCTTTGTGACCTCAAAGATGTTTCCATGGCAGCAAATTTGTTCCTGAGGAGCACAGCACTTTGATTTAAAGTTGGTCAAAGAAGAGCTCCCAATTTATATACACTAAGAAGTTAATTTCCAAAGGAATGATAGGTTGGACACATTGTAAGGCAAGATTAAGGTTGTTAGTGTTTTTATTTTTAATGATTATTACAATTATGATCTTTCAGTGGCTTTTCATCAATAAATGTCTAGTGGAAAATATTTAGAGCAACATAGTTGGGAGAACTGAGCATGGGGAGAAAATGGCAATTACCCCCAGGATTTCACTCATGCTGCTCTCTGAATCCCACACCCTACCATTGCATTCACAGGCCAGTAGAAAGCCCACTAGACTTAAAGACCCTGAATTTTTTTTTAAAGCAATCAGGGTCAAGTAACTTGCTCAAGGTTACACAGCCAGTTATTTCTGGGTGTGGTGCTGAGTATCTTTTTTTTTTTTTTAATGCTTTATTAACTTCTGATTTACATCATTCGTTTCCGCCAGATTTTGAGTTACAAATTTTCTCCCCGTTTTTCCCCCACCCATCCCCCCAAAACAGCAGTCCCACAGGATATCCCCACCTCCAATCTGCTCTCTCCCATATTTTCTCCCATACCCATTTCGACTTTTCCAGTGGATCTCTATGCCTCAGTGCCTGTACATCCCATTTCTTAATTGCATGTAAGATGGTATTAATAATAGTATGTATATATACACACACACACATACATATATATATATATATATATATTTGAATATTTGATTTTAAAACTTTCAATCCCAGATTCATTCCCTTCC
>NW_027187309.1:7507319-7538936 GCF_028583685.1 Petaurus breviceps papuanus | reverse complement strand
TCCCCCCCCCCCATTCTCCTGGAGGGTGAGATCCCCTATTTAGTGTGTATTTCCCTCCCTCCTCAAGCCAGATTCAATAGGAATAAGGTTGACCCATTCCCTTCTGCCCTCCTATTCTTCCCCTCCATTACAACCATTTTCCCCTGCCTCTTCTGTATGAGATAGTTTGCCCCAATCTGTCTCTCCCCATCTCCTCTCACCTCTCAATTTCACATTTTAAGTATCATCCCTTCCTGTTAGATTGGTCCCGTGCCCTCTATCTCTATCTATGTATACCTGTGAACGTATATACACACATTCACATATGTATTCATATCCCCGCATACCCTCAAATAAAGACACACACACACACACACACACACACACACACACACATATATATATATATATATATATTTCTAATCCCTTCAACTACTGAGAAAAGTTTCATAAGTTACAATTATTGTTTTTCCATGTAGGAATGTTAATAGTTCAACTTTGATAAGTTCCTCATGATTTCTTTTCCCTGTTTACCTTCTCATGCTTCTCTTGCTTCTTGTATCTGAATGTCAAATTTTCTATTCAACTCTGGTTTTTTCAGCAAGAATGCGTGAAAGTCCTGTATTCCACTGAATGACCATATTTTCCCCTGAAACATGATACTCAGTTTTGCTGGGTAGGTGACTCTTGGTCTTAATCCCAGCTCCCTTGACCTCCGGAATATCACATTCCAAGCCCTTCGATCCCTCAGTGTAGAAGCTGCCAGATCCTGGGTTATCCTAATTGTGTTTCCACACTATTCAAATTGTTTCTTCCTGGCTGCTTGTAATATTCTCTCCTTCATCTGGGAATTCCGGAACCTGGCTATAATATTCCTAGGAGTTTTCTTTTTGGGATCTTTTTCAGGAGGTGATTGGTGGATTCTTTCAACCTCTATTTTGCCCTCTGGTTCTAAAATATCAGGGCAGTTTTCTTTGAGAACTTCCTGGAGGATGCTTTCTAGGTTCTTACTTTGGTCATGGCTTTCAGGTAGTCCAATAATTTTTAATTTATCTCTCCTGGATCTATTTTCCAGGTCAGTGGTTTTTCCCATGAGATATTTCACATTGCCTTCTATTCCTTCATTTATTTGGATCTGTTTGACAGCATCTTGATTTCTCATAAAGTCATTAGCTTCCATTTGCTCCAATCTAATTCTAAAGCAATGATTCTCCTCAGTGAGCTTTTGAGATTCTTTTTCCATCTGGCAAATTCAACTTTTTAAGGCATTCTTCTCCTCATTGCCTTTTTGAGCCTCCTTTGCCATTTGAGTCAGTCTGTTTTTTAAGGTATTATTTTCTTCAGTCAGGCTGTTGACTCTCATTTCATAATTTTCTTGCATTGTTCTCATTTCTCTTCCCAATTTTTCCTCCACTTCTCTTATCTGCTTCTTAAGGTCCTCTATGGCCTGTAGCCAGCTTGTATTTTCCTTTGAAGCTTTTGGTGCAGGAGTACTGACTTCACTGTTTTCCTCCTGTTCCATGCCTTACTCCTTCTTATCCCCAAAATAGGAGTGTAATGTTGGAATCTTCTGTTGCTTTGTTTCCTCTGCCTGCTTATTTTGCCACTCAATTATTTGACTTTTGGGCTTTTTACCACAGTAGGACTCTGCCACCAGACAGGGGAGTTTTCATCCCAAACGCTGGGGTTTTCTCAGCTGCTGAAGGTATTAGATGGGTGCCCTCTCTGAGGTCTCCACATACTCTGGCAAGCTGGACACACACCCCAGGACCTCCACCCTAGACTGCAATCCAGATCCAAGCAGGTTAAAGCAAGAGCGATGACCCCTCAGACTGGAGCTTGGTCCTCCTACACTCTGCAGGCCAGGGGCTGAAGCCGCCAAGTGGAGCTGGCTGGCTGTGTTGGTGTCTCAGCAGCTTTTTGCCCCGGGGGTAAAAGCCACGCACTCCCACTTACTGGTCCCAAAGTCCAGACTGCACTGGCCTCTCACCTTGTTCTTCGCATCTATGTATTGATAAATCTGGAAACGGCCATAGCTGCTGCTGATCTGGAGTCCCTCTGGCTGGCGGCTGTTCAGGGCTGCCCTGGGGCTAAAGCCTCGGAGTGGTGCTGGCCCTGGGGCTAAAGCCTCGGAGTGGTGCTGGGCTCGGCTCCCAGAGCGCTGTGCTGGCCAATTCCTGCTGGCCTGCCGGGCTGTCCTCAGCGGGAGGTTAGCTTCTCTATGTCATTATGTGGGTTCTGCAGCTCCAAAGTTTGTTTAGAGTCCCCTTTCTACATGGATTGGAGAGGGTGGAAGCTGGAGCCGCGGGAAGGTCTTGCTTGTACTCCACCATCTTGGCTCCACCCCCAGTGCTGAGTATCTGAGCCCACACTTTGATCCAGGTCATCCCGACACTGGAGCCGGTGCTCTTACTTGCTGAGCCACCTGGCCACCCCTAAGCAATTGGGGTTAAGTAACTTGCTCAAGGTTACACGGCCAGGTGTTTCTGGGTGGGTGCTAAGTGTCTGAGCCCAGGATTCGATCTCCAGGTCTTCTCAACACTGGAGCTGGTGCTCTTACTCGCTGTGCTACCTGGCCGCCCCAAGACCCTGAATTTGAGTCCTAGCAAATCTTACTATACTTATTAACCATGCAGCCTTGGACGCTCACTTAACTTGATTCAGTCCCAGTTTCATCTATAAAATAGGGTTGGTAATACCTATCATCCCTGCTTCAAAAGATGATTGCAAGAATCAAATGAGATGAGGTTCATGGAAGTCCTTTGTAAAGTTCTATAGTTAGATAATTTGGTACTCATCCTCCTAGTTTTCTCCTTTAAATTTCTCCCATCTTCCTACCTGCCTAAACCTCCTGTCCTAGTAACAAGAATGGGCATTTTCTGGCAGTACTAGGTGTTTGACTCTGATATTCAGCTGACATAAATTTGAATCACCAAAGGATTGAGGACAAATGCTGAGGAACAATGCCTCAAACTTCAATTTAGTAGATATTTTCTTATGCCTCTTAGCTACCAAGAAGACGATGTCTTATTCTTGTGATTTCAGATTTAAATTGTCTATATTACTGTGAATAAATAATTACAGCTTACTACTCATTTGTAATTGCATCCACTTTCCCTGACCAATTCAACATCAGCGTCATGTCGTTCCTCCTTCATGTTCCTAGATATTCACCTTTACCTGATATCAGCTTTTCATTATAGAGACATGCTGTTGGCCTTGTCATTGCAAGGGACTGAGCAACTGAGAACACCACCAACATGAAGGTACACAACCTTCCTCCTTGCTTGCAACTTCTTTTATACAACTCTAATTCTGTAAGACTTGCTCTCTGCTTTCAACAGTATTCTCAGCCTCAACATCACATACATGTCATTGGTGACATCCTTGATATACTGGATTATACAGGCCTAGAGCATGTTGAAAACGAGAATGAAGGAACTGAAGACTGACTACTTGACAATTTCACCTTGGAATGGTTTTGCTAGTTATAGCAATCGTCACACAGAATAATACTGCCCCTCTATCACTGATTTCTTGACTTACTTCTAATAGTGTTTTCTTAAGACCTTCCCTTCTCTCCTTAAACCAACAGCACTTCCTCCATAACATCTTCATTTGTAGCCATTATTAACCTGACACCTTCCTTCACTGAAATTTACAAATCTGACAATATTTTCTTGTGCCATCTCACAGATTCACTGAAACCCAGAGTTCAAGGAACCTCCAAGGCCATTCTACTCAACATTTTCCTGCATAAGAGTCAGACACATAATACCCCTTAAAGGGGGCCATCTAATTTCAATTTAAAGACATCTAGGAATGAAAATTTCACTATCTTCCAAAACAATTCATTTTTCATTAGTCTTCATTAGCATTAGTTGTAAGAATTTCCTTATATAAAACTTAAGTCATCTTTTTTGTACCTTCCATCACTCACTTCTAGTTCTGTCCTCTTGGGTTTAGGCAGAACAAATTTATTTCCCTTTTCTATATAACAGTGCAGTGTAGAATAGTTAAATAAAAAGACTACTAAAAGTCAAAGCAGGAAACTAATCACATATCTGTCATTTAGTATCAACTAGGAAAAAATGCTAGAGAAATTCTAAGATATCCTGTATCTCTGGTATCTATTACCTCAAGCAAGCCATTCCTCTACACAAAAAGATCTTCAATATCTCTCCACTGCCTCCAGAAATTACAAATTTCTCACTTTGAAACATATTGACCTTCATAATCAGTCTCTGATATGTCCTTCCCTGTCTTTTTACACATTTCACATTATACCCAACGTGGTCTATTTGTTCTTCCTCATAGAGGATATTCCATCTCACACCCCCTGTCATTATTTTGGCTATTCACCATGCTCGGAATATGTAGTTAGCACTCCTGACTCATCTTCACCTCTTAAAGTACTTACTGTTATGCTAAGGAAATATCACATTTTTATAATAAATAGATGACAGTTTCTGCACATGTTGTAATGACTTCATTGTTTAATGTCAGAAAAAATACACTTTTAGTATCAATGGCAAAGTCTTAGTGTAACTTACTTGAATAAATTTGGGGAATCTTAAATATTTTACTATATATGACATATATTGGGTGAAGTTGAATTGCACTGTATAATTTTGACCATTTGTTACATTTTCAAAATAATATTTTTAAATGTTCAAATATAATTAAATATTATGTTAAAAAAAACTGTAGTTCCTCAAAAAATACAACTCATATACCTCATTGTACATGAGACTTTTTTGACTCCCCCAAATTTCTAGCTTCCTCCTTGGCATTTATTTTTGATTTATTTATTTATGAGCAGATGCTGTTTCCCTAAATAGAATATAAGAAATTTGAGGGTAAATACTCTTTATTGTCTTATTATCCACAGTGCTTAACCTAGTATCTGGTACATAGTTAAGTCTTGAAAGATGTTTGTTGAATGGATGGAGAGATGGAGAGATGGAAGCATTTGACTTCCCTTACCCTCATTTTCTTTAATGGCAAAACTATTATAGTAAAAGAGGATCTATTTCACAAGATGATTGTAAGGCTCAAAACCAGACATTGTCTGTAAAATTGCTTAATAAATTTCACAATTCCAAACCCATATTAAAGAGTGACCATGGAGTAATCAATAGAGTACTGAATTTGAAGCCATAATTACCTGAGTTCAAGTCCCATCTCTGAAATATACAAACTACTGCTCTCTTGTTAAGAACCTCACAGTTTCAACAAAAACTCTAAGACTGTAGGTTGCAGGAAAATTATCCACTTGCATCTGTACATAGATTTTCCACACTGGGAGCTCCTTACACTAAAATAAAATAAAAACAAAAATGGGCCCACTCCATCTCCTCTCCTCTCACTCACTCTGCCTCCCTCCAATCCTATCCATGCAAACATACTCTCACATTAAACATTAAGAGCCACAGCAGGTAAAGGATTAGTATAAATGTTGTCCTTCTTAGTTTTAGCTTTTCAGTATAATATTTTCTCTCCATATTATTTCTAGGTTCCTTTAGTACAGAGACCCTTTTATTTTTTATTCAACTATATGTATGCTATAACACATTGCCATTAATATTGCCATTGCAATGGAAAAAGAAAAGAAAGCTGGTGTCATTTCAGGCTTTATTATAAATAATAAGGGACAATAAAAATGGCATTAATGCTTGAAATCAAATCATTATACAGTCAGAGTTTAGATGGAATATAAGGCTAGAGATCCCCGGGTATTTAGGGGCTAAGATTTTCTTGCCTAATTCTAAACATTTAAGAAGACTGATGGGACAAGATAAGGTTTCATTGAGCAGCACTATAAGTCTTGTCACTCTTTTTTTGTGTGTGGAAGAGTAAAAGATGTGAGATAACAAATAATAAGTATTCCTCTTAGGAGACTAAATGATTGTTTCAGTTCAGAATGAATTGGGACATGAAAAAAAAGATCCTCATAAAATGTAGATTTCCTGTGATGATTGGTAGGTTTTATTTAGTACCTCCAACTATCAGTAATTCTAACAGTTTTCCCATCCCTAGCAGGAACATGTAATTACCAGTCAAAGAGTGCCAGAGAGAGATGCCTGAATTATTGTGGAAAGAGGTCTGGATTGGAATTAAAAAAAACTGGGCCCTGTCCCAGAGAGGTTCTTGCCTCTGCCACTTTATATATCATCTAATCCTATACCCTCCTTCTATAGGTTAGGAAACTGAAATCCAGGAAAGATTTTTACATGCATGGAACAAAAAAAATAGAATATATGTGTATGTGTACATATACATACATATATACATATACATAGATATATATTTTCTCTGTATCTATACACAAGTATTTATACACATCCAAAAATATGGAAAAAACCTTAGAGACCACTTAGTCCAACTCACACCATAACAGGAGTCCCCTCTAGAAAATCTCTCACAAGTGATCTTCTTGT
Organism: Petaurus breviceps papuanus; assembly: GCF_028583685.1. Lineage (NCBI taxonomy): Eukaryota > Metazoa > Chordata > Mammalia > Diprotodontia > Petauridae > Petaurus > Petaurus breviceps. Next base: position 7,532,517 of record NW_027187309.1, on the reverse strand, counting down.
CTCTGTTTTAAGACTTCCAGAAATTAGGAAATCACTATCTCCTGAGGTAAGCCATTAGACTTTGGGACACTGGTAATTGTTAGGATGTTATGTTCCCATCCCTTCCTCCTTATGTGAATTTGAAATTTGCCTCTATAACTTCTACTCATTGTTCCTTGTTCTGTCTTCTGGGACAAGTAAAAAAAAATCAATTCTTCCATATAATTCCCCTTCAAATACTGATAGATATCATATTCCTCCATGTGACTTTTTTCCCTCCAGGCTAAATATGTCCAGTCCTTTCCATTGATTTTCCTCTAATCTCTTTACTATACTGACTTCCCACCTATGAACACTGTCTCATTTCTCAATGCTCTTTCAAAAAAAAACATATCCCTATGCTTTAACATAGTCCAGATTGAGTCTGCTAATAGGAAAGAAACCCACTAATATACTCTAATCATAGTCAGATCACATCACGTTCTTCTATACCTGAAAAATTATGTTACATACCTATTTGTACTCTTCATTTCCCTACCTTCCATCCACTCCCACAGTCAACCTTCAGATATATGCCAAGTGTATATGAGGGGAAAGAAAGAAATTGGACATTTTACTAGGCAAAAGGATGAAATAAGTGCTGCATCATTAGAAGTCTCAGGAGAGCATGATATTAGCAAAAGTACCTAAAGAGAATGAATTAAGATAATATAGATTGAACAATGCCAGGAAGAGGCAAATTTGGGTCTACTGTCCAAGGCAGAATAATTTAAAATAGTGAAACCTTCTGAAAAGTTAGTTCCACAAGGGTGAAAGCAATAATCTCTCCCTTTACGGAGTCTTACATAAATAAATAACCTTTATAATCCTTTTCATATTTCAGAACACTTTTACATCTGATATATCATTTATTTCTGACCACAACTTCAGGAAGAAGGTATTAAACTCCCTTTGATAGATAAGGAAATTAGGGTTCAGAAAAGCTAAGTAACAAGCCCAACATCACACAGGAAACATCGTTTCTTGATTCCTAGTCTGGTTATTTTTCTGTATCATTAGCCTGACTCCTATTAAAGGACAGATAGGAAGAACTCTAAGGACAATGATGATGTATTCTTACTAGAGAGAAATCCAGGTCTCTCTTTTGCTTCTTCATCTCTTGCGTCTTTGATTTTTGTCGTTTTACTATGTGACACTTCTTCCTTGTATCTCTGTCAGTGCCTACCTCGATGCCTTACACACCACAGGTACTGAATAAAAGCCAAATGGATGAATGAAGGCACTAAACTTCTGATCCTGCTTCTCTGGTATATTTTATATGGATTTCTTTCCCCTTTCCAAACTCCATGAAGGTACCAGAGTGATATTTATAAAGCCCAGTTGTGATCACAATATTCTTATTCTCAATAAGCCCCAGTAGCTCCCTATCATCCTGGGAATCAGATACATATTTTTCTCATGTTATTTAAAGCCCTCCTAAATCTGACTCCAAGTTGCCTGTCTTCACTCATTATACATTATTCCCTTCCTATACTCTACTGTTCAATGGGTTTTTCTGCTCTTCACAAAGGGTACTATTTCCCATTTATGTGCCTCTGCAATGGCTATCCCCCATACCTAGAATGCATTTTCTCTTTATCTCTGACTATTGGAATCTCTAGTCTTTCAAATTTTAGCAGAAACACCACATTCTACCTGAAGCCTTTCCTGATCTACCTAGTGATAATACTTTCATATATTTTGTATATATGTATGCATTTTGTCTTCTTGGATATAATGTAAGCTCCTCGGGGGAAATTATTTTTTTTATTTTTGTTTTATAACTACAACGTCTACCTTATTTATCACCACATAATAGATATTTAATAAATACGTGTTTTATTGATTGATCATCCATTTTTCTCTCAATTCCTAACATTATTGTCTTTATCTAATCTGGTTCCCCCATTTGATCATTTTATTATAGAAGTTTAAAGAAAACAAGACACCAGATACGGCTATAATGTGATACTCGTTCCATTTTGAATGTATGAAAAAAAATATTTATTTAGTACTTATTAGGTACCGATGTTTGCTGATTTATTGATTAAAACATGTGTGATCCATAAGTTTCTTATGATCTAGGGATGGAAAGGAACTTGGATATTTAATCCAATTCCTAACACTCAAGTAGCACAATGATTAAGCACTGAGCCTTAAGTAAAAAAAAACAAAAACATAGATGAAATCTAACCTTAAACATTTGGCAACATTGTGAATCAAGTCAACTGAATTTCTGCCCAAGTTTCATGAATTATAAGATGGATGTTGGAGGTAATAGTACCTACCTCACAGTTTTGTTGTGATAATCAAATGAGACAATATTGATAAAGTGCTTAGTATGGTACCTGACGTAGTAGATGATTAATACATATTTATTTCTACTCAATTTCTATACAGACATTATTAACAATTGATATTATATAGTTATAATACTATATATACTAAAAAAAGTTCTAGGTTCTTAGGATACAAAAACAAGATCAACAAAAAGGAAATGGGTCCTGCTTCAAGGAACTTGCATTCTACCAATAGGGTCTCTTGCTTTACAGTATAAGAATCTGAGGCCAAGGGAGGTTGTAACATGTCTAAGACATTAAGAAATAAAGATTAGATTCATACTTAGGTCCCCTGAGTGGAAATCAAGTGCTATTTATATTATACCTTTCTCTAGGAAAAACTCTATGTAGGGGGTGTGGTGGGGAACAGGTTCCTCTTCAACAACTTCCCCGTGAAGAATTTAGATCAATGTATTTTTTTCAGAAAGTCATCAATCTCTCCATGATCCATTTATTCCACTTTTCAGCCTCACAGAAACTTGGCTCTTACCTAGTACTAATTATTATATAAACTGGGGATCTAATCAAAAAAGTTGAGGAGATCTTTATGAATGACAAGCTGACTTTATTAGATAAAGGATCTGTTATTTCTTCAATGTGGAAGCTAGATCACAGTCAGTAGAGTTTTGGTATTGGATTCAGGAAGGTCTGGTTTCTATTCTTACTCTAGACACTTAACTGACTCTATGACACTAGGTAAGTAACTTAACATCTTTTAGTCTCATTTTTCTCATCTCTAAAATGAGGGGAAATGATTCCATTTATCTCCAAGTATTGCTATGAGTTATGTAATGAGTTCCCTCCATTCTCTCCATTTTCCAAACAATCCTCTACATAGCTACAATCTTGCGATTACTAAAGCACATCTCCGATCACATTCTTTCCTCCTGAAGTTTCAGTGGATTCTAATTGGCCTTCGGATAACATGCAATCTTTTCTGTTTGACATTTAGAATCCTACACAGTTTGGCTTAACCTCATGATTCCAGATCGATTTTATATGATTTATCCTTATGAATGCTAAAATTAGGTAAACCATCCTGAATAATGTTCTCTGTGGAAGATACTCTATCTTTTACCTCTGTGAGTTTTCAAAGGTGGTCCACCATACCTGGAATCTCCCTTCAAAAATCAATTCCAATGCTTCCTCCTACTTGAAGCCTCCCCTTCCCTGCCAAAGTTTTTAGCATCACCCTTGAAATTATTTTGTAATAATGTGTAAATTACTATATTTACATATCTATATAGACATAGAAAGAGAGAGAGAGAAGGAAAGAAAGAGAAAAAGAAAGAAAGGAAGGGAGAGAAAGAGAAGAAAGAAAGGAAGATAGATAGATAGATAGATAGATAGATAGATAGATAGATAGATAGATAGACAGATAGACAGATAGATAGATAAAGATTGTATGGGCAGGTAGGTAGCTGGGGTTCCTGACCTAGAACCAAGAAGATATAAGTTCAAATCTGGCCTCAGACATTTACTAGTTGTGCACCCCTGGGCAAGTCACTAAACCCTCTTTGCCTCAGTTTATTCACCTATAAAATTAACTTGAAGAGGAAATGACAAAACACTCCAACATCTTTGCCAGGAAAACCACAAATGTGATCACAAAGAGTAAGACATTAAAGAGCCATGACTGAAAAACAACATACATAATATTGATTTATCTTGACATATGTTGCCTTCCTAGAAGACTTTTTGAAGAAGAAGATTTTTGAGGGTATTTTAATATTTATGGACTCCACTTAGCTAACATGGTTTCTTTATTAACTTTATTTTTAAGCAACTGGGGTTAAGTAACTTGCTCAAGGTTACACGGCCAGGTGTTTCTGGGTGGGTGCTAAGTGTCTGAGCCCAGATTCAATCCCTAGGTCATCCCGACACTGGGGCCGGTGCTCTTACTTGCTGTGCTATCTTTATTAACTGAAAAAAAAAATATGTTGTTAGGTATTCCCCAATTACATGTAAAAATTAACAATCATTAAAAAAAAACTAACCCAAATTCTCTCTCTCCCTCCACTCCCTCCCTCCTTTGAGAAGGCAAGAACTTTGATTGTTTTTCGTTTTTTCATATAGTATTTTATTTTATCCCAACTACATGTCAAGACAATTTTTAACATTCATTTTTGCATGCTTTTGAATTTCAAATTTTTTCTCCGTCCCTCTCTCCCTTCCTCCCATCCTCCTAAAATGGTGGGCAATTTGATATAGGTTATACATGTGCCATAATGTAAAACATATTTTTATATTACTCACAGTTGTGAAAGAATAAACAGATTAAAAGAAAACATGAAAAAGAATAGATTTAGTGTGGGGGGGGAAGTATGCTGCAATCCTCATTCAGAGAGCATCAGTTCTTTATCTGGATGTGGATAGGATTTTCCTTTGTGAGTCTTGTATTTTTCTTGTATCATTGTGTTACTGAGATGAGTTGAGTCTCTCATAGCTGATCATCACAAAATGTTGTTGATACTGTACACAATGTTTTCCTGTTCCTTCTCATTTCACTTTGTATCAGTTCATTCAACTCTTTCCAGGATTTTCTGAAATCTATCTGCTCATCATTTCTTATTTCACAGTAGTATTCCATTACATTCATGTAGCATAGTGAGTTCACCCACTCCTCAGTTGATGGGCATCCCCTTAATTTCCATATTTTGCCATCACAAAAAAGGCAGCTATAAATACTGTTTTTCACACATGGATTTTTTGCCCTTTAAAAAAAATTATCCCTTTGGGATATAAACCTAGTCATGTTAATGCTGGAACAAAGGGCATACCCTTTATTTGGTTTGGTTGACCTTTGGGCATAGTTCCAAATTGCTCTCCAGAATGGTTGGATTAATTCACAACTCCACTAACAGTACATTAGTGTCCCTATTTTCCTATATACTCTCCAATTTGTCCAATTTTATCATTTTACTATTTTGTCACATTAGTAAATTTAAGATATGTGAAGTGGGTGGAGCAATAATGGCAGCACAGAAGCAGGAAAACTCCATGTGCTCCCTCCATAACAACCTCAAATACCTATAAATAATGACTCTAAACAAACTTTAGAGCTACAGAACCCACAAAGTGACAGAGAGAAACAAACCTCCCACTGAAGATAACCTGGTAGGCCAACAAGAAGTTTCCATCACAGCACACTGGGAGTGGAGCCGAGCCCAGCCCCATGTGAGTTCAAAGTTTTATCCTCAGGCCTCCACAATCAGTCCTGGCTGGAGGGGCTTCAGGATAGTGGATTACCAGAAGCTGTGGTGGTTTCCAGAATTATCAACCCATAAATGCCAAAGACAAAGTATGATGTGAGTAGAATTTGTACGAACAGGTGGTCTGGAAGTAAGGTCTGGCCTATGCCCCCAGAGGGAGAAATGGATGAGGCGCTGCAGCCACCACCACATGGCTACTTCAGAACTCCTGGCCTACAGATTGTAGGGGGAACAAGTGACCAGTCTAAGGGGTAATTGCTCTTGCTTTAACCTGCTTGGATCTGGATAGCTATCTAGGGTGGAGGTCCTGGGGTGCATGAAGAGTGTGCCAGAGACAGTGAAGGATTTTGAGAGGGCACCCAACTAATAACTCCAGTGGCTGAGAAAACCCCAGAAATTTGGGAAAAAGCTTTCCTCTCTGAGCAAAGGTCTACTGTGGCAAAAAGCTCAAAAGTCAAATAATTCACTGGCAACATGAGCAAGCAAAGGAAGCACAGGAATCCAATTTTGGAGTCCATTTTGGGGACCAAAAGGATCAATGCATGGAACAGGAGGAAGACAATGAAGTCAGAACTCCTGCACCAAAAGCTTCCAAGAAAAATATGAATTGGTTACAGGCCATAGAAGAGCTTAAGAAGGATTTTGAAAACCAAAGAAGAGAAGTGGAGGAAAAATTGGGAAGAGAAATGAGAATGATGCAAGAAAATCAAGAAAAGAGAGTCAACAACCTTACTGAAGAAAATAATGCCTTAAAGAATAAACTATCTCAAATGGCAAAAGAGGCTCAAAAAGGAGAAAAAGCCAAAAAGGAGAAGAATGCCTTAAAAAGCCAAATTATCCAGATGGAAAAATCATCTCAAAATCTCACTGAAGAGAATCATTCCTTCAGAATTAGATTGGAGCATATGGAAGCTAGTGAATTTCTGATGAATCAAGACATTATTAAACATATCCAAACAAATGAAAAAAATAGAAGGCAATGTGAAAAATTTTATTTGAAAAACCACTGAACTGGAAAAATAAATCTAGGAGAGATAATTTTAAAATTATTGGGCTACCTGAAAGCTACGATCAAAAGAAGAACCTAAAAATCATCCTTCAAGAAATTCTCAAGGAAAATTGCCCTGATATTTTAGAACCAAAGGGCAAAATAGAGGTTGAAAGAATCTACTAATCACCTCTTGAAAAAGATCCCAAAAAGAAAACTCTTGGGAATATTATAACTGGGTTCTGGAATTCCCAGATTAAGGAGAAAATATTACAGGCAACCAAGAAGAAACAATTTGAATATTGTGGAAACACAATCAGGATAACACAGGATCTGGCAACTTCTATATTGAAGGATCAAAGGGCTTGGAATATAATATTCCAGAGGGCAAAGGAGCTGGGATTAAAACCAAGAATCACCTACCTAGCAAAACTAAGTATCCTACTTCAGGGGAAAGTATGATCATTCAATGAAATAGAGAACTTTCAAGCATTCTTGATGAGAAAACCAGAGTTGAATAGAAATGACATTCAGATACAAGAAGAATCAAGAAAAGCATGAGAAGGTAAACAGGGAAAAGAAATCATAAGTAACTTATCAAAGTCGATCTATTTACATTGCTACATGGAAAAAAGATAATTGTAAGTGATGAAATGTTTCTCAGAATGAGAATATTTGAAGGGAATATAAATTTATATATATATACACACATATGTATGTATGTATACATACTTATATGTCTATATTGGAGGGTATATCGGTATATGAATACATATATTAATGGGTGTATATATGTGTACAGGCATTCATAGACAGAGGGCACAGGACCAATTGAATAGGAAGGGATGATACTTAAAGGTGAAATTGAGATTTGAGAAAGGGATATAATAAGAGGAGATGGAGAGAGACAGAATGGGGTAAATTATCTCACATAAAAGAGGCAAGAGAAAACTGTTACAATGGAGGGGAAGAACAGGAAGGCAAAAGGGAATGAGTCAACCTTACTGTCATTGAATTTGGCATAGGGAGGAAATGATATACACACTAAATAGGGTATTTCACCCTACAGGAGAGTAGGGGGGAAGGGGATGAGAAGGGGGATGATGGAAGGGAGGGCAGGTTGTGGGGGAAGGGAAGTTGGAAGCACACACTTTTGAAAAGGAACAGGGACAAAGTAGAGAATAGAGCAAGTGGAGGTCAGGATAGGACAGAGGGAAATATAGTCTTTCAGAATATATCGACTATGGAAATGTTTTGCATAGCTACACATGTACAGCCTATATTGAATTGTTTGTCTTCCCAGTAAGGATGGGTGATGAGGGAGGAAGGGCAAGAATCTGGAATTCAAAATTTTAAAATCAACTGTTTAATATATATATATATATATATATATATTTTTTTTTTACATGCAACTTGGAAATAAGATATACTGGCACTAGGGTATAGAGATCCATCTTGCCCTACTGGAAAGTCAGAGGGGGGATGGGGGAGGATATATGAGAAAGCAGATTGGGGGAGAGGGTATACAGTGGGATCACTGTTTTAGGGTGGTGGGTATGGGAAAGATGGGGAAAAAATTTTAACTCAAAATCTTGTGAAATGAATGATGTAAACTAAAAATAAACATAAAATTTAATTTTAAAAAATTAAAAGTAAAGATATGTGAAGTGGTAACTCAAACTTTTTTTAATTTTCCTTTCTCTAATCAAAAATGATGTACAGCACTTCCTCATATGACTGTAGAAACCTTGATTTCTTCATCTGAAAATTACATGTTCATATCCTTTGACCACTTTGCAATTGGATCATGGCTTATATTCTTATGAATTTGACTCACTTTCCTCGATATTTCAGAAATGAGGACTTTACCAGAGACACTTGCTGTAAAGATTGTTTCTCAGCTACCTGCTTTCCTTCTAATCTTGATGTAATAGTAATGGAATATAAAGATCCCCCTGTATTGGCTTGGTTTTCAAATTGATTCTGTTAAAACCCAGAGCTTGTGAATCCTACTTGTGGGATGGACTTGTTGACGTGAAAAGAGAGGGCTGGACTGGGAGGAGCTGGTGACGTAAATTTAGAGAGACACAAGAAAAGAGAGAGGCAGAAGAACTTTTTGGAAGCAGCACCTTTGGAGGAAGAGAGAGACTGAGTGGATTGCTGAGGGCCACTTTAAATTGCCCAGGACTTTTGAGAGCTGCCACGGACTGAGGAGACATGGCTGTTATGATGGTACTTTGTCTGTTTTGATGTTGTTTTGCCAGATCTGTCCACTGGTGAAAGACAGTCCTGTTGTTGCAGAGGTCTTGGAACCTTGCTGTTGGTTCAGAAGCCCTGAAGAAGGATTTTCTTGTTGTATGTTTACAAAAATCCTGGAAGAGGGTTTTGCTAATGTTTTCAGGGGTCCTAGGACTGTTCTGCAGACAGAGGATGAATTAATGAAGACACTGGCAACGTATCTTGTGACCTTGCTAAGCTTTGTCTCCCCAGAAACAAAGATTGCTGAGAACTTGCCTCGTGTCAAGATGAAGAAAAAACCTCCATTTGGGTATTAAATGCTGTGCTTAAACTTGTTGTAACTCTGGGGTAGATTCAATTGTGATCCAGGGTTGGGGAACTTTTGACCTTTTTGTGTTCTATGATTGAACAAATGAATGTACTTTACTTATGATTGGAAACTAATCTCCATTTGAGAAGAGGGGCTTTGTGATGGACTGAATGAATGTACAGCTTAGGAGTGGAGTAGTATTTAGAACAGGGACTTTGTAATTGATTGAATGAATGTAATGTCCAGGAGTGGAGTAGTACTTGATTAAATGAGGTAGTACTTGGAGATTATTTAATCATACTTAGTAAATACTGTATTTTGAATGATGTCATATTTTGATCTCTGTTCTTAATTTTTTACTGAATAAAATGGAGAGCACCTATGCTGGTATTTTGAACCTTGGGAAGTTGCCTTTGCTTGGCATTACACTTGGTTGCATTAGTTTTATCTACACAAAAGCTTTTTAATTTAATATAATTAAAACTATCTATTTGCATTACATAATACTCTATCTCTTGTTTGGTCATGAACTTGTAATTCACTTAACTTCTTCTTTTAAGAATTTGGATTATGGGAGGGGATTCTGGGAAGAGGACAGAGTGAGTCAGAAAATTCCAAGCTCTCAATATTTTCCCCCACAAAAGAGTTAAAATAGCACCTTAGCATGAACAAAGAGTGGGTGGAGATAAATAAGAATAGGGGCATAACCTGGGTGCTCTTGGAACAATTTGAGAAGATCAGAAGAAAAATCCCAGGATAAGGTTTTGTCCATGTGAAGAGTAAACACCTCCATGTTAGATTCCATTTTAACAGCTGACTGCCAGCCTCTTAAACAACAAGTGGTAAGCCCTAGCATGACTGTGGGCACTTACATGAGGTTGGATATTTAGCTCTGGTTTCAAGTTATAAGGAAAAACTGATGATCTGGGACAAGAGGCACCATTTTCCAGACCCTAGGGCTAGAGGTTAATACAAATAATTAAGGTAGTACTAATAAAAATACACTGGCAAAGGAGAAAGAATCCTACCAGAGAAAACTATTTTAGAAGGAGAGATGACCAGAGTTCATCTTCAGAGGATATTCACAATGCCTATGGTAACTATAAATAGGTTGATATAGTTATTAATCACAAAATGTAACAGGCTCTCTACATGGGGACATAGCTAGAACATTTATTCAAATACCAGAAAACTAAGTCCCCAAACCAGAAAGTCAAAGTGATCACAGTAGCCACAGAGTTGGCACACATAGTTAATGCAGTAAACACCCAAATTCTCAAACTTTCAAAACAAAACAGGCAACCTCAAGCAAAGATCCTTCTCTCCTCACAGTAACTGCTCAGACTCCACGCAGCTTACTCCCAGCAGCTCCGGCCCCCCTTATTTCCCATCCCTGGCAATCCTCATCAGGAGTCCTTTGCAGAAGTTCTGGGTGGCTCAAAAAAGAAAGAAGTCCATGCCACTGTCACCACTTCAAGTCACCTCCCTGGCTTTGGCTCCTTCCTGCCCCACACCTTCCTGCTATGTCAGCAAGTTCAAGAGGCATGGAAGATCTTCAAATCCCATTACCGTTACAGAGGAGAATACTGAAATAAAGAAATCCCCCCAAATGATAGCCAGGTGGTGCAGTGAATAGAGCACTAGCCCTGGAGTCAGGAGAACATGAGTTCAAATTCCACCTTGGACACTTACTAGCTGTGTGACCTTGGGCAAGTCATTTAACCCCAGTTGCCCTACCTTCTTCCCTATAAAAAGACAAAAAAAGAGAAACTCCCAAAGAGTAAAGTCAAATTGTCATGTTCCCAAAAAGAATTCGTAGAAAATCTCTAGAAAGACTTTAAAAATCAAATGACAGAGATGGAGGAAAAACTAAAATGCAAAATAAGAATAATCCAAGAAAAACAAGAAATGTATGAAAGGAAAGCCAACCAATTACAAAAGGAGATCCAGAATCTTAAGGGAGAAAATGACATTTTGAAAACTATAATTGGGCAAAATGAAGGCAGTCAAATTATGAGATCAAGAAATTATTAAACAAAATATGAGTAATGAAAAAATAGAAGAGAGTGAAACATAGGAAAAACAAGAGATTTGGAGAATAGATCAAGAAAAGAAAATGTAAAAATAATTGGACTAACTGAAAGTTGTGGTCATAAAAATAATCTTGATTCAATAATAGAAGAAATGATCAAAGAAAATTGTACAAATAGGAAAAAATTCATTAATCATCACTTAAAAGAGATCCTACAAGGAAAACTCATAAGAATATCAGAGTTAAATTCCCTAGCTCAAGGATAAAATAACAAAAGTATCAAGATTAAAACAATTTAAATATGTTGGTGCCACAATTAGAATTACACAAGACCTAGAAGCAGAGATGTTAAAGGACCGTGGACCTTGGAACACAACATACGGAAGAGCAAAAGAACTGGGGCTCTGGCCAAAAATATCATACCCTTCAAAGTTAAGCATTATCCTGAAGGGGAAAAAAAATGGACATTTGATAAACTCTTGGACTTTCAAGACTTTGTTTTAAAAATCATAAAACTTATTAAGAGATTTGACATACAAGAGCTAAGAGAAATACAAGGTATATAATAAAGAATAAGGGATCCATAAGGACAGAGTGCTTACGTTTTATATATGAAAAATGTATGTATAAAATTCTTATTAATAATTTGTTATTTCATAAGAAAAATTGGGGTAAACCTGAGCATCTTATGAATTTAAAAAGTAAAACCATTTAGGAACAGTTTAAAAGAGTAATTATTTTATACAAAGGAGGTACAAGAAGAATTGATACAGAGGAATTAGATGGAGAGGACGTTTGGTAGTTCTGGTAACCTACTTTCATTGGGAATGGGTATAAGAGGGAACGATACATATATATTTGAAAGAGTATAGAAGTCTTCTATATTCAGAAGAAATAAAATGGTGGGGGCATAGTGAGAGGGGAGAGGACAAAGGAGGGATCTTTAGAGGAGAGGGTGATCAATTTGTGTAAGAGAAGCTTGGCAGAAATAAATCATAAATGTATAGGAACCTTAAAGAATTTCCAATGGAATCTCAGAACTGTACTTGCATAATAGGTTCCAATTGCCTTGGATAAAAACAGTTTCGTGAGATAAAAAGTAACTTAAAAATGATAAACAGGAAAAAATGGCTAATATGTAGTAACATTTTGTTGAAGAGTTTGTCCAGAGGCTACTTTTCATCTACAGTGGAATAAAAGCTTGTTGAAGATATTATCAGATAATTTTAAATAGAGAGGTATACAGAAAATAGTCAAATCATATTGGACAAATGCAAACTGATGCAGAAGGTGAAACATGCTTATTAAATGGGAGGGAAGAACTTGAAAAGTAGCAATTTTGAAAGCAACTTTGGGATTATAGTGGACAGCAAATTTGATGTGGGTTTACATTGTAAAAAAAATTACTTTCTTAGAAAACCCCTAATTCTCAAAAACATGGTTTATTATTCTCCTAAACGGGAATTCTCCTAGAATTCTCCTTAGGGAAATTCTAGTATTAGAGAGCAGATATACTGATGAGGAAGGTGGGGTACAGGAGAAAAACATAAGGAAAATAATATTATTGAGAAGCAAGGGCCCTAAATTTGGACTGAGAAAATCACTTCAAATCCCAGCTGTGCTACTTATTTATTTGACCTTGAGCAAATTCTTTTCTTGCTCTCCGACTCAGTTTCCCTATATGCTGAAATGTGAATTAGACCAAAATAAGGCCTCTTTCAGTTCTACAAGTAAGGTTAAAAATGATAAAATGATCAAAAAGAGGTGTAATTACTTTGGGAAACATTAAAATTAACAAGATATAGCTTGGGAAAACCTTGGCTAATGAAGGTGAGTGACATAAAACTCTGTGATAGGGAGGGAGTCTAGGAAAGAGCCAAAGAATGTGATAATTTTATAAGATATGTGCTGGAGGATGCTATTCTTGATGACATCATTCTTTTGTATTTCTTTCCAGCTGTAATGTTTTTATCGTGGATATAGGTCTTTGTCATCCTGTCCACAATCTCCTACTCTCTCACTTCCCAATGCTCTGAGGTTACCTAAGACATTATGACTGGCAGAGGTTAGCATACAGTCTGTGGCAGCTGATCGAGGAATCCTTCTGTGCCCTCAGTAATGTTGAAGAAATGGAGCTCCAGGCTGAATATCAGGACTATCCTTTCACAGTAAGATAGATATACGAGACCAGAAAACAGCTTCCTAATAAAAGTGATGGAAGCTCAGTCACTCTGACATTTAAAGCTAGACTGTACCAAACACTAGAATTGTGATAAAGGAAAATCTTGCTTTGGAAGGCAGGAGGGATTAAATAAATAAACTACAAGGTGGTAGGGGTGTGTGGGGGGAAGCAATCATTCTCTTTGATGTTTCTCTTAGGTTGTTTATTCACTAACAATGTGACATGCATTATTTGCAAAAACCTGTAGAGTTCTGCTTTTTTTTTTTTGCTATATTAGTATAGTGGATTACTTACATGAGACAGAATAAGCTTGCCAGCTTTTTTTTTTAAAGTCATTCACCTAATTTTAAACCATGTTTGGAAGATTAACTTTAGTTTAACAGGATGAAAAGTGTCTTGAGAACTCTGAAATGATCAAAATTATAATATTTCAAGGGGAGCAATTATAATATTCACCTAAACATGTATAGTTATGTTACATCTGAATAATAAATGTAACTGTCTACACAATCACATGGCAAGTTGCATATACCAGTAAGGTGTGATAATAATCACAGGAGACTGGGATTCTGTTGATCTGGTTCCTTGTTCTGGTTAAGTCACTAAGAGTTAGCATGTCATCATGGAAAAAACTGGCATTTGGATTTAGTAGCTCTGGTTCTTCAATAACTTGAACAAGGAATTGTCCTACTATAGGGTTTAGTTTCCCTGTAAAGTGAGGAAGGTTTAACTCTCACTCTCTAGTTTCTTCTAGCTTTAAATTTTTATTTTAAAAAATTAATTAACTTTTCTGCATTTTAATAGTCACCATAAAAGTACTGGGTAGTACTTGTACCCCTTGCCTTAAAATTATATTCTTCATAACTTATAAGAGAGCAAGAAATTGCTCTTTTGCTTGTATTTGTGTGTAACGAAGCCTGGGACACAGTAAGTGCTTAATAAATGCTTGTGGATCTACTGATTACATATATACATACATTTGTATATTGTGTGTGCATTCTCATTTTGTAATATTTGAATTGATAAGAAAAATACCTAAAATATTCTTTTTATTACAATAGGGCTAAATGCTGAATTCATACATAAATATGGGACTTCCATTAAATCTTACATCAGTAGATTTCATCCTATTGAAGGAGACATTTTTAGATGGAGATCCTTACCTACTCATTCTTCCAGTGAATTCAACTAGCCATTTGTTTTAAAGCTTTATTAGGATGAAATAACATCATTGCACCGTTCTTAACTTATATTTGGTTATGGCTTTAAGACTATTTGAATGTTTGTTGTTTGCTTGCTTTTCACATCTATTTTGTGAGGAAAGTGGTGCCATTATTAAACTTAATGAGTTAGTCAAAGTTCAGAGGAGAAATGACTTGTCTATTGTTACACCACTAATAATTATTGGACCTGAGATACAAACCCACATCCATATACTCAAAGGTCTAGCACCCTTTCTGCTGTGTTATGTTGACCCAGCTTTTAGTAGGGCTTATCTTGACAAAGATTTGATAATTATGAGAAGTTATTATAATGATGGGCAAAGTATTTAAAGTGGAATGACATGTTAGCTATTCTTTTTTTTTCTTAATAGTAAGGAACTGTCGAATCCCACAGGATGACATTGGTATGTTTGGGGCTTTTTTTTTCAATATTGAGAACAGATGCCCTCAAAGGATTTTTCCCCCCTGCCAGTGTCTGCAATATATTTGATTCAAATAGAATGATGTGATGGATATATAATAGGATCAGATCTAAAGCTAGAAGGAAACTCAGGGTTCATTTAGTCTAACACCCTTTATTATACAGATGAGGAAAGCTTATACTAAGGAAAGGAAGTGATTAACCAATGTCACACAAGTAAAAGTATCAGAGATAGGATATGAATGCAGGTCCTCTGATTCTGGATCCAGCATTCTTCCCACTGTACCACAAATAACACTATTAAGAGACTGTGACCTAAGCTGAAATAAATTACTGTCAAGGTTAGCTAATAAATTCAGGGGGCAAAAGATGCCTATATTATATGATTTAAGGAGAATTAGAAAGGGATCCTGATGAAGAAAGCATACTCTTCAGTAATAGAACACTCACGTTTGATATATTCATCCACTTTGGTATCTGTTAAAGTAGACTCTGCCTTGGGAGATGTAACATATTTTTCCAGAGTATCATATTATTATGATGTAACATATTATTATTATTACATGTCATATACATAGTATTATGTGTATTATTATATTGTATTGTTATATAATATATTTTATATTGCATTATTATTATAATGTATGTATCGTTATTTGATATATTATTGGACCCTATATATTGCTAAGTGTAACCAAAGCAGATTAAAATGTAATTTGAAAATATTTAACAAAGTAAATAAAAATACAATAAAACATTCTATTTTAAAACTAGAGTAATGCACAGCTGATAGGGATCTCTTTGTATAGTGTCCAACATTTTGATTTGCATTTGACACACTTGTGTTATATATGTCAATTGTACTTCAGTGTGAATGAGTGCACCAAAGCCTTTCCAGAAAGTAGATTTTGATTGGAGAAGGTGAAACATTTAGTTATTTCGATGCCTGAGGTTGGAGTAAGTGGGGAAAAAAACTAAGGGAGTTAAGAGGTACAAATAAGGATCACAGAAGTACCATAAACAGACTTCATCTATTTCTTTTTTTTTTTTTAAAGTAATCGGGGTTAAGTAACTTGCTCAAGGTTACACGGCCAGGTGTTTCTGGGTTGGTGCTAAGTGTCTGAGCCCAGGATTCGATCTCCAGGTCATCATGACACTGGAGCCGGTGCTTTTACTCACTGTGCTACCTGGCCGCCCCAGACTTCATCTATTTCAAAATTTCTCCTTATGCTGAATCCAATTTTTTCACATGCTTTACCCTAAATTTTACTTTCAGGTTATATCCCCATGATACTCTTGGATCACTAGTATGTGAGAAGGCAAATTAATTTTAATAGTAATTATGCTTAGAAAGCTAAATATGTGGGATGAAATAATATAATATATTCCAAATTAAAACAAAAAAATCTGCTTTTTCCTGTCTTTGCTAGTATTTCTTACATGAACTCCTTCCCCCTCCCAGGACCTCTTTCACATACTTTAATCATAGGATTTAAAGCTAAATGAAACCATATAGATCATTTAGTTAAAATCCCTCATTTTACAGAAAAGGAAACTGAGGTTCAGATAAAGAAAGTGACTTCTTCCAAATCACACGACCAATTACTGAAGTTTCATACTTCAAACTCATTTTTTCTGATTCCTGAAATTCAGGGCATTTTCTTTTTGTTGGATTCCTAACTGCCTTTGCATGCTGGTCTAGAAAGAACTCTGAATTTGAAATTTAAAAATCCAGCTCTTCTACTTACTATTTTTGTGACCCCAGATAATTCATGTCACCTCTCTGTTTTTCACTTTCTTTGCCTGAAAATAAGGATTTGGTACTAAATGATCTTTTAGATCTCTTCCAAGTCCAAATTTGAAAATTCTGATTACTTTCAAAGGTACAACCACCCTCCTAATCACCCATTCTTGTGTGACATCTTTGTCTCCTTACTTCTCACCTCCCCTATATCTAATCTGTTGCCAAAATCTGTCAGTTTTACTTTTTTACCATATGTTGTATACTTCTCTACCATTTCCAGTACCCTGGTGCAGGCTCTTATCCCATCATTTATGTCCTATTTCCAGAGCCTGTTGGTGGATCTTCCTGCCACAATTCCTTCTATTATACTTTATCTTACATTTTACTCTCAAAGTGATCTCTCCAAAGTGTGAGTCTGACAATAGTACTCTCCTATTAAATACACTGGAGTGACTCCCTATCATTTCCAGATTCAATTATAAAATCTTTAAAGTCCAAAGCCATTTATAATCCCCACTTTCCACCATTCCCCATCTTTTAATACATTATATTTCTCCCTCTTAAGTACTCTATCATCCAGTGACTTTGACCTTGTTGTTTTTCAAATATGACACTCCATTTTCAGACTCCAGACATGGAGATCAATTTTCCCTAGTTGATCTCCATGCTTAGAATGTTCTACTTCCTTCTAACTTCTCTGACTTTCTCCAAGTTCCGGCAAAAAGTCCACATTCTACAAGGAACTTGTCCCAATGCACCTTAATTCTAATGTCTTTCTTCTGTTAATTATGTCCAATGTATCCTGTATTTAGCTTGCTTATACATTAGTGATTGCATGATGTTTCTTCCATTAAATTGTGAGCTCCTGGAGATCCAGGGCTATGTTGTGTATGTGTATGTGTATGTATATGTGTATTTTTGAATATGCATACATATGTGTATGTATGTTTGTGTGTATATAGATGCAAATGTATGTGTGTATATGTATGTGCATATAGAGTATGTGTATATATGTACACATGCACATACACTTAGGTGTATTGTGTGTGCATATACAAATATACACATATGTGTATGTATGTATATGTATATGTATACACACATATATCCAGTACCCATCACATGGCAGGTACTTAATAAATATGTATTGACTGTGTGACTAACTCACTCCTTCACAAAGATTATCCTAACTGCTCCTACTTTTACTTTCTACTCCCCTATTCTTCTATAGAATGAATCATCTATACCACCAATTTGAAATAATGTGGCATGGATTAATGTGGTGTCATGGAAGGAGTATTCGATTTGGATTCAGGAAATCTGTATTACATTTCCAGTTCCAACACTTTCTAGCTCTATGATATGGCAACTTTAAGAGATTTCTTTGGGTATAAATAGGGATAATGATACCTATAACATCTTCTTTATGAGTGTTGCACTTAACCTCTTGGCATTTCAAGCACTAAGATGATAAGCTAAAGTTGAGTTGCCATACTGCATTACAATAGAAATTTGCTACACCTCAGATTTTAAGCATTATATTACAGGTTTGAACCAAAAACAAATAAATAAATCTAAACAATTTTAAAATTGTTTAAATACAAGGAATTAAATTATTTTAAAAAATCATTAGTATTTGGAGATTTTGGCTAGGGGGTTGGGAAAACTTTCCTCAATTAGAATAGGTAAGGCTTACAATTGCTATAGAGATTCCCCCCCACCCCCCCTTACTATGAGTGTTTCCTGTGAGGAGAGGAGAGGAAAGAATTAGAGGATGAGGAGAGGAGATTAGTGAGGAAAGGAGAGGGGAAGAAAAGGAAAGACAGGAAAAATTCACATCAAAGAGTTGGTTTGATGGCTTAAATGAGACACATTTGAAATGTTTTGAAAAATGTATGTGATATAGTATCTCTAAATTTCAGTTGTCTAAATCTCAAGAGTGTTCAGGATCTTTGGAACTTTTTGATAAAATTTGCCTTTCCAAGTTTACTTATTCTTTACTCTTTTCCTTGCTGCTTCATTGATTCCTTGTAAAGATAGTCTTCAAGGAAAGCACCATGAGAAAAGCAAGGTTCCATTCAACTAGTAAAACAAGGTAAAGTTGTATCCTTCCCCTGGGACTCTAGCCTTGAAATTGGAAACCTAAAAAGTGGTTGCTGCATACTATGCTTGTTCCACAGTGAATGGCTATAAAAAATCAGAACTATTTTTTATTTCAAATTAAACAGGGACCATTTAGTATATGTGACTAAAACCTGAAAAGCATGAGAATTCCTCAATTTTATCTCAGATCTCAGTAGAAGCAGGACATTTAATGGAGGAGAGGAAATGAATGTGGACAAAATTGCTTCTCTTGAAAGTCAATTTCAATAGTTATTCAGAAGAAAGATGATTCCTTACAATTCTGAAAACACGGTAGTTTGTTGATTGCACAGTGAAGATATCAGCGAGTAGAACTTCTGCAATAAAAGCATGCGATTTTAATATCTTATGATATATTGAGATGGTACAAAGATTTTTTAAAGATAACAGCTAGAAACAAAAACAAATATGAAGAATACAAAAAGTAAATACACAGAGACATAGAGTATGATGAAAATGAAGGATGCACTACTAAAACAGCCAAGACTTTTCCCCTTGGATGGGAATATTTTCAGAGAAGCAGATAGAAGCAACCCAAGGAGCAGGGAAGAAAAAAAAATATTATTTGACTTCTTTAGCTGTTTTACCCTAGAGAATTTAATGAACCAAATAATGATGAAATCTTAGAACACTTAGTGCTAAACACAGATAACAAGGAGCAAAACTAATTTAAGAATAAGAATAACAATGGCTAAATTTTTAATATATTATTTTAAGGTTTGTGAAGTGCTTTACAAATATCACCTTATTTGTTTCTCTCATAAACCCTGTGAAGTAGGTACTATTTTAATTTACATTTTACAGGAAAATGAGGGAGATAGAGGTTAATTAGTTTGCCCAACATCACACAACTAATATATCTGGAGCCAGATTTGATCTCAGGTGTTCCTATCTACAGGTCCAGCACTTTGTCTACTCTGTCACCTAGCTGCTCAAAAATCTTAAAAATAGAGATGAGAAATTACATGCAATGATCAGATCAGTCTCTTAAGGAGACTACAGCTCAGGACTTACTGGTGTTGCTGACTAGATAGGGACTTGCTAGTTTCACAATAAATTCTCAACACTTCAGGATTGCCAAAAATAAATAATTGAAGACATTTCCCAAGTCACAAGTTTTGAGGCCTGCAATATCAAGTTATGTGGGTATCTTCCATATCTCTGCTTTTAGATTTTCCTTACTAATGAGAAAAGCACAACATTGTTTGTGTTCTTTTGCAAGTATATTGATATTTCATTAGTCAGTCCTTTGACTAGGATTCCTCCTCTCTTCTTTTCTTGCAAAGAATGAACAATGTGTTTGAAATAGGTTGGAGAAGGGTGAGGGGAGATTTCCATTTATTCTCTCTCACTTTTTTTCAGTTCTTGAATGGTCTGTTCCTCTAGGACTCATACTTTGCTTTAGAAAAAGGCATTTCATCAAACCAAACTCTTCCTTTCTTCCTACAATCCCCCCTCCCACTTCCAACCACCACTTGGTTTGTTTAAAGCTTAGCAGTAAAAGGGAAAAAGAAAACCAAAGTGGCTAATACTAGCTATTCCTCTGATAAAGCTTCGAAGAGTCTGCAGAACTCCAAACTGAGCCTGCACTTTTCCTTGCTCCATAAATTCTAGGTTTGGCAACTAGCATTAGATCAAGCAAGAGGTCAGAATCTACAGAGACATCAGTTTCACTGACCTTCCATGTTCTCTATTTCTTCCCCCTTCCCTCTCTTTCCCTTTCTCCCTTTCTCCTTTCCTCTCTAATATCCTCTCCTCATCCTCTAATTCTTTCCTTTCCTCTCTTCTCTCCTCACAGGAAACATTCATAGTAAGGGGAAAAATATCTATAGCAATTGTAATCCTGACCCATTCTAATAGAGGAGAGTTTTTCCAAAGCCCTAGTCAAAATCTTCGAATATTAATGATTTTTTAAATAATTTAATTCCTTGTATTTATATCACCTACATTTCTAAATGTGTATCTTCTTCCTACCTTTCTCAAAGAGCAATACTTTATTTAAAACAACAATATAAGTGTGTGTGTGTGTGTGTGTGTGTGTGTGTGATGAGAGGGAATGTTCAATAAAACTAGCCAACAAATTGAAAAATTCTGACATATACAAGTCTGCACATTTTCAACCTCTGCAAAGATTCTAGAGGAGGGATCTTCTCAGCTTTCTTCTTTGGAGTCAAGATTGATTAAAATTTCATAACATTCACTATCAATTATTTTGTTGTTACTCTTCTATTTATATTTTGTAATCATACTTCACTAAGTTTTAAATCTCCTATCCAATAGTACTTCCGTCACCCTTTGCATATTTCTTCTGTTATCTAACTTGTATTCCTGGATTTGGGGCTATGAACATCAAGAATGATAATCCGTAGTCTAAACCAAAGTCTTCCATTTCTGATTTTACCCCCAAAGATGCTCCTGAAAGAATTGGTTGCCTCTTCCCAGTCTCATACACTTACTATTTTTTGGCACGGCCTTAGCAGAATCCTGTGTTCAGGGACGCTGATATCTCTGTCTATGGATTACAGTTAAGAAATGCACTGCAATAGTGAAGTGTTCTGGGCATAATACTGGGAAACATTCAGAAAGCAACCTGCAGAGAGGTAGTTGCAGTGCTGAATCTACAATAATCCTTTTGAGTGAATACCGAGCTAAGTCCCTTGTATTAGCATCATGGTATACATGGAAAATCTTTCCCTTTGTAATTTGAAGAGAAAAAAATCTAGTTATACTAGCTGATAGACCCCTATTAGATGACAATTTAAAAGATAGAATAACTTTTGGAGATGTCACTCACAAACAGGTTCCTCGTCTCAAAGATGAAATAAAGGGAAAGTATTACATCAATTTCTTGGCAAACAAAGCTAGAAAGTCTGGCCACTAGATGGCAGCAGTGCCACATCTTTCTTTTACAAATTAACAGGGCCTTGAGATTCTGGGTAAAACCTGCAACATTAACTCACAAGTACAAGCATATTACAAAACCAGCCTATCTCGTTTGATGGCCATTCCCTACATTCCTTAGACTACGAAAAAAAAATCTAGCTTTTAAAAACAACAACAACAAAAAACCCAAACCAAGGAATCTTAAAGCTACATAGATAGCTAAGTGAATAACCTTGAAGTACATCCCTCTGCTTCTCCTAAAGGGTGACTGCAGGAAATATTCTGCATTAATTATGGAGCAAAGGGCCAAGAGTCACTGATTGTCTTGATTTTTATTTTTCATGGATTCGAAATAAACAGATTTTTATCCTCTTTCAGTTTTTCTTGCACAGTGGATAAAGGAAAAATTCTGCTTAAAAGGTTTAAAAAAAAATCATGGGGTAGTGGAGTTTGAGTCGTGATCTTAGTTCAAGTATTGTCTCCAAAGTTTACTACAACCTATGTGACCTTGGTTGTCCTCAGTCAAACGATTTCCCTTTTCTGGACTCAAATTCTCCTCTTTATAAAATGAATGTATTAGACAGGATATTCTCTAAGATCCCTTCCAGGTATAATATTTTGTGTTTGGGGTGGGGGTGGGGGAAATGTTCACTTTTCAGTGTACCTCCTGAAACTATTGAATTACTTCATCGTTAGATGTCAGAGTGGCCATTTGCCCTGGGATCCTTGAATGCTACTGATTGAAATGATATTAAAGTAAAAATCTTTCATGAGCACTAATCCAGGATGGTTGGATTTTAGAAATGTTTTTTAATGGCAGAAATCCTTCTTGGTGACACGAGTCATTAGGAATGGCAGTGGAAAGACAAGACACCGTTTCTCAAGGAGACTTCAGCTCTTTAGCTCCCAAAGGAGATCAATTTGTTCTGATGAGAAACTTGAAATGAACTATTGGAGCACTTAATGGGTCTTAAAAAGCATTTTCTTTCAATTGCTGAGCTATAGATACTGCCCAAGGTCTGATTTAAGATCATAGAGTGGATGACCCTCCCCCATACAGCACTAGCCCAGCTCTAAGAACAGGACTCAAATTATATGCTGTGAATTCCATAGGGATAGACTGAGCTGCCCTCTTCTAATTCTCTCAGTAGGAGTATTAGTAACAACTTAAGGCTATGTATTGGAAAACCTAAAATGATAACTAAGATTATGTATTCCATAGCTGAGAAGTCCCTTGTTTATATCTTTCTTCCCTTTTTATACTTCCACTTTCTCTCCCACACCCATACCCCAGGAATTCCCCCCTTTATATATGTTTTTTGTGTCTTCAATTATTTGTGGCAGAATAGGTGAAGACTAACTAGCCCATTGGAAAATATTTCTTCTTGTGAGAAAAACCCACTATTAACTGTAGAATAAGCTAAATTTAGCGACTATTTCAATTGTCCCCACCCCCACCCCTCTCACAGAGAACACAGACTTTAATTTCCTGGCCTACCAATATTAAGGATATGGGTTAATGATAATGGATAATCAAGATGTAAAACACAATGCAAAAATATTCTGTGTACATTTAATTATTACCTACATACAATCTTTCCAGATTTTGTGCTTTGTTATGCTTTTCATATAACCCATATATTTTCACACTCATCATACCCCTACCCTGCAAAAAAAAATGTTTATTTTAGTTTTAATTTTATAATCAAACTTCAGGGGGCATTTCGTTACAGTGGAAAGATGGGAGGGGTGGGGGGGTTGCTTGGGACTATCATGACCAACAGAGTAGCTGTGTTAGCGCTCTAGTTGTGTTGTTTCTCTTCTTATAGTTTAGGAAATCACTTAATCTTTTAGTGGAACCTTCTCTAGTCAAAAGTAACCTGCACTTTGTAGGACCTGGAAATCTCCAGAATTCCTCATGCCTTGGTTAAAAAAAAGTTTTGCCCTGGAACTATCTTTACTATTTTGTGTTTATAATGTTGTAAAGTATTGTAGATTTCTTAGCTTTCATATAGCTTCAAAACGAATAAAATTTTCCCAATTGCTGCATTAATGCACCAATGTCTTTTAAAAATATTCTTATCTACTATGTGTTCAGAACACTTCTGTATAAGCTTGCCCTTTAGGTGACTTCAGTCAATTCTAATCAATATTAAAAGTGATGTCCCATTATTCCATCTCACCTCTCCCATCTGTGTTTTAACTTCCATTTAAAGATTTTTTTTTATATTCCATGAACAGGTGCAACCAAAGGCTCAGTCTATTTTTCTATTTCAGGCTATTTCCCATTTTTCTTTTGATAAAAAAAGTATACACTCAAATTCCTATACAATATTTAAATAGGCAGCTTTATAAATGATATCCTTTTTCAAGCACACACTCTCTCATAACTAGAGAAAACACACATGCTGGTTTCTGTGCGTTTTTTTTCACTTCTTGAAAATAAGGCCATAGGATTTCAAGCTAGAAAGCTATCTTAGGGATCTTGGGGGCAGTTTGAGATGAATTTTAACTGAGACAACTAAGATTTAGGAAGACAAGAAAATTACAGAGGGCATTAATAAAAAATAATTAGTAAAGAGCAAGGAACCGAACCTGGGTTCTCAATTTCAAATTTAATCATCTTTTCAGTGTAGGTACTGGGTCTTTTATGATTGAGCCATAGACTTGGATATTTTAGGTGCCCCAAGTAAAGAAGTAGAAACACCATGCCAAGCCACTGCAGTTAGTTTACCTTCTCAAGAGGTTAATGTCAAAATTCAGAGCTGATTACAAAATATAGTGATGAATTGAGTCAAGGGTAGACAATTTAGTTATAAATATATTTATTTTCTTTTGCTTTGTTTGGACAATTGCTTTCCATTCTCCACTTCTGTAGGATAGCAGGGAGCTGTCCAGCCTTATTTCTTTTCTCCAAACAAATGTGCCTTCATTCCCTTTTTATAACTTAGAAGACAGAGTCAACACCTCTGGACAGAGAGAGGTGTAGCAGGCAAGACATCTCTAACCTCCCAGAACTCCTGTAGTTGCCTTCAGTCACTGATTGCATTGCTTAGCCCTTAAGGGTATATGTTTTGAAGTCTTCCCCTTTGGAGAAGCCAACAAGTCTGGGTTCTTAAGTGTGGTATCTAACTACCATTAAGTAGAAGAGAGAGCAATACGTTGCAGTGAGCAGAAGGGCTCTTTCTAAGGTTAGGTCTGTTTGTTTGGGATTGCTGTGCCTCCCCCCTCCCTTTCCCCTCTCTGTGGGAAGGGATGGTTGAGTCCAGAATCAGTAGCAGCTCCTTGTACTGTTAGCAGTCTGTCTACTGTGCTCTTTGCCGTGTTCTATCTAGTCTGGATCTATCCCTCCCCCTTCTGCCTCTCTCTCTCTCTCTCTATATCGGTGGCACGTCAGATCGGAAGAGCGTCGTGCCACCGATCCCCCATCCCTTTCCCCTCTCGGTGGGAAGGGTTGGTTGTGTCC
>NW_027187309.1:7450901-7506919 GCF_028583685.1 Petaurus breviceps papuanus | reverse complement strand
CACCCCACCTCCGCCCTCCCCCCCCCCCCCTCCCCCCCCCTCCCACTTCTCCCCCCCTCCCCCTTCTCTCTCTCTCTCTCCCCCCCTCTCCCTCTCTCTCCCTCCCTCTCTCTCTCTCCCCCCCCCCTCCTCCTCTTCCTTCTCCTCCTCCTCACACTCACTGGATCTCTTCTCCTGGTGCCTCTTCTATCTGCCTTTCCCCCTTTTCTATATCTTCCCTTTCCCTTCCCCACCTCCTCACCCGCCCCCATCCATCCTCAGCCTCCTCGCCTGCGTGCCTCTGTCCCTCTCTCTCCCTCTGCTCTTTCCTTGCTTTGGACCCTGCCAGCTACCTAGGCTCTCCCATCTCAGCTCTCAGCAGCTCAGCCCTGCAGTGGCTCCGGACTTGATGCTATGAGAGCAAAGCTAGCCGAGCGCCCAGTCCTGCAGGAGGCGTTGGATGCACTGGCGGTCTCGGGACCGGGATCTCTCATCTCCTCGCTTTGCCCTTTGGTGATTATTTGGCAGCAGTCTTAGTCCCACTGTTCCTCGGAGAAGACGGTCATATTTGAGGAGAGCCATTGGTTTCTATGTGTGGAATAACTGCAGACATGACTACGTGGAGGAAGACCAAGTCGCTGCCGCTGCTGTTGCTAATGCTGTTGCCGCTCCTGCTGCTTCTGGGCGCTGGGCTTGTCACTGCAGCGAAGGGTAAGAAGCAGCTTGTTGTTGTTATTGGGGTAGGGGTTAAATCTCACAAGGGGAGTCTCCCCAAATGCAAGTGTCTTTCATGATCGCCGGAGTACCAAGTAGTGATATCCGCTGGATAGCTCCCTATCCCTGATGACAGTTAAATGCAATGACCAGGAAAGAGCTTGTAGCCTCATTTTCTTCCTCTCTCCACCTCTCCATTCCTCGCTTCCTGCCTTCTTTTGCCCTGACTCCCTTACACACACACACACACACACACACACACACACACACACACACACACACACACACACACACACCTCTTCCCCCCAACCCTCCACTCCTGGTGTTTGGGCTTAGAGGAATTTCTCTAATTTGTTGGTGATGACTTGTCCAAGAGAATGAAGCCAAACACGAGTTGGATAGAAACTGCGCTGTCTCTGTGCTCTAATGCTTCAGGGATGTGCGCTGAAACGGTTCAGGCTACACATGGAGGTAGTTTCCCAACAGTTTCCTAGCCCTCCACATCCACCCCACCCTTGCCCCGAGTCCGTCAAAGCACCTCCAATTGCGCCGTCAAAAGCAGTCGACCTTACAACTTCACATTTTACGAAGGTGTTTGTTTGTTGTTGTTGTTTTTAATAGAGAGCCATCCATTCCGTCTTTGCCTTCTCCATCCTTCCCACCCCACTCTATTTTCTCTTAGCTGCTGTTACTGCTGCTGCTTCTCTACCTCCCTCCCCTTACCTCCTTTCCCACCTCCAACGCACCGGGGGTGCGATGTGTAGCTAGCTATGCAGAAAGTCGCCCCCAGCTTCCTCTATCCAGACTTCGCTCCTTCTAAGTTGGTGAGGGTGAAGTGTGTGAAGGAAAAAGGGGGCCCCAAGAAGGTTTTATCACACTCCACTGACATAGAATTGAGCTTATTTATTAATGTATCTGTATACGTCTATATATAATTGAGAAAGGGGGGGAGGGAGATACAGAGGGAGAGAGAGAGAGAGAGAGAGAGAGAGAGAGAGAGAGAGAGAGAGAGAAATCTTAATCCCACTTAAGAGAAAGGAATCTCTCTTTTATCTCGTGGCTAAATGCTATCGAGAACTTGATTTTATTTTTCTCCTTGAAATGAGTTAGGGGGGAAAAATACCTAAGTGAGCTACAACTCGGACGCTGGCAAGAATCCCTGCACTTGTCTATTAGCTGGAAAGGACAACAAAGTCCCTCTTGATTCACTTCCCCCTCTTTAGTGTTATCCTTTGAGAGAGATGGAGTGTGTGACTGCACTCAACTTGGGAGAGAAAGGGGGTAGAAATAGAAAGATGGGCCCATCTCCCCCATTTTCGACCCTTTTTAATGCTTTCTCAATATTACTTTAACTCCTATGGAGAATTTGTCCCCTACACCTAACCCCAATTCTTTTCTAAACATTTTAGACGAGCAAGTTCTCATCCTTTGAGTTTGCATTTAATTATCTTAAAGTCTATAGCTCACTCATCCTCAGGGTTAAAAAAAAAAAAAAACAACCCTCTTACATAGAGGATTCTTCCATCTTATTTTCCATCCATTATCCGTTCCTCTACTGCTCCAGTTTCGAGGGTGATTGACAAGGCAAAGAAAGACTATATCTGGGCAGAGGAAACTCCAAATAAGAAATGCAGAGATTTGAGGATTGCTTTTCCTCATGCCCTCCACTCTTGTCCAGTGGGAAGGCTGAACTGCCTGACAATTCCCTTATCTCCAACCCATTCCTCTACTTTCCAGTCCCGCCTCTCTCTCCTTACATCCCCCTCCCTCTCCCATTCTCTCTCTCTCTGTCTCTCTCTGTCTCTCTGTCTTTGTCTCTGTCTCTCTCTGTCTCTGTCTCTGTCTCTCTGTCTCTTTCTCTCTGTCTCTCTCTCTCTGTCTCTCTGTCTCTCTCTCTCTCTCGCTCGCTCGCTCTCGCTCTTTCTTCCCTCCCTCCACATACACGCGAACACACGTTGTGATTTCTTAGGGGATGCGCAGTATCAAAGAAAGTGCAAAAGGTGTGTATCTCCAATCTACATAGAGCTCAACCAGGAGCTTCCCAGGGCTCCGAACCCTGACACTGGTCGAAGCTTGAAAGATTTTGCTTTCAGTCCATTCGCTCTCTTCAGTCTTAAATACATCTCTGTCAGCTCTTGTTCCTGAGACACTGCCGGGGAATAGGGAATGCCAGGGCACTAGGCAACCTCTGATCTCATTTTACTTGCTGAGAATTAGTAATGAAAAAGGAAAAAAAAAATAAGAGCAAAACTGGAAGGGGTTTTGCTTGGGGTGTGTGTGTGTGTGTGTGTGTGTGTGTGTGTGTGTGTGTGTGTGTAGTGTAGTGTAGTGTAGTGTGGTGTGTTTTAAAACGTATGGGGGAGTAGCTCAGCTAGAACACTACAGTTTGGGTTTTTGTTTTGTTTTGTTTTGTTTTTTTAAAGAAAATTCCTGCCATCCAACTCTACAAACTTCCAACCCCCTCCCTCCCCACTCCTCTCCACTAGTGCCCTGGCTTCAACCCATTGGTTCCTTCTATCACTCCCAGCTCAGTGTTCCTAGGCTCCCAAACGAACTCCTATTCCACCAGTCCTTTCCCCTGCAATTAGTAGAGGTTTCTGAGGATTTCTGCATGCATTTCTTGCTGCTTCCGCCGCTGCCTTTGCTCTTAGGATTGGTACTGCTGTTTAATAATCCACACACGTGGCTGTAGATACCAGCCCCGGTCCTAGCCTCCTGGGCTGGTGTACCACTGCTGAGTGCGTGGTGGGGGTGGGGGTGGGGGGTCGATAACCAAGGTAGGGAATAGCAGTTTAAGGATGGCAGCCGGGGCAAAGAGGAATACCCTGACGCTGAGTCCCAGAGGAGGGAGAGTCAGGCTGAGCAGGCGCCAGGGGAGAAGCTGTTATTGAGAGGCTGGAATCTCTCCATTTCGCCCCCCACCCCAACCCACACACACTCGTCTCATGGCTGAAAGCTATATGAAGTATATAGCTTTGGGAATGGCCCATATGCTGCGCTGAAATCCGAAAAGTGAAATGCAGACGCGGACAGGTGTCTGCTCCCACCTTCTTCTCTATTCAGGAGAAGACTGTGTGAGTCTGCCTGTGCTAGTATTTCTGCAATTGTGTGTGTGTGTGTGTGTGTGTGTGTGTGTGTGCACGCGCATTTGTGATGGAGGGCGCTGGCTGTTCGGAGAAGCTCGGACTCGCCGGGCGCTCGTATACTATTGCCGGGGTTGTGTGGGCGTGCAGTGTCCTTTTCTTGTCCCTCACCTGGAGTGAGGCCCACTCTGGAGCCTGACATTTCAGTGATCTGTATCTATGACATGGGGGGGGGGAACCCTATGTGCTCTCAAGTGTGTTTCTGTGTGTGTTTGTGTGCGCGCGTGTGTGCGGGAGTGCCAGTAGCAGGAGTCGATACAAAAACCTAGGCACTAGGTCACGATCTTTTGAGGGCTAGAAAGACAGGCGAAGACATAGCCAGCTGGCTGACCAAAGTCGGGATAGCTGAACCTCTATGCATTCCTCTCCTAGTTGCCAGTGTCACGGTCTGCTCTTTGGCTTCTATCTATGGAAGAATCTCAGCTACTCTCTCGTCTGCCCAACATTTGACGGGCAAAGATTTCACTGTCGTTGGAACCCCAGTCTGTACTACAGGTTTACGCAAGGACCGGGGTCCCTCTGGGCTCAGACTGTACCCTGCGGGGGCGCCTACTGAATTGACACTCTCAGTGTCAGGCCAGGAGGGAGCGAAATAGAGCTAAGCAAGGACTGTCCAGCCAAAGGCGAGACGCCTTTTTCGTGAATGCTGAGATCCAGGGTAGCAAGGGACCTGCCTTGTGAGCTTTGAGGAGCTAAGTTTGCCTTGAGCTGGCTGCAGTTGTGATCGCCCGGAATACTTAGTATTCCTGTGAGCAGCTCCAGTCCTGTCTTTCTGAATGTTTTGTACCCATCCACAAAACCTACCAACTCATCTAGGCAGTCTTTTTTGTTAATTTTGAAGTGTGTTTCTGTGTGCGCACGCGCTTGTTTGCGTGCGCACGTGTGCGTGTGTGTTGAATGGGCGGAACGTGCTGCTTTACTTCAAAAACAAAAGTCGTCAAACACTAATTTAGTTCCTTTTATATTTCATTCTCTCCCATTTCTAACTTGTCAATTTCCAAGGGGTGAAGGGCCAGAGGGGAGATTACAAGAAGAGGAGAGGATACACACACACACACACACACACACACACACACACACACACACACACACACACACACACATGCTGGTGTACTGACTTTTAGCAAATAAAGTTTGTTGCTCGGTTGTCTCTTGCCTGTATACAGTTCCAAGATTTCAGTAATTCAGAGGCGTTGCAAACTGAGAACTCTAAATAGGAACGAATATCCTGTTCACCTAAAGCAAATCAAAATCTAAGCAGCAGAAACCCATAAGAAAGGCATTTCCTTTTTTAAAATCTTATTTAATATTTTATTTTTTCCCAATTACATGCAAAAACAATTGTAACATTCCTTTTATTTTTCAAATTTTGAGTTACAAATTCTCTCCCTCCTCCCCCATTCCATTGAGAAGGCAAGTAATTTGAAATAGATTATACATGTGCAGTCATGCAAAACTTGTAACTCACTATGAAAGAAAACACAGACAAAAACAACAAGAAAAGAAAGTAAAGAAAAAGTATCTTTGACCTGCATTCAAACTCTACCAGTTCTTTCTCTGGAGATGAACAACACCTTTTATCATAAGTCCTACAGAATTGTCTTGCATCATTGTATTGCTGAGAATAGCTAAATTATTCATAGAAGATCATTAAACAATATTACTCTCGTATACAATATTCCCATGGTTTTCTCATTTCATGTTGCATCAGTTCATGTAAGTTTTTCCATGTTGTTTTTTTTTTTTCCTGAGAGCATCCTGCTCATCATTTCTTAAAGGACAATACTAGGGGCTGCCAGGTGGCACAGTGAGTAAGAGCACCATCCCCAGAGTTGGGATAACCTGGGATCAAATCCAGGCTCTGATACCTAGCACCACACCCAGAAATAACTGGCCATGTAACCTTGAGCAAGTTACTTAACACCAATTGCTTAAAAAAAAAAGCCACAATACTAACACCATGACAATGATATACAACTTGTTCAGCCAGTTCCCAATTAATGGACACCCTCTCAATTTCCAGTTCTTTGCCACCACTAAAAGAAATACTATAAAAAAATCTTGCACATATAGATCTTTTTTCACATTTTTAAAAAAATGTCTTTAGGTAACAGTATTGTTATATTGTTATTGTATAGTAACAGTATTGCTTGGATAAAGGGTATGCATGCTTTTGTAGCCGTAAGGGCATAGTTCCAAATTGTTTTCCAGGATGGTTGAATCAGTATACAACTTGACCATTAGTACATTAGTGTTTTAGTTTTCCCAAATCCCCTCCAACATTTGTCATTTTCCGTTTTGGTCATATTAGCCAAACTGAAAGGTGGGAGGTAGTAGCTCAGAGATGTTTTAATTTGCATTTCTCTCATCAATAGTAACTTGGAGCATTTTTTTATATGACTATAGATAGCATTGATGACTTTTTCTGAAAACTGTCTGTTCGTATCTTTTGACCATTTATGAATTAAGGAATGGGTCTTATTTCTGTAAATTTGTTTGAGAAGTAACATCTTTATGGGAGAAATTCACTGTAAGTTTTTTTCACAGTAGTAATTATGAACTATGTTCATACCTATTTTCCCCATTTATCCTATTCTCTCTATCCTTTTACCCTGTCAATTCTCAAAAGTATTTTTGTTTCTGCCTTTTACCTCCCCCAAATTGCTCTCCCTCTTTTTTCCAGTTCTGCCACACACCCCCTCTCTCCCACTAGCCTCTTCCCTTCCTACTCTCCTGTATGGTAAGATAGACATCTACACTGAACTGGATATGTATATTATTCACTCTTTGAGCCAATCCCAGTGAGAATAAGGTTCATATGCTTCTTTTCCTGCTTTCCCCATTTTCCCCTCCACTGCTAAAATCTCATTCAGGCCTCTTTTATGTCAAATAATTTATCCCATTCTTTTTCTCCCTTTGCTCTTTTCTCAGTGTATTCTTCTTTCTCATCCCTTAATTTTATTTATTTTTTAAGATAATTATATTATCATATTCAACTCATACCTTTGCTTTCTGTCTATGTATACTCCTAACTTCTCTAATAATGAGAAAGATTTTAGGAGTTATAAATATCATTTTCCCATGTAGGAATACAAATAGTTTAACCTTATCAAATCCATTATGACTTCCCTTTCCTGTTTACCTTTTTATGCTTCTTGTCTTTGAAAGTCAAATTTTCTATTCTGCTCTGTTCTTTTCATCAGGAATTCTTGAATGCCCTCGATTTCATTTTGTGCCCATTTTTCCCCTGAAGGCTTATGCTCAGTTTTGCTGGGTAGGTGATTTTTGGTTGTAAGCTAGTTCTTTTGCCCTCCAGAATATCATATTACAATCCCTCTGATCCTTTAATGTGCAAACTGCTAAATCTTGTGCTACCCTGACTATGGCTCCATGATATTTGAACTGTTTCTTTTTAACTACTTGAAATATTTTCTTGTTCTTCTTTTTAAAATACTTGGGAACTATGGAATTTAGCTACGATATTCCTGGTAGTTTTCATTTTGGGATCTCTTTCAAGAGGTGATAAGTGGATTCTTTCAATTTCTATTTTACCTTCTGGTTCTAGAATATCAGAGCAGTTTTACCTGATAAATTTTTGGATGATAATGTCTAGGCTATTTTTTTATCATGGCTTTAAGGTAGTTCAATAATTTTTAAATCTATTTATCAGATCAGTTGTTTTTCTAATGAGATATTTCACTTTTTCTTCTATGGTTTTTTTTTGCCTTTGGATTTTGTTTTATTGTTTCTCTATGTGACAGAAAGTCATTAGTTTCCACTTGTCCAATTCTAACTTTCAAGGAAGCATTTTCTTCAGTTAGCTTTTGTACCTGCTTTTCCATTTGGCCAATTCTACTTTTTAAGGAATTCTCTTCAGTGAATTTCTTGTATATCTTTTTTTTTCTATTTGACAAATTCTGCTTTTCAAGGCATTCTTCTCTTCATTAGATTTTTGTGCCTCTTTTATAATTTGGCCTATTCTGTTTTTAAGGTCTTATTTTCTTCAAGTTTTTTTTTTTTTGTGTGTCCTTTACCAAGCTGTTTATTCTTTTCTTATGATTTCCTTGCATGCCTCTCATTTCTCTTCCAATCTTTACCTCTACTTCTCTTATTTGATTTTTAAAATCCTTTTTTGATCTCTTCCATGGCCTGAGACCAATTCATTTTTTTGGAGGCTTTGAATGCAGGAATTTTGACTTTTGTTATCTCCCTTGTGTGTGCTTTGATTTTCCTTGTCACTGTAGTAACTTTCTATGGTCCAATTTTTTTCTATCGTTTGCTTTTCCATCCTATTTCTTGACTTTTAACCCTATGCTAAAGTGGGGCTCTGCTTCTCAAGTGGAGGGGGTTCTTTCCCACACCTCAGATTTTCTTGTGTAGCTTTCAGAAGTTATTCTCTGAATCTGAAAGTTTTTGGTTCTTCCAAGGTGGTATAATCTAGGGAGAGTTGTGTTTTCTACTCTCCTGTACTCTGCATTGGTTTATAAGTGACCACAAGCACTTTTTTCAACCTTGGCACTGTGACTAGGACTCCTGCTTCCCTGAAGTTACAAGCTCTGGTGGGCTCGTGCTCCTCCTCACACTGGGACTAAGACTCAGGACTGTGACCCAGATCCAACTATAGGCAATGCAACAGAATCCTGCCCCCGGTGCCAACAATGGGACCCCTGTAAATTCCCTTCTGACCAATTGTCTCATCCCCTTACTGTCTATCAGCTGGGAGGTCTGGAAACTACCACTGTTGCCACCGACTCAATTGCCCAGAGGCCTGCTCCTGGTTTGCTGGGGCCTGGTCTGCACTGGCAGGGACTGAGATGAACTGTGCTCCTCTCTCACCCTGGTGCAACAGACCTTTCCTGGTGACTTTCTAAGTTGTCTTGGGGTGAAAATTTGTTTCACTCCATCTTTTTGTGGATTCTGCTGCTCTAAATTTGTTCAGAGTCATTATTTAAAGATGTTTGGAGGGGTTTGGGGGGAGAGCACTGGTGAGTACCTGCCTTTACTCAGACATCTTGACTCCACCTCACATGGAAAGGTATATCAAAGACACACACAGTCATAAAAAAAAAACACAGAGAAATTAAAGAAATCCACCCAACTCTTAATACCCTTAGTATCCAACAAAATGTGAAGCATCCCCTATGAATAAGGAAGACAACTCATAAGGAAGCAAAGTATAAAATACAATCTACATTTAGAAGTTCAAATTAGTTTAAGCTAGCAGTTGAATCCTACATATTTCTGAATTGCTATATTTGAGTACTTCTGTGAGTCAGTTGCTTTGGCTAAATATACTTAATTGATCACCAAGTAGAAGGGACTGCATAATGGCCCATTTTAAGCCCCATTTTCCCCTTCTTGAAAATTACTTGAAGTACCCAGTCTCCTGTTTAAAAAAAATATTTTAGAAGGTTTATTTTCTTATATTACTGCCTTACAGATTAGCATTTTCCAGAATGCTTTCCAGTACTTCTGGAGCACACAACAAATTCCTGGTTTGGGATTTTAGTGCTAAAAGGAAGAGAATCAAAGGAAATGCTTTGTGACACTTGAACAGGTGAACATTCTGCATCACTGAACCAGTTCATTAAAAAAATCTCAAGGAATATCAAGCAGTAGACCTTGTTCAGCTGTCAAACATCACCAACTTAAGGCAAAGATTGTGAAAAATATGATATGAATATTGATATGCAGCAGATAGGTCAGATTCTATTAAGATAATTGCTAGAGGCATAATTGTTAACATTTTCAAATGCATAATGTGATTTTACTGAGGACATTTTTTCTTATTATCTAATTTATGGTCAAAATAAAAGGTAAACTCCAAGAAGAAGACTTCAGTTCTTGAAAAGATATGATCACACAAAGGCAAAAATACAATTATTGCTAGAGAGCTCAATGACTATGCTACCAAGTGACTTTAAAAAAAAAATATTTACCATATTGTAGAAGCAGCATACTGGATTAGTAATGACAAAGACCTGAGTCCAAGTCTTGCCTGAAACATTACCAATATTATTTTATTAACCTGTCAACCTCAGTTTTCTCACCTGTAATATGTGAGCTGAACTCATGTTCCCCAAATCCCTTCTTACTCTGAACCTATAATTTTATGATATTAACTATATTAGATTAAACTGCTATATACTTCTTTGGAAATAACTTCCATGTGTATACAGTCATTAAAGTTTATATGCAGAAAAATTAGAATTCATTTTCCAAGTATGATTTTTCCGGGTTAGCTATAAAATTTGTGGATAATAAGAAAGTAAAACCACAATGCCTTTTAACTGATTTTAAAAGAAATAATTTAAAGGAAAAGGATTCTACAAACAAGATGCTGTGCTGGGCACTGAGGGTGATAGAGATAAATAAAACTCAGTCCCTGTCTTCAAGCATGTTTCAATTTTAGTAGGAGGAGAATGTGGCATGCACACAAATATAACATGGGCTAGAGTACAATGTATATTGTGACAATGAGTTATGAGAGTTAATATGAAGAGGAATTCTTGTAATGCTATGGAAGAGGAAGAAAATTCCATAGAAGATGTTGCATTCGTAAGGGATATTAAAGGATGCTTAGATTGGCAAATGACAGGTATCATTGGAGAGACATGCTAGGTGATGGGAGAGCATTGAATTGTGTACTATTTTGCCATAGACAACAAAAAATAATCAATGATTTCTTCAATTTGAATGGTCATAGATGCTGAGAGAGAAAGGTTATTAGTAATATTCTTGATTTCTTGATCCCCTATATTTCAAGTCTTTGAATTGAGTATTGAAAATTCATCTTGTTAGTGGCTATGACAGTGTATACTTATAAATGAGATCCTGCTTTTGTATTTCCCATACATCAGTTCACTTTGAGTAGGACACATGGTTTACATTACTTGGCTCAATAGTGGTGATTGCTTGTATT
The DNA here is from genome assembly GCF_028583685.1 of Petaurus breviceps papuanus. Lineage (NCBI taxonomy): Eukaryota > Metazoa > Chordata > Mammalia > Diprotodontia > Petauridae > Petaurus > Petaurus breviceps. Next base: position 7,496,161 of record NW_027187309.1, on the reverse strand, counting down.
AAGCAATCCACACTCTGTGCTCTGATAACTCTTGTAACTAAGGGTATGGATTTCAAAAGCATCAGGAGGAATAGTGTGTAGCTTATTGCTACAGAATACTGACTTGTTTATTTTTTAAATTTTCTTCCCAAATGTTGATCTTACACAGAAATTGAAATTTAAGGAAATGGTAAACTATTAATTATGATCTCAACACAATTAATCAACTGAGTTGACTAGTAGGTACCTAATAAATGCTTTTTGACTTGAATAAATGGCAGCATAAAGTACAAATAGTTTTTTCTTAATTAAATCATTCTATTGATTGTGGGGCTTTAAGATGGCATATATATTTTGATTAGTGGGTCTACTTTTAAGTCTGAAATACTGCCTTTACATTTGAAACTTTAAAAAAATAAAGTTTCACATAGGAAGAATGTATGTAAAAACCACTTGTCATAGGTTATTGATAATTTTGCCATTACCAAATGATAATGTAAGCTTTGTGGGAATGGTACATATTATTCATTTACAAATCAAATTCTTTGGATACAGAACACCATGTGAATGTATTGGTTTTGTTGTTTTTGCCTTCTTTTAAATTTCAGCTGTGATTTCCTTTAAACCACTTATATCAACCAATAATTTATAAGAGAGGACAAATGTCATCAGTGCCTGAGGAAAGCAGGAGGATCTTGCTTTGTCTTCAAACATCTTTGTTCTAGCCAGATGAAAGATTTCAGCCATCCATGAGGCAGCCTGTCTCATTTGAAAAAAACCTACATTGAATATGCTATAAATATTTCACTGAGGAATAACCATTTCAGCAAATTAACTCGGATTAGCCCTAGTGTTATTACATTGACCTATGATGGCAACCTTTATCTGAACTTAGAAATTAACTATCAAATGAAAAATACATACATGAAAAACTCATACAAGATAAATACAATTTCATTCTTGTACTTAATACATTTGCAACTTAGTTGAAATTTTGTTTCTGATTTACAGTGTGCTTTTAGCTCACATTTTTATCTCATATTTATTTTAAAAAGCAGAGGCAGATGTCATTGATAATCATCCTAATCAAATCATTGGTGAAATAAATGATCAAGATAATATCAAAAAAAATTTCTGATTTCATTAAACTTCAAATTCTCACTAAGAATGTTAAATATTTAACAAATATTAGCTACTCAAGAAATCTTTGAACTAAAATCAAATCAGTTGGAAAGACTATCAAAATGTTATTTCCAGTGTTATCCATAATAGATGATATTTGAGAGTGTTGTAAACATAAATACTTGGGATACTGCATTCGCATATTTGAAGGACATATTCAAAATAGATCTTTAGAAATAAAGCATACTGAATGTGGAATTATATTAGTATAATTTATATGGAAACTCAATGTGTTGCTTTACTTTGCCAAAGCATCGTAAGACTCAGTCAGTCAGCGTAATTGGTTTGGGACCATCATTGTCAGAAAGTGGGCATTTGGCTGATAGAGTGTTGAGTATATTCTCTAATTACTCTATTTTTAGAAGTGTAATAGTTGCTTATGGAGGAAAGCTATTTTGTACATAGTAGGTAGTCAGTGTTTGTGAAATGGAATTAAATTGATGAAGTCACCTACCCAAAAAAGTGATGACTTTTTCAAGTTCAGAAAATCTTCCCAATGGCTTGACATGAAGGGGATTTGACTCATTTATTTGGCAAAGGTCATTCAAACATGGCTTCTAAGATCAATATATTTATAATCAATACTATCATCAACATTCACTACCTATTTACCACTCTAGAGCTAACCATCATGACCCTTGAAAATCTTCAAATCATATGGCCATACTATCACTGTCAATTTAACGGTGTCCTTTCAACTACTAAGAGAACTTTTATTTGTCCACTAATAAATATATTATGTTAGGATGTCCCAAAATAATTTACTAATATTTCTTCTTTATTATCAGTGTGTCTTCAAAGTTCTATGTGATTTGTTTCAAACAACTTGAATTGATAAAGTGAATAGAAAGTCTCAGATCTTCCATCAAAAAGAAAAAATAGTACTTTGTATTATTATTTCAGTTTCTAAGAATAATTACTTTATACAGATGAAAAATAATATATGTATATAATATCATATCTCTTCCTCTACTTAGTAGACTTAATAGTATGCTATGTGGCCATGGATACATTTCATACAAATATATTTATACACTGATATTGATATACATTGATATATTTATACATTTTATATGAAAGTAAGGTAGTTTTTCATAATGGATAGAGTTCTGAACCTAGGAACACAAAATCCTCAATTACCAGCTGTGTGACTATTGACAAGTCATTTAATCTGCCTTAGCCTCACTTTCCTTGTTTATAAAATTAACATAACGTCAATAATATTTATGATGCCAAACTCACAAAAAGAAGAAGCATAATACATTAGATGGAAAGTCAAACTTGTAGTCTGGACCACTTGACTTCAAGTACTATCTCAAACCCCTGGTGGCTATGTGTCTCTGTAAAAGTCAGGACACTATAATTGTCAGTTTTATTCATTCATTCTCTGATTTTAATAAATAAACTATAAATAATTGAAGGTATATTATGTATAGATACGCATATATAGAAATTTATTCTGAATTCTATATAATAACTTTTGAATTAAGATTATTATTTCATATACTTTGACTCAGAAACATTTTCTTGAATTGGAAGAAGTGTCTTGGGTGATTTTTTTACAAATGATTAATTTTAGCATAAGGTTGATTTTCATGTATGTGACAAAGATTCACATCATGTAGATTACTTTAAATTTTTGTGTAAACTTGACATTCACATGCATTCTCACTTTGTGAATAATTGGCTAGATTAGGTATTCCTAGACAGTAGAGAAGAGTCAGATTCTAGATCTTCTCATTGAGTAAGTGTGCATGTAGTGCTTTTGTCTTTTTCTTCTTATTGAACTAGTCTAATTATTTTATGTGAGAAATTGAACCAAGGGAAGATTTCCTTAGGTATGCTCAAATTCTCTTCAAATGTATGTAACTACCCCCCCCCATTTCATTTTGACTGTGAAGTAAAAATGAGAGGATACATGGCACTGTAGATAGACACTGGTCTTGAAACCAGAGTGATTTGGGGTCAAGTTCTGACTCTGCTCATTGCTGCTGCATGACCCTGGCTAAGTTAATTAACATTTTCATGCTTTGAACAACTATCAATAATTCTAAGTAGGAAAGAAAGTAAGAAAGTATTTGGCTGCATTGGTAGTAGTAGATTCCTAAACCAGGAGTTCATTATGCTAGTGAAGCCATAGTCTGGTCCATGTATTTATGAAATCTAATATTAAGTACCTAACATCTTGCTTAGTTCATTCAGTCAAAGGTTCCTTCATGGCCTGCTTTTTAAATTTTATTTTACTTTATTTTTGCCTTTGCATCTCCAGAATTTAGCACACTATATAGCACTGAATAACTACTTACTAAATGTTCCTTGCATCAGATTGAACTCAATTCCATTACATTATCATTACCCGCAGCAAAAAAGAAAAATAAAATGATAATGACCTACTCTTGTTGAACAGTGGGAAGAGAACAGGATTTAGAATCAGATAATTGAGGTTTAAATTGCATTATAGCTACATATGCCCTCTATGACCTTGGAGAAATTATATCAATTCTCTGACTCTCTGTTTCTCTATATATATTTGAAAAAAAAGAGGGAGATAATCTGTTATGCCTTTAGATTCAGTTATTTTTGATGTGTTTCTTAAATCCAGATTTGTATAAAAGTTTGGTAATAACAACTAGATATTATAGTTAAGAAAATTTAAACTATGAACCTATATGACTCAAAGATATGGATAGTTAATATCTGGATAAAGAGAGGATGCTGAAGAATGCTTTCGTTTTTTGGATCAAGACCATCAATATTTGAAATTAAAAAGCAGGAGATGTGGTGGCTAGGTGGCTCAGTGAATAGCGCACTGGCCCTGGAGTCAGGAGGAGCTGAGTTCAAATCCAGCCTCAAACACTTAACACAATTACTAGCCATATGATTTTGGGCAAGTCACTTAATCCCAATTGTCTTCCAAAAAAAAGCAGGGGAAAGCTTGATCATTTAGAAGTTTCATTAAGGAAATAATTTCATTAAGGAGAACCTTTAATGATGTAAAACTTCCTTATTTTATAAACTAAGAAGCTAAGACCTAGAAAAAGGCCTGTGACTTGTCTTTGGTCAAACATCCACCTAGTAGTAGAAATGTGTCTTTAAATTGGCTTTTCTTGCTCCTAGATCAGTACACTTTCTATCACATGACACTCATGGACAGGATACCACATGGGTTAGGAACCTGAACTAGAAGAACTCTAAATCCCTGTGATGCTGAGATTCCATGACTCAAACATCTGAAATGGAAAATGTCTTCTACCTTTTGCCTCTGCTATACCATATACTCAGCTTCATGCTAGGAATCTCTGCAAGGAGAGTACAGCTAGCAGAGAATAATCAGATACTTGACCATCAATAGTCTTCTTCATCCAGAATTTTTATTTTTAACACTTTCTTTGTTACCCTCTGTACCACTAGCATACACCTAAGAATGATTTCAAGGCTTCGGGGAAATGGAAATTTTCTTATCCTCATAAAAATTTGGATTCTCTAGAACATTCTTCTATATATTCTACCCAATAGGAAATGAGAAAAAAAGTACAAAAAAAGGTTGGATGAAACAGCTATCAAATGTTAATATGTCAATGTTGTAATTTAAACATATTTGTTCTTAGAACTTGGAAACAGACATACGACACTTGACGTGTTTTTAAGAATTGCTGGGTGTGATTGGCACTTTACATAGAAAATAACCTATGTGAAGGTTGGCCTAAACATCACAAAATGGTCATGTTTGTCCAGGAAATAAACCATTTTTAAACAAGCTTGTACTTGTGTAAGCAAAAAAGGTGATTTTCTTCATTTGTCAACCCCATGATTTTTGTTGCATTATTTTTATACCCTTTTTGGAAATGTAATTACTATTTGCCCCATAAGAAAAGCCAAGTATCACCATTGTCCTTTGTTCTCTCTACTATAAAGATGAAATTTTAAGATCCTACCACTGACTTTCCCTCCCTGTGAATTTCTATCTTGTGTGGACCTTCTGAGACTTAGAGTAGGGGAAGAGGAAAACTCTCAAACACCTTTTTCTGACTTTCCCTGGTGATAGTAGATAATACTAGATAATAGTCAAACAAATGCATTCACATAAAATGACTTTTTTCTTATTTTTACTTAGAAAATTTTTAATTTTTTGTGAGTTGGGTACAGGAATAGTGTGGATGGATCTCTAGAAGCCTTGGAAAGTCTGATTTCAATTCATTCTTCAGACACCTATGTGACACTATTGGACTTTAGTTTCCTCATTTGTGAAGTGGTAGTAGTAATAGCATCTTTTTCATACACTTGTTGTCAGAACTAATAAGTTAATAAATGCAAAGTGCTTTATAAACATTTATATATAGTATTTATGTATATATATACATATATGCATATGTGCTTTGTAAAGTGGAAGTGCTTTTTACCTTAATAAACAAGGTACTTCACATATTTTAAACTTATTATATACATATCTCTATCTCTTTATCCATCTATCTATCCATCTATCTGTCCGTTCATCCATCCATGAGAAATCAGAGGTGCCTGAGATTTAATGTATGCCAGAGTATAGAAAGAAGTCTTCAGTTTAATTTAAAAGGCATTTATTAGGTAAATACAATCTGCTGGACACTGGAGATATACAGATAAATATAATGCAAACCTTGTTCCGGGGAATACTAAAAATCTAGCGGGGAAAAGATATAAAGTAATAATTTTGATGCAATAAAAAGATAAGGACAAGGAGAGATCTAGCCACTGAGAAGAAAATTTCAGGCAGAAGAGGCTATGTTCACCTGTAAGCAATAGAGCACACTTCATGGAAGTGGTAGCACTTGGATGTGGGATTGAATCAAGCCAGTAAACAACAGAAATTTGTTAAGCAGTTACTGTGTGAAAGTTACTATATATTGCACAAGGATACAAGGAAAAAAGCTACCCCTTTGCCTCAAAGGGACTGATGTTCTAAAAGAGTTGACAACTAGAACATACAATATAAATGCAAAGTAGATGGAAGATAATATTAAAGGGATGGTACTAGCTGTGGACAGGACTAGCAAAGACCTCTGGGATGTGATAATGCTTTATCTAAGTCTCAAAGGAAGCCAAGGATTCTAAGAGTTACAGGTTGGAAAGAAGAGGATTATAAGGAGAAGAAACAATCCGTGAGGAACCTTGCAGAAGGACCATAGAGGGTTCTGTTCAAGGATAAGCAAGTAGGCTAGTCAGTATGGTTAATCTTAGAGTATGTGGAGAGAGTTAGTAGAATATAATAATATTGGAAAAGATCCAGGCTGTTGTGAATTTTAAGTGGTAAAGAAAGGACCTTATGTTTGATCTTACAGTCAGTAGGGAGCCACGGGAGTTATGGAACAAAGGGACATACAGGATCATATCTGTGCTATTAGGAAATCACTTCTGGAAGCTGAGATTGAATTGAACTGGAGGGACACTTAAAACCAGGAGACAAATTAGTGCTTACAAATATTGACAAGGGCCTGAATGAAAGCAGTTGATTATATGAATAGATCAAAAGGAAGCATGATAGGGAAGGATTAAAAAGATTGAGGTAGAAGGTAGGTTATATTAGAGGATGGCACACATCCCCAAAGACGATGGTATGAGTTGGGGTTGGAGAGTAAAGGAGTCTAGTAGGGTGGAACATAGAAAAGATATAGGCCAATCGAATGAGATAAAGTCATGCAGTTACTTCAGAGCCAAATTATGGAGTTGCTTGAATGTTAACACCAGAAGTTCAAGCACTGTTCCTGAGGTAAAACAGAACCAGTGATGAGTTTTGTTGTTATTGTTGCTCTTGTTTTCCTATAAGGGAGTGACGATCAATTTGGTACCTTAAGAAGATTACTTGAGGTGGACCATGAAAGGCAGATTGGAGAAAGGAGAGACTAGAAGCAAGGAGACCAATAATGGAACTATCATAATAGCTCAGGATAATGGAGATAAGGGCTGGAGCCATGGTCATGCAAAGGGAGATTTATGGGCTAGGTGAATCTTGGAAGAAACTTTAAAAGATGAATAAAATTTAAATAGTCTGAAAGGAAGAAGGAAAAAAGCATAAACAAACACTGTAAGATGGGAATAGCAGCATAATCTATTCATGGGAAAAGTGACCAGTGCAGAAGTTAATAGTTTACATTAGATAGTTAAGGTAGTATGAGACTGTAGAAGGAACTGAATTCTGGTTGAAATTCCTTGGAATTTAGGCTTCATCTTATATTTAATTTCCAAATACTGATATATAATAAAGAGCAAAGGTACTTCTTCCCTAACAGGAGTTGACCTACTGATCCTCAGAACTAATGGGAGAACTCTTCAGGAGTAGAAGACATTTGCATTGCCCTTGTGGTATTCTCATTATAACACAGAAATACATGAATTCACTTTAAATTTTTAATGTTATTTAAAAAGCAGCAAGCTCAAATGACTTCATTTTGGCAAATTTTTTTGGACTTGAGTTCTAGGGTTTATTGGACTTTAAAGCATATATGTTATTTGGACAATATGTGTATAATACTATTTATACACGTGTACATAAATTATATATATATACTTTTGTGTGTACATGCATGTATATAGACACGTGTACTCCAAACATTGTGTATTTCCCCAAAATGCATATATGTCCTCAAAACAACTTGTATGCACATTACACATATATCTATTCATGTATGCTATATATACACACAAACATATATGCACATATAAACATTTATACAGGGCTTTATTTTTTTTTACAAGTCTGAATGATATGCTATTAAATCACCTTCTGGATATTAGAAATCATGGGTTTCCTGAATGGGTGGTTTCTAGAGTAAGGATATTTAACAAGAACAACCCTGACAGTGAGGCTGAAAAGAGGTCATTGCTTCTTCCTTCACCAATCCAAGTATTGGCACTCCAACTCCCTGGTAATCAAACGTTGAACAACAGTGTTAAGAAATCCTGATCACATGTTTATTCTGTTTTACCTTTTTTCATTTTCTGGAGAATTGGTTCTTTGCTGTGATAGAATTGTCTTTGGATCACCATTCTCCCTCTAGTCTCCCTCCTGCTTATCTCTTCTGCTCTGGTGACTGAACTATTCCATTCTAACCTGTTCCATTCATCAAGTGGTAAAGTGTATACAGATGCCCTCTCAAACTCAGGAAGACGGGTTCACATTCTGCCTCTGAAAAATACTATCTGTTTGACCCTCAAAAATCACTTAGCTTCTTCATAGTCTAGGCAACAATCTAAGACTGTAATTTGCATGAGTAGGGGGTGATTCACTGGGGAGTTCTTTATGACAGTAATATCATAGGTTTAAACTTTATTCCTATGAATTCAACATATATGCCATTGTACCCTCAGTGTAAATGATATCTGGTCTATAAACCCCTTGCCCTCTTTTTAGAGCTCTATTCATATGGTCAGCTACTAGATGTATACAAATTATAATGCTGAAAGTTGAACTCATCTCCTCTCCCTCCCCTTCAGATTGTATTTTGATCTTGCCTCTCCTCCTCCCTCCTTGTTCGATTGTGAACTTTTGAAAGTAGGGTCTATTTTTGCATTTTTTTGACTTGGCACACAGTACATACTTAATAAATGCTCATTTACTTGGAATATATTAGAAAACCATTTCTTAAACACCCACTATGTGCCAAGTACTCTGATAAGCACAGTAACATGTCATTTGATTCTCTCAACAACTTTGTGAGATCTATGCTATAATTTCCCTCAAATTACAGCTGAGGAAACTGAGAAATATTAAGTGACTAACCCAGGGTCACACAGTTATTGTCCGGTGCTTTATACATTATGTCACCTATTGATTTGACTCTTCCATTTATATGAATTGTACTTTGTCATTCAGCTTTTTTAAGCAATTGGGGTTAAGTAACTTGCTCAAGGTTACACGGCCAGTTATTTCTGGGTGTGGTGCTGAGTGTCTGAGCCCGGGATTCGATCTCCAGGTCGTCCCAACACTGGAGCCGGTACTCTTACTCGCTGAGCCACCTGGCCGCCCCTGTCATTCAGCTTCTAAATGGTGATGTGGTCATCACTCCTCTGTGTTACTCACCCTAACTTTCAATCATTCATGAATTTATATAACTTCTTTCAAAATGTCTTTTACAATCAACCTTCCCATTCTCATTGTCAATTCCTTGTTCCTTCTCCCCTAGACTATTGTAATTGCTTCTTAAGTGGTCTCAATGCCTTTAATTTCTCTCTTACCCTACCATCCTCATACTACACACTGACTATCTCTTTAAGAATTACAGCAATCTTGGGGGCGGCCAGGTAGCACAGCGAGTAAGAGCACTGGCTCTAGTGTAGAGAAGACCTGGAGATCAAATCCCGGGCTCAGACTTAGCACCCACCCAGAAATAACTGGCCTTGTAACCTTGAGCAAGTTACTTAACCCCGATTGCTTAAAAAAAAATTACAGCAATCTTTAATAGAGCACCATTTCAGTCTCCAACTCAGAATTTCACCACTTTGCCACAACACAAAAAAGAATGTTTAAGCGTCTTTTCATGGTTCTCAGGGTCCACTCAATACAATTTCAATTTTTTTCCTTCATAATCTCCCATTTTTACCCCTTAGTAACTGCTGGTTCCCAGCCAAAAAAAAAAAATTAAAAAAATTTCTTTTGTCTTTTCACAAACATAATTTGGATTTTCTAGCTTCTGTGACTTTGTTACTGCCGCTCCTCAATTTGAAATATACTCCACCATCCATCTTCACTTATCAACAGCCTTCATATCTCAATTCAAACCTTACTTCTCACTGAAAGTTTCCCTTTTCACCTTAGGTAGGAAGTCGCTTATCTTCTTTTTCATCCCTATGCATTTATCATATGAACATAAAGCACTAAGGCTATATGGCATTTTATTTCAGTTACTTTGTGTGGGACAGCTCCTGAAGTAGACTATGTACTCCTCCAAAACAAGGTCAGGTCTTTCCACGAAGAGCTGAAAGTGACCCCAGAAACCACTTAGCCCTATCCCCTAATTTTATTCATCAAGAAACTGAAACCTTAGCATTAAAAAAAAGTCACTAAGTAGCAGAAGTAGAATTTTAACTCCAGCTTCCTGATTTGTTCCTTCTCTACAACACTGTTATAACTGCCACAACACCTTGCCAATATAGAGGACATTTTTATTGAGGTATGTGTAGGACAAGATGGTTTTTGGTCTGCTTCACAATCCTGAGATTCTATCATGAAGTAGAGTATATTGTACAAAATAAAAACTCAAAAAATTCTTATTCAAAAAAAAAAGAATGAATTTTTGCAAGGAATACAACCTCCTTGCTACTGTCACCAGTTATTTGTGGGAACCTCAAGTAATGTTTTTTGAAGTGACTGTTAGTACAGAGGTGACCTACAGAAGGTGTCAAAAAGGGTTGCTCCAAGTGGCTGTGCCAAGTTTATTCACATCTTAGGAAAGGGATAACTTGTCAAAATAACTTGCCTTTGAAGTATCCTATCTGAATTTAACATCTGTCAGACTTGTTTGAGTCACTTGTGGTTCTTTTTCATGATTGTTTCTCTCAGTAGGCAGCAGCAGGCATTTTGAGTGCTTCTATCTTCTCTTTACGAAGATGGTTTTTATGATATTAGAGCTCATTCAACAGAGATGTCAACTTAAAATTTTCATTTTGATCTCCATGACTATTTTATCTCTCCACTTTTTTTATTTTGAGAGAAATACAAAGAAATATTCCATAACAAAGATGGCCTAATCAGTTTTTTTTTCCTTTTACAACTAAAATTATAAAATTCCCTTCCTACCAAGCCATTTAGTTGCAAGAAGGAAAACTGAAGGGCCGTTTTGTCAGGGTATTAAAAAGATGAAGACTCTTCTGACCCTAAACAACAAGAGCTAGAGCCAACTCTAACTTTCAGCTATGATTTATATCTCTGAGTAAATGTGGTGTTTTTTTCAATTTTTATGATGGATTAACAATAGGAGTCCTTTTAAAAAGAGTTGGTATAAAAATAATAGAAATTGGTATATGACAAGTTGAAGGGCATGGCCATTTCTTCCGTGAAGCGAGTTCTTACCTTCAAATTATAGTGATGGGGACCTGAGGCAAGGAAGATTAAAAAAAAAGCCACTCACATCAGTGTTTTGGTATTGTTTATGACAAGGAAGAAAATTCTACCACCTTTTTTTGACCCCATTTACTGCTGTGCTCATTCTCTTTCTTTCAAATAAGGAGTGAACAGAAAAGGAAGAATGAAATGTTGAGTAGCAAAAAAAAAAAATCTTTGGGTGGAGAGAGGCATTTGTGACCCTTAGTTTGTGCTCTCTTTTTGTTCTTTCATTTGTTCAATGTCACGAGGAACAGCTAAGTCGTTAGGACATAACTGGAAAAAGGGGAAAAGTTATCCTCCCAAATGGAAAACATGCTGCTCCTGGAACTTATATGGTAAAGGTATAGGTCAAATCCCAAGTGATTTGTGAAAGAGCTTATAAATTCAAGAATTTCAGAGTAGAATGTAATCTTAAGAGTTCCTCTCATCTAGAACCTTTATTTTTCAGGAAGATAAGAGGGAAGGAAGGAAGGAAGGAAGGAGGGAAGGAAGGAAGGAAGGAAGGAAGGAAGGAAGGAAGGAAGGAAGGAAGGAAGGAAGACATTCTTGGTAGAGATTAATTTACCATTAGGCAAAAGCACCGCAGAGCTCAGATCTGAAGGAACAATGTGACTATTAGGACAGGTCCTTAGGAAGGCATCTTGTGGTTCAGTGTAAAGATTGTTGGACTTGACATCAGATGACCTATATTTGAAACCCAAATCTACCATTTCCTATTGTCATGTCCATGGGGAAGTCAATCAATCTTTCTGGACTTCCATGTTCTTACCTGGTTGATTTACTGAAATATTATAAAGGTACATTCTCAACAATAAAACAATTGGGTAAAGAGTCATTATTTTTGTAACTTTTACTGAAATGTCAGATTTCTTTTGAAAAACATATTATAAAAGTTGTGATTTCATAGTTTCCTACTTGCAGGAATCTTCCTGGAAATAGTTGAAGGGCAGGCCTATCGGAAAAACAGTTTCTCAGGCATCTATTTGAAATCTTAAGGTAAATCCAGCATCTTGCAATAAAGATTTTTATACTCTGAGCTGGAAAATAGCTATCAACTAAAAGATGTAAATCATTATAGTGTGATAACTTTTGTAACTCTAAGAACCATAGAGATTTGGGCGGCTAGGTGGCATAGTGAGTAAAGCACTGGCCCAGAGTCAGGAGGACCAGAGTTCAGTTCCAGCTTCAGACACTTAACATCCACACACACACACAACCTAGCCGTGTAACCTTGGGCAAGTTACTTAACCCCAATTGCCCTCCAAAAAAAAAAGGCAAAAAAAAAAAGAACCATAGAGATTCTAAGAACTACAGGTGTTATGCTGGAATGTTCGTTGGTTTGTGTAAATGTGAAATAATATTTTGTTATTACTTCATTTGTTTTCACATATGTATTACCTTGTTCTTAGAAAATGATGAAGAATAAACAATGACAACCTGGAACCTCAATCCTTAGATTCCTGTAATATTGGTTTGATATTAGACATAGAGTTAATGGGATACCTTAAAAAGATTTAAAAAAAACTTGGAAAACCATTTGGATTTTTAGGTTGATGATTGAAATATAATGAATTAAAGAATGATTTCAAAAGAAAATGTGTTACTATTGTAATATATATTTGATGCTTGGTAATTGAAATAATTCTTTTTAGCTTTTTATGAATTTGAAATCCTCATTTTAGAAAAGCCTATAAAAACTTGAAGCTAAATACTTGTTTAAACTATACAGATGTCAATTCTAAATAATAATCATCAAGGCAAACTGTTTTATCATAAAAGTAAAGGTATTGTTTATTGGAAAGTAAATAATATTTAGAATAAGTGGAACTCATGATTTCTTGAGCTAAGAAACCATGTTCAATTTAAATTGAATTCAGATTCTTTGGAGACAGAATCTCATGAAAAATTTACTTTAAGCTTCAATTGATATCAACAATAATTAAAAGGTCCAACCCATTCCTCCTACCCCCCCCCAAAAAAAATCTGTAAGACTCCCTTTGTGTACTCTCTGGTTTAGCAATGTCCTTCCTAAAAAGGTGTCATTCGGAAATTGTCATTGTATTCAAAATGTGTTCACACTAGACCAATGTTATTCGTAGATAACTTGTAGATAACTTTGTAGATATTTGTGGATAATAGTAGAATCATCATCACTCTATTCCAGGTTACTCGCCTCTTTTAAGACTAATGATATATTTTTTAAATGTTTTCAATAGTAGAGAACCTAATAGACAGTTCAAGTTAGAAGAGATTTTTTAGAGCTCCTTTATTCTAGGCCTATATTTTCCTTTTACTGATCATAAATGCCAAGGGAGGAGATGATATCTGCTCAAATTCATATAAAAAATCATTAATACAAATCAGATTCAAACCCAGATCATCTGACTGTGTCTTGGGTTCTTTCTCCAGGTTGCCTTCTGGTAGAATTTGTCCTTGCGGATGAAGTTATTTAATTCTGAACTAACTAGTCAAGTCAGTCTTGAAACTTGTCATATTACTTGTATTCATTACAATTTCTAGCTGTTTTATAAGTGAAAACAATAGGACAATTTTTAACTATCCATGCATATCTATAAATTCTGTAGTTAATGAGAAATCAGATACAGCTAAGTGGTACAGTTGACAGAGCACTGAACCTGGACTTAGATCTGAGGTGAAATTCATTTTCAGAACTTTACCAAGTCTGAGACTCTTGAAAAGTCATTTGACCTTTAATTTAGTTTCGTCACCTGCAAGTTGGGGATAATAATACATCCCAGTGTTGATTTCAGGATAAAATGAGATAACATTTTTAAAATGCTCTGCAAACATTAAAGCATAATTTACAAGCTAATCATTAATGTTGTTGTTGCTATAATAATACTAATGATTATCATATTATTATTTTATCTCAAAAGTTCATAAATAAATGTAATGATTCCAACATGTTTTTCAACTAAAAAAAGAGATAAAACTTTTTCTGTTGATTTGTCATACAGTTTAATTCCATTTCAAAAATCCCATAAACTTTTTTCAAAACAACTAAAGCCATATTGCAAGGTACTGGACTCTGTTGGGAACAGAAAAATGAAAATAAAACAATCCCTTCTCTGAAAAAACTTTTTTTTCTCTGAAAAAACTCAGGGCAGACAAACTTAATTGGTTGAAGATTCCTGCATGTGGGTATCCCCAATTTTACTGTTTAAGCAGAGTCCCCACATTACAAATTCCAACTAGAAATCCTCTTCCTCTGATCCAAGTTGGGTCTTGATTTTAAGAAAATCACTTCCTCTTGGCCTCAGTTGACTCAATTATGAAAGGAAGGGGTTGGAATAGAAAAATTTTAACCTTCTTTTAGAAAGTAAATCCTAAGATTCCTATGATATCGTTTACTCTGAGTGCTTGTTTCTGCTGACTTGACTAGTCAGTCACAGCTGTTGAGATAGCAGTATGACCTTGCATCAAACAACGTAGAGCCACAAAAGATATTAAAATGCATCTAGTATACAATCCATTTTTTATTTTAAATTTTACAGAGATTTACATTGGAATGAAACTCTGAGACTATCTATTCTGACCCCCTTTCCTGGTACATTATGATAAATACTAGCAACAGGCTCTACAGGGGGAAGTGTATACATGACACTGTCAATTTTAATCTATATTATTAATATTTTCTCCATTACTTTCTTAAGTCTAGACAATCAAAAGAAAGACAAACTAAGCCCTCATTTAATATTTGCTGATTCTCAGGTTGTAAATCCTCACCTTGAAAATTTAACACCTCTTTCTCCCTATCCTAGAGATGAAGAAACTGAGAAGTAATCTGTCCAATGTCACATAACTAGTACAGAACTAACCCATGGTGGCATAGGTATTAAAGAGTAGAATCAATATTCAAATTTAGGTCCTTTCATTCCGAAACTAGGGGTCATTCCATCATATCCATACTTCACTGTGTTTATTAATTTAACAATCGCCTCAATTGTGTAATTACCATAAATACCTATTTTAGGTGACCAAGTCATAAAATAGTGAACATATTAATGTTCAAATGATCTTTGTCTACATTAAATAGCATAAATATGGGACGGATTAATGAAAGCATTCCACATTACACCCTGAGACAGAATCTAAAATCAAAGTTGATAGTCAATAGTGTATAAAAATGTACAGTTCACAAACCACTTACTATGGTCCAAGCATACATAGGAGACATCTGATAAATTGCATCTTCAGGAGGAAAAGACAGCAACATACACTCTCATTCCAAGACTACAGTTAGCTTCCAATTCCCTGACTTACTTTATCCTTTTCAAGTGACTGGCAATGCATCTCAATGTATCTTTAAATACAGTTACGCTAAAGTGGCACTTACTTAAATGAATATTTGATAAAGAAGTAGACTAGTGGTGGGAATACACATATGCAAAATACCTACCACATCAGTTTTACTTCTGGGGGGGGCGGAATAAAACAACTTTGTTCAACTAAGTATTGGATGAAAGAATATACTTGCTAACTGTATTATAAACCCCGGATCCTGTGGAATAAAATCACTTCTAAGCTTATTTGATTCAGGCATGTGAGCATGAAAGTTTATATAATGATGTGCCTAGAATTTTCTGAGAGGATTGTAAATTATGTGATAACTTGGCGGCATTGCACTTATATTCTACATTTTTTCAATAATTAACTGAACAGAATTTTTTTAAAAAGTAAAGGTTTTGAGGGTTGCCAGGTGGCTCAGCGAGTAAGAGAACTGGCTCCAGTGTTGGGATGATCTGGAGATCGAATCCCGGGCTCAGACACTCAGCATCACACCCAGAAATAATTGGCTGTGTAACCTTTGAGCAAGTTACTTAACCCAAGTTGCTTTTAAAAAAAAAGAAAAAAGTAAAGGTTTATGGCAAGATGGATCTTAGTTTAGTGAAAAAAGGCTAGGCTTTAATTAAGGAGGAACCGAGTTCTGGTGTTTGTAAGCTGTGAAAATTTTAAGAATGCCATGGGTGTTTATAGGAAAAGCATATTGTAAACCTTCATTACTTGCCTTATTGCTGTGTTACATGCATGATGATTCCTATTCTATCTCCATATGTTGACACTAGTTGCTTCCAGTGTCTGTAGGACAATCCTTCCTCACCTTAGTCACTTGCAATGCCTGGTTCACTTCGAGACTCAACTCAGGCACCACCTTCTACATAAAACATTTCAAGACCTCTCCACCTAGCCAAAAGAACACTCCCTCTAAAAAGTAATGTCTATTAATTCTGTATGTATATTATATGTATTTATATTTGTATATATTGGTGATCAATTGAAATGTCAGCTCCTTGAGGGAAGTTGTTTTTGACATTTTGTCTTCGTATATTCACTGCTTATCACCGATGCTAGAACAAGAAGAAACAATAAATGCTTGTTGATTAGTTGTCTATAGAACTGTGAATTGTTTTATTATTTTCTAAGAGCAATATTCTGTTTTTTCTATTTGACATTTGAAATTATATATATGTATATACATATGTATAGTGATGTATGTATATTATATATGTGGATATACACTTGTATTACAGGATATACATATACTTAAACATACACATCTATGTCATCTATATCTGTGGCTATATTTATGGGAGTCAGGATTCAAACAATATTTTTTGACATATGACTGTATGACCACAGTCAAGTCACTTAACCTCTAAATGGATCAGTCACTTCTCTAATACTATAATTTGCAAAGAACGAGCTGATCTGCATTTAAAAAGGTAGATTTAAATAGGGATCTCTAGATCTATATCTGGGCAGCCAGATAGCACAGTAGATAGAGTAGATAGGCCTGGAGTCAGGAAGACTCATCTTCATGAGTTAAAATCTAGCCTCAAATACTTATTGGCTGTATGACATTGGGCAAGTCATTTAACCCTGTTTACCTCATTTCCTCATTTGTAAAATGAACTGGAGAAGGAAGTGGCAAACTACTCCAGATATCTCTACCAAGAAAACATGAAATGGGGTCCCAGAGAGTCATGCATAACTGAAAAATAATTTAACAACCAGAAGAAGATCTAATCTGTCTCAATTTCTATCTCTGTCTCTTTCACTATCTCTACCTTTATGCATGTGGGAGTGTATGACAACATACAAATCTATCAATGTTTCTTTTCATATTGCTTTGAAAGCATATGCTAGCATTGAGCCTTGTTTGAAAGACAGGACTTAGAAGTGAAAATGAGTTGTAAGCTATATAATAAGAAAGGTGAATAATCAAAACTTTAGAACCAATACCAAGATCCAAGAACTGAACTGTATGATGTGCTCACCTGATTTTTCATTCCTCCTTAAGTCGGCAAAATTCCTCTCGCTTATATGATTCATTTGACCACGATAGAGACTGCAGGTTTGAATTTTATAGCATATGGTACCTAATAACCCCTATATTGGCTCCTGTTTGGCTACTTTTGAATCTATACATGATATTTTCCATTTTAGTTTCATTTATTATTGTTAAAAATGCATACACAATTTACAATGCTATCAAAAGAATGCCATAATCTTTACCACCACATTTGGCCACTTTCCTTATTTAAGTAGTGTAGCAGTTGAAACCACTGAATTCCTCTAGAAGACAATAACCCCTGTCTGCTGCCTCTCCTTTTTCCATTACCTCATGTCTGAGTGACTCATTCCACTCCCCACCAAGGGTCCCTACTGAATTTTGCAGATTCTAAAGTCCTATTTAATACCCTCAATTGTGTCTTGCTAGACCTTACCTGCTTTTACATCTGAGATAAGATTATTGAAAATGTTCATAAAAATATTTAGTGCATATCTTCATTCTGTAGGGAAAAGAGAGCTAGTCAATATATGACGTGGTAGCAAAGCTAAGTTCTTGCCTCATCTTGCCACTGATTAGCTGTGTCATCTTGAGGGTCATTTAGCATCTCCAGGCCTCCTAACTTGGGTCCTCTCAAAGCGGGTTAAGCTACTTGATCATGAACATTTCTTCTTATTTGAAAATTACATGACTTCTTTTCTAAGTAGGAAACAGAGACAGACAAAATCAATACCTTTGTAGGGAATTATGGTAAAGTATCTGTTCTGTGGGAGATTGAGTCTACTTTTTTTCTAATGGATTTGGCTCAGTAATTCACGATAACTTTTGGAACTATGCCAGCCTCCTCTTCTTGGTCTGATTCTGTGATGTTCTTCCTCCTAAAAGTGCTTATGGAAAATTAGCTGAATTAAGAATACTTTCATAATGAGAATTTTCTTCATATTTCCCAATACCTTTGCAAAACTGGAAAGCATCTTGGAGTACTGGGAATCTCCTCTGCAAATAGTTTGTATAATTTTTTAAAAAATATCTCTTGATTTAGCTTTTCTTAGGATATACATATCTAAGGTATCTTTGGGATGTACTATTTCTTTCTACCTTTATATGTACCTTTCTACCTGTACATGTTTAAGGTCTCAGGCACAGTTGAAACAATTATCTGAAGTATCACCCTCATGCAAAGTTTTTGCTCTCCAACAACTTCACTTTCCACTTTGTGAAAGCCAGCATAGGCATCAGGCATTATTTATTATGTATGAAGCACTTTACATATCTTCAGAGTGCTATACAATTACTGAATAGTAATGGACACCGTTTCCTTGTGGCACAGATCAGGGCAGTGCTTTATTATCTTAAATGCTATTGACAAATTGACAATGTAAAGTCACTTATGTAAGGCCAAAGAAGTGGTTGCAGAAAAAAGACTGGTCATAATTCTAGTCCAAGATTCCATAGTTTGGTTAACCCCTTCTCCAAGTCAGACATATGTTATGAACGAATAGCTCCTGTATCTAAGTTACATGTTTGGAACTATGAGATTTGCTTATTTTAGGTTCTTCATAAGACCAAAAAGTCCTCACTAGCATTTTTTCTAGAGACAGCATGTTTAATTTTTTAAACAATAGTTTTCACCTCTTCCTCCTATAGACTTCATTTCCCCTTTTCCCCTCCAAAATACAGCTAAAGCAAGTGTACAGAAACTTTCATATACCTATCAAAGACACAAAATGCGTTTAAATTGATTGAGGATAAAAGATGGAAAGATATAAGCAATACTGGTACTGTTGCAAACCAAGTGTTAATTGGAGTGCTAAGTACTGTGTGATAACAAACCTGAAAGAACTTGTGAGAATATAAGAAAGCTAAACCCAAATTAAATATCCTTCCCTCTTGCCTTTGGACTATTTTAATCACAGCATTTTATTTCCCCTGGGATGATACTGACAAGAGGAAAAAATAACTGTCTTATTCAATTTAGAAGATAATTTTTGAAATCACTTAGGGAACCTATGCTCATTTTCACAAGTCATTTAATGAAGTTTCAGACACTTAGCAATTGTGTGATACTGAAAAAAATCTCTTGCTTTTTCTTAGCCTCAGCTTCCTCATCCATAAAATGGGTATAACATCAACATTTGTACTATTGAACTCACACAGTTACTGTGAGAATCACTCCAAAAATTATATGAAGTCCTTTGAAAACCAGAAATAATATATAAATTAGCCCCCTAATTTAAGCATTCTTCCTGGATGTCACTATATATGGTAGAACTTTAGAGAGGACATATAAGCAATTGTTCAAAATATTTTATTTTGGGAAAAATATTTTCAAATTTTTCCATATCTTCAGAAATTATTTCCCTATGAATAGTTCAGATACTATGAATATTTGAATATATGATTTTTAGAGAATATAAATAGTACTCTCTGATAAAGAAACAACTTTGATTTCATCAGCCTAAGGAACTTGGGGTGAAGGATTTCCTCTGGCAATATAGACCAGCAGTACCCTCAGGACACTGAAAGTTAAGTGATTTGTTCAGGACCACCTAGTCAGTATGTGTCAAAAGTGGAAATGGAACTCAGGTCTTCTCAACTCACCAACCGAGTCTCTACCCAGTATTTCATACTGTCTCTCAGATCAACACATTACTCCTTGGTTGGTGCATCGGTGGGCAATGCTGGAAATACAAAGATCAACATGGGAAACATGAGGCACCATTGTCACAGAATAGAGAAATAGGGATTTCAAACAGAAGTGCAGAAAGAAATCAGAAAAATGGTCAGGAAGAGGCCAAGGCAAGCCAATGAATGTTCAGAGTAATCAAGAAATTAACTAACACTTGCCATATTGATAAAACATTAGTGATATCAGGAACCTGAGGGATGATGTAGTCTCTGTCTCACAACATCCCACTCAACATAGAAATTCCCTCTACAACATACCCGACATATTAAATAGTCATTCAATCTCTGTCTGAACACTTCCAATGTCAGAGAACCATTATTTCTCAATGCATTAAAACAAGTGAAAATTAGGAAAAAAATTAATCTAAATTTGTCTCCACCCCCATAACTTCTACCCTGTTTTTGCCCCCTGGAAATGTCTACTCTGCTGTCCATATAAGAGTTCTTAAAATATTTGAAGATAATGACCGTGTACTACTCCATCTTTTTCTCCCTTAAATTAAGTAGCTCCTCTTCTCTTGACTATTCCTCTTATTATCATGTTATAGGTTACTTAAATTAGTGCTATTTCAGTCCATAATGAAATTTGGAAAAGGGCAAAGGTGTAAATCAATCTCTCTTGGCTAGAGCATTATGCATGTTCAGCAGCAAATTCTTACATATATGAATAATCATGTGGTAAATCAGTGTCCCCAGTAGGAATTTTTTTATAAAAGGAGTTACATATAAAAAAAAGATCTAGCCAAATGTGATTTGTAGATATCTCTGTAGATAGAATGCTAGACCTGTAGACAGGAAGATCAAAATTCAAATCAAATCATGGGATATTTCTTACCTGTGTGACCCTGCGCAAGTCATTTGGCCTTTATAAACTTCATTTTCCTCATCTGTAAAATGGAGATAATTTTAGTACCTAACTCCCAGGTACCCACAGTACCTAACCATAGTTGTTGTGAAGATAAATGAAGAAAATATTTGTACAGTGCTTTGAAAACCTCAAAGAACTATGTAAATTGCTTTAGTTGCTTTTCTTTTTGCTATATTATTGTTATTATTTATTTTTGCTATATTATTGTTATTACCTGCCTAGACTTCAGGAGGGTTAGATACGTCAGTCTGTACCAGCAGATTTTCAAGTCTACATCTTGAAGAGGGTCTCCATTAACTACTTGGGCTACTGTCTGCAATGTCAGATCAGTTTGGGGGAGTAGAGGAAGGGCATGCCACAATCCAAATGGCTTTATACCTTCCCCATATGCAAGGAAATTGCCTTTCTATGTATATATCAGTAATATGTTACCAATTTTCCTCAATTCTCAGGGTGTCTAGTGAAGTAGTAATAGGAAAGTGAGAGAATATCTATTATTTCCACTTTCCAGATCTATATTTTGTGATCTTTAAGCACTGAACTTGGTTGAGGGGGCAAAAAGGGGGAAAAGGAAGCTCCTATCATAATAATTGTGAGATAGAGATTATAGGCTTTATTAATCCCCCTTTATGAATGAAGAAACACTTTTAAGGAGGGGAAATTTGCTGATTAAGAGTCACAAAGTTAATGACTGTCAGAGTCAGGATTTGAACCCACCTCCCTGATACAAATGAGATATCTCTTAAGGGGATTTCCACACCAGAAATTCCCCACACTGATGAATCACAACTCTAGAGAAAGAGAAAGAGAAAGAGACAGACTGTAATGCCATGCACAGAAGCTTTCCA
Organism: Petaurus breviceps papuanus; assembly: GCF_028583685.1. Lineage (NCBI taxonomy): Eukaryota > Metazoa > Chordata > Mammalia > Diprotodontia > Petauridae > Petaurus > Petaurus breviceps. The sequence goes on along the minus strand of NW_027187309.1, from coordinate 7,474,205 downwards.
GAACTGCTACTGTGAACAGCTTTTTTTTTAAGGTTCTGATTACTCAGTATAGTGATCTCTCTATTCCATAACAAAAGCAAAACATCCATGGAAAATCAAGGTACAGCATAATTCAAAAATACAACATTCACCATATTTCAACTTATCACAGAAAATCACAATATAATATTCACAACATAGTCTCAAAGTAAAATAGTCACTCTTAAGTTAATTCAATCAGTCACAAAATAGTCACTCTTAAATTAATTCAATCAGTCACTTATCAGTAGTATCAAATACACAGTCCAAGTCTTCCACTCTTGGGGCAAAGTCTTGATTAACTCAATCAGTTACTAATCAGTAACGATAGTCAAAGTACTCAAAGTACAATCAGTCACTTATTCAGTAAAGTCTTACTAAGTATCATACACAAAACTGCTCCACCCCTTAGGTTACTAGTAAACTATAATTCCATAATTACTCAGTACCCACGGAGAGGTCTTTTCATCTTGACTTGGGGCCTGTTCTCAGATTCCCTGCATCCCCTTCCATGGTCCCAGATTCTACCTAGATTCAACAGACTGTCACTTGGGCAGACAGCTCCCAGTTCCTTGACCAGCTCTCTGGGGAGGTCCTGCTCCATACAGGCGTTCACAGGGTCTGGTCCATGTCAGCTCCTTCACCATTTCTCCTCCAAGGAATTCAAGACTCAACCAAGCCACAAACAAAGTCTCAGCATCCTGGTCATGCTTCAGTCACCTGGGCTGCTGGCTCCTGGGCTCCTGGCTCGGGATTGCGGAGATCCTGTTCCAGGCTCTGGGCTCCTGTACAGAAGAAGCTACACCACCCAAAGCTTTCAGGACTCAGTTCTCCATTCTTCTGCAGCTGTTTTCTGCCACCAGATCTGGGTCTCAAGGGAATTCTGACTGTGGCTCTCTGGGGCTTTTCTTATATACACAGTATTACCTACTTCACTTCCTTCTGCCAACCCCTTCCTGTTACATGAGTTAACAGGAGACGAATTCATACTTTCTGTTCCCCCAATCAGAGGCTTGATCAGTTACTAAGTGTTAAGTACCTGCTACTTTTGCCAACACAAAGGGATCTTCAAATTCAAAATTACATTACCATTACACAGACAGACAGAAAGATACACATAAACATATTACACATACTACAGGTTCAATATTGACAGAAAAATACACCACATGTGGATTGTCTCAATACAAATCAATCATACAACTACTATTTAGAGGTAGCATTTCTCCACATGCATTTTTTGAGTAATACATATGGGACTTAAATGTGAAAACACCACCTAATAGTTTGGTACTGTTTGTACAAAGGCTAAATGAGAAGAAAAAATGGTATTTCTCCTTAAGAAAATTTTTCTTCAAGCATCATTGGTGCATTCAATAGACATATTTGTATACTTATGCTTGAGAATTTATATATGGACTACTAGAAATGTCTTGAGGGGTTATTTGGAGGGGTAGGGAGAGGTATGAAATCTCTGTATATTTGTTTTAAAGTTCCAAACAATTAGAGACTATTAAATGTAAAGCTCCCTTCTTAACTGACTTACTTCTTTGTACTGTTAAAAGTTCTATAATGGTTACGGTCACAATCTATTTCATGACACAATAGATATTGCTTTAGGAACTAGTATGTGTTAAGTCTCAAGGAGAATATTGCCACCTATTGGTCTAAATCCTCTTTGGCACTAGCCACTTTTCCTTGCTGCCCTGCACACCACCACTACCCACCTTTGGGTTTAGGGCCAAGAGGCTGTTTATTTGGTGAAACCATGCTAAATTCCTCACCCAAATGTGTACTGGAAAACTATTTGAATGGGATTCAGAAATACCTAACACAGGTAGACACACTTAATACAGGAAAAAATTTTCAAATAATGTTTTTGAATGATTTGGTGGAACATTAAGAAGTGAAGAGTTTGTAGAAACAAGCAAAATACTCAAATATGTCAGGATCAATACAAAACTTAGTTAAAATAAATGATGAATTTTGGCATTTCACTAATAGGTAGTATGTATTTTTATAGCAAAGCTTCAATGATGGGTGAAGGGGGTAATCATTGGCATAGGTTGGCATGGATTGGTCAGCATTTTGGGTACGATTGATTTTGCCCAATACAAAATGATTTGTATTGATATAACTAAGTACTTGGTGAGACTTAGGAATTTAAGATAAAATAAAAAAAAACTTACTATAACCCTGACATAATAAATTTTTATTTTCAAAGGTTTTCTTTGTTTGTACATCGTATAGACTTATGAGTTCAATATTAATATTTAGAGTTCTTATGATTGTTTGTTTCCCAGAGACAATTCAAGTGAATCTTAAATTTAATAGGAAAACCAAGGCTACCTTAAACAACATATTGTGCTATTTTAGAGGCAAGCAGATGTTTCAAATTTCTTTCCAAAAATGGATACCATCAATTTATAGGAGTCATAGATAATATTTCTATCGAACGTTAAGGCTTATTAAATGCTTAATTCACATTACTTGATGTAAGTTAGATGCCTCTAGATAGTTATGTGACAGATAGAATGTAAGCTCCTTGGGAGGAAAAATATATCTTTCTTTCTATTTTTATTCTCAGGGACTCACACAGGGCATGAACTTGATAGAAATACAATAGATTGTTGTTCAGTTCCTTGTTTGATTAGAAGAAAGACTGAGAGTTGAACCATTGGGTCATATAGTTCGGTGGTCAGTGAGGGAGCCTAGGTGTAATAATTTTATTGCTTGCATTCAAACTTATGAATACATTTCTTAGATTATGTAGCATTTTCACACTTTCTCAGTGTTGCTTTTTCTCTTTGTCTCTATCTCTCTGTGTGTCTCTGTCTCTCTCTCACAAACACACTCACAGAGAGAATTCAATTTCTACTATACAATATTACAAACCAAATCACAATAGGATTTCAGCAGTATGAATGAATGAAAAGGCGTTTACTGAATGCTTATTTCTATTATGCTGATTACTAAATGGCTGTTATGCATTAAATGCTTACTATGTACTTATTTTCCTTATTCTTAGAGTCACAGATACAAGCAAAGCTGCCTTTGATCAGGGCCATACATGGCGGGAACTGGTAGGGAAGACACATTAAGCCAGGTTCTTGTCAAGATAAGAAGTCAGTTCACTTGACAGAGCTCAGGTCCTCAAAGGCAAAACTCTTAGTTGGGATAAGATGTTGACAGGGACAGATTGATTTTAGCAATATTGATATATGTCCTGGAAGTGCACAAATACTAAATTTATTTTCTTTGAAAAAAAAAAAAGACTTATTGTCTTCTAAACTATTTTCTCAGTACTCAAAATGTTTACCTTTTTTTTCTTTACTATCACAATTTTTTTAAAGCAATCGAGGTTAAGTAACTTGTTCAAGGTTACACGGCCAGTTATTTCTGGGTGTGGTGCTAAGTATCTGAGCCTGGACTTGATCCCTAGGTCATTCCGACACTGGAGCCGGTGCTCTTACTCGCTGTGCTACCTGGCTGCCCCTTACTATCACTACTTTTGCTTCTTATAGAAATCTGTACATACTAAAGGAAAGAATAGGAAATTAAACTTTTCAGTTTCTTTATTTATTGTAGGTATGTCCATCCTTATGTATTGTCTTTCTAATCCAATGAAGATAGTTGTAACTAGAATAGAAGAAACAACACTTTATCTCAGGGTATCGTAATATGGTAGGATGGGGGACTGAGGGCCAATATCCTTGTTGGAAACATTATCACTGAACCTCACCTTGCACTCCTCTGCTGCCTGGTATCAAAATGAACCACAAGAAACTTGCCTAAGGAACTGTCAATATGATGCTTTTTTCCTGAATCTGACCAATCTGTATTTGTGACAGCCAGATGGCCCCCTCTTCTGGCATGACTGAGTGTATGATTATATTCTCCTTTTTGCTGGATCACACACCCAATTCTTTTTGCCCCAGATTAAAAAAAGCCTAAGACAAAGAAACAGTAAATCTTATTACCTCCTGAGCAGAATTTTTAGATTTGATAGTATCAAGGCCCTGACCAGAAGACAATCCTGGCATTACCCAGATTCTAACACAATGTGATTTTTAGACACCAAGGAAGATTTAGAAAAGATCCGCCTCTTGAAGGTACAGCGGGAAAAGAGTGCTGAATTTGGAGTCAAAGGACCTGGATTCAATTCCCAACACTATTCACCACTAATGACCTTTATGACCTTAGAGAAGTCACATACCCTCTCTGCCTTCCATGTCCTAATCTGTTCAAAGAAGAGGGGATATGAAATTTGAGAATGTTTTTAGTTCAAAGTCCATGAAATATTCACCATTAGTCTATGCCTCTGACTCCAATCTGCCTGACTTTGTATAAGGTTTAGATATCCTAGCAATTTTTTTTCCTTCTGACCATACCAAAATGGGGCCAATAGAATCATCATTGACCAGCCCTAGTATGAGATTATAGCAATGGTGGGGCAAGGAGACATAGAGAGAAAATCTTAATTAAAAAAAAATCACAACCTTAAATAATAACAGATTGTCCAAAGGCCAACACGTAGTGAAAATTGGAGAGAAACATTCACTGGCACCTCTAAAAGGGAGGAGCCAGAAAATACAGAGAAAGTTGGTTTGATTAAGGAGAACTATCATATATTGAGGCAAGGAAGGTCATGCCTAACTAACCAGGTGTAGTTTTTGAGGCTTTTACTGTAATGATTGAGAACAGAAATTCAATGGGTGCATTTTACTTACAAGCACTTGACACAGTACCAAACAGGAGATTAATGACCAAAGGGAAGAAATGTAGAAGTGAGAGAGACAAACCCTTAGGTAGAAAACTTCCTTATCCTCATGAGACTGGGCAAGTTAAATTAAAGTTTTTAGTTTTCTCTCTTAAAAGTTTTGTAAATATAACTAGTAGATTGTTACTACTTATCATATTATAGAAAAAGTAAGTAGAATTTATATTGTTGAATTTTATGTATCTGCAAAGAAAACTCACTACGTGATCAACATTTTATATGTTCACTATAGCATAGTCTTTTTCCAAAATATGACATTGGCATATTTTTTCTTCCTTTTTGTAACCAAATAAAATGTATCCTAAAACAATTGCATTATTCAAGTCAACTTCAGATCTCTAATTTGGCTTAGGTGTTTTGTCAAATTCAATTACAAATAAAAGGATGTGATTTTGAAACTCCGACCATCTTCTTTCTCCTTAACATCTTTAGACATGAGAAACACATAATTTTCAATTTCTTTTGAAAGCTTAGAGTATTTTGTCTTCATCTTTATACCACAATACAACAGATATTTTAGGGAAAATAACAATAGCTGAAATTTATGAAGCACTTTCAGGTTTAACAAAGTGCTTTGTATGTATTTGCTCACATGCCCAGAATATTCATCTCTATATTCCTTAGAGTATTTTATACTCTTTGGATCTGGTCTTCCAATTGCACTATTGCTCTAGACTTTTAATTATGTGATTATTTCCTGCTACAATGAGAGATTTCATTATTGATCTGTTAATTACATGTCAGTGAAACATACCTACTATCTTACCTTTAAGGTTAAGAAACAAGACATTCGAGAAATGCGTTTAGTGGAACAGATGAAAAAAAATCATTGAATCTTGATGCCTTTTCCTGCTGTTGTGGTTGCTGTTGCTGTTGTCACCATTGTCATCATCATCATCATCATCATCATCACTGTCGTCAAAGATGTGGTGCAGTGGATAGAGTACTGGTCCTGGAGTCAGGAAAATTCATTTTCCTGAGTTAAAACCTTATCTCAGACAATAACTATTTGACCCTGGGCAAGTCACTGAAACCTGGTGGCCTCAGTTTCCTCATCTGTAAAATAAGCTGGAGTAGGAAATGGCAAAGCACTGCAGTATCTTTGGCAAGAAAATCCCAAATGGAGTCCCAAAGAATTGGACACAACTGATCATCTTTTTTGCCTACTGTCTTTCAATACCATGGAGAAAAGAAGATGCACTATGATTTGTACAAAAGGACTGCATATAATGCCAAAGAATAGATAGCATTTACATGTTAAAATCCATCTAAAAGCTACCCCTGACCCAAAGAGGATTTTCATACTGGGGGGGGGGGAGAGAAGATTTCTGAAGTCAGCATATTTAACATAAAAAGTGATTGTTCTATCATGTAAGACATCCTAAAGTTTTTTTTTTTTTGACAAGATTGGGAGAGAAGGGGAAAGGCAAATTGGATTGTTAAAGTAAAAAAAAAAAGAAGCAACCAATGTAATATAGGTCTGAATATATGGATCAGCACAGATTTTTTCTCTTACTGTCATGTGATGTTTTTACAGATAAATGAGAAATAATAGCCCTCACTGAAACTTTTACAATATTGTTTTCTAGTTATAACAAACTCCTGCTTTGGTTGACTCCTACAACATTTTTCAAGGTCAAACTCCTATGTCCAACCAAACCCATTCTAAATTTAACTCAGTAAGTTTTACAAACAGAGTGGTGGTTCTTGGTCAATTTTTTTTCCATCTGACTAAGTACCCAAACAGAATCAAGTAATGAAAAAATAAAATAATAAAATATAAATACAGTATGGCATATGTTCTAGATTTCTGGTTTTTCATTCAAAGTGACTGGAGATTGTTATATCTGCAATAAAGGGGAAAAAATGGTGCATTTCAATAAGGTTCACTAATATATGTATATGTTGAATATGTGTTGAGGATGGCAATGTGAATAACTTTCATGTATATATTTCATATATTAATGATTTATTTCTAATTAAGGCATGCCTCTAAGTTTAATTGTGTAGACTTCATTCATATATAAAGAAAAGACCCAGACTTGTGATTTCATCAGTGCAGAGAACTTCCATATGAGAAAATGCAGCCAAAGTATTTTAAAGAGTTGCCTTGAGCACTGAGAAGTCAAATAATGTGTCCAGTGTCACACAGACAATAAATATATGTGTGTATATATATATGTATATATATATATGTACACACATTTATGTGTATACATATATTGCGTGTGTATATTTTATGTATTCAGAGATATTTGTAGGTCTATATATACATATATGTATATATGTTTCTATGTATATTCTTGAGTACATAGATATGTGTATCTTTTTTTTTATCTCAGAGTCCAGGGACAGGTTTTCTCTGAATGTAGGATAGGATAAGGCCTTGCCCTTTTAGTGATTGGACAAGCCACCGTTTCTCTGGGGCTCATTTTCCTAATCTGAAAACTCAATGAGTTGGACTAGATGACCTCTGAAATCCCTTCAAGCTAAAGATCTATGAACAGGTGAGCCTCCCTGTGCTTTGAGGACAATTCAAAAGTGCATGGATAACAGGGAAAGGGAAGGCATAAAAAGACAGTTGTTCAGTGCTAGACAGATAAAGTCAACAATTAGTGAGACTATTTGGGGTGAAAATTTTCATTGGGAGACCATTTGTTAACTTTTCATTTGGAGGCCAAGATACCCTTCTATTTGCTCCCTATGTGATCTAGTGTAAGGCACTTTCCTTATTTTTGTCTCAGTTTCCCAAGTGTAAAATGAATGGTTTGAACCAGATGACCTTGAAGGTTCTTTCCAGCTACAATCGATGACCTATAATTCCAGGAAACCATAGTTATTCCTTTCCAGAAAAAACACAGTAGAGGGGAGGGAAGATATTGAACTGCTTAGACCCAAAGGTCTTTTATTAAACATCAGAAAGTTTAAGTATTACCCCATTTGGGACAGAGTATTCTTTTTTAATATTCATTTCTTGCTACCTTATCCTTTTCTATTATTCTATATTTTGACATGATCTTTCTCCTTGGGACTAAGTTCCAGAAACCATCCCAATGTGATTGGGAATGACTGGTAGCTCTGAGAAGAGAAGAAGGAACAAAACAAAATTGGTATTTACATAGGGAAATAAGTGTGGTAGAGAGAATCAGAGAAGAAAGAAAATTAGGAATCAAATCTCTCATATTTCTGAACCCAGGCTCTAAGACCAGGAAGTTTCTGCAGGCACAATGTTTTCATTTGAAACGGGGGCAATAGTATTAATTATATATGTGCAGGGAAGTGCTGGAGTCACCTGAAACTGGCTAGAGAGAACCTATTGTTAAATTTTCATTATGAGCATTCGCAAGTTAGAAATCGACAATCTGCCCAAATAAGGGTTTCCTTTATTGTTTTGTTGATTGTCTAGAATTAAGTTATAGAGAAAATGTTAATAATGCAGATCCAACTTAAAAGGGTGTCATGTATCTTGTATTTTTTTTTCAAGGGAACTGGTAGTTAAATATTTGCCAATACACTCTTCTTGGTTATACCTAAAGTGTTTTAAACCTTAATATATGACATTTAAATTGTTAGAAATATTTCCCTTTATATATTGCTTTAAGGTTTGTATTTTATATGAATTATATCATTTGCTCCTCACAAATCCAATGAGATAAATGCTATTATTATTTCCCTTTATACAGATGGAAAAAATTAATACTAACAGATAAAATGAATTCCTAGGGCCATATCACTATTAAAAATCGAATGCAGAATTTGAGCACCTGTCTCAATATCTCTAAGCTCAGTATTCTAGTCATTACGTCATGCTATCTCACTTACACATATTCACATATTTCTCATTTGAAACAATAATTTTATATAATTATTTTCCAGATCTACTTATGGTATATGCTTTTCAGGTCTCAATGATATCTAATTTTAGAACTATAGCCTATATTTGGAACAATACAGTCTTGTTTTTGTGTCATTTTCAGTTGTCTCTGACTCTTCATGACCCTGTCTGGAATTTTCTTGGCAGAGATATTGGAATGGTTTGCCATTTCCTTCTTCAACTCATTTTACAGATGAGGAAACAGGCAAAGAGGGTTAAGTGACTTGCTGTAACGCCAAGTAAAAGCAACGTCCAGGTTCAGAATTAAGAGTTTAGCAAACTCCATTTATTCAGTGACAGATTAAGGCAAAACATTCACAGAAAATCAAAATACAGCATCCACCATGTGTAACAATAATTTAGTAAGTCCCCAATTCAATCACAAAGTACTAAGGTCCAAGTACTCCACCCCTGGAAAGTACATTCATTTAGTCAATCACAAAGTTTTCTCTCTATTCAACTGGAGGTTAGTTTCCAATCATAAACAAAGTACATTCATTTGGTCAGTCACAAAGGACAAAAGTCAAAGTACTCCACCCCTGGGTCACAATTGAATTACAATTATCATCAGTTACCACCAAGCACCTTCTCAAAGGGGCAGTGAATATCACCAAGGCCATCCACCCCTAGGTCACATGTAGGTTACAATATCATCACAGCATTCAATACCCAAAGAAAGGTCTTTCCTTCATCTTGACCTGAGGAAATTCTCTCTCTCTGCCTCTATGATGCTGCTCCAAAAAGTTCTGGCCTCTCTCTCCTTTGGGCCTCTTTATTCACAGGACCAGCTCCTCCCAGTTCAGCCCCCTCTCTTCGCATCACCCACAGGTGGTAGTCACAAACTCTGGGTTTTAACACTGAACTCAAAAATCAAGCCAATACAAGGGGATCTTTAAATTTCATTATCATTACATTGCCCAGGATCACACAACTAGGTGTCTGGGGCAATATTTTGAACCTAGGGAAGATGAGTCTTCCTGATTCTAGGCCTGGCATTCTATTCATTGTGCTACCTAACTGTCCTTCCGTATGTAATGCAGTATTAGTCTCATATTACATATGGGTACACTGAGCCTCAGAAAAGTTAACTGATTTGCTCCAGGTTACAATTTTCCTATGAAAGGTGAGCACAAGAAGATTTTTTTTCTTTGATTATACTACTAGGAAGAAAGAATGTGCTATCTGGTTTAACTAAAATTCATGGTTCTTGCTAAAGTAACCATTCTACTGGGCATATCAAAGGTATAACTAGTAATTTCTGCACCTAGAGTGATGGGTCTAAAGTAGATTCATTTTAGGTAGATATGTTATGGGAGGAAGTACCATGGAATGAAAAGGCTAAGCAGGGAATATAGCAAGCAGAGGAGAAATTATTCTAGTATGGTACTTTCCACCATCTAAATTTTCTGCTCTGGAACAAAGCCAAGATCAATCTACCATAATTATTATTTTAGTGCTTAGAATAATAACATAATATATATAATATATGGTTGAACTTTTTTTTAATGTATCTTAGTTGTGCTTTTGACCTTTTCATGTATGTATGTATGTAGGACTGTGAAAAAATTATTGCTGATATACACACATCTGTGTGTCAGTAATAAGTAATCATTAATTAAGTGCCTTTACATAGGCACTTTGTATAGGCAAACATGATTTGGGCTTTGCCCTAAAGGATCTCATAATCTATCAAGGAATACAAAATGAAAAATGCTATGTAAGTATAGAATATGTATATATTTTTTTTCTATCTAATCTTTCTGCCTATGGATCCTCTGAACCAACCTCATCATTTTACACTATTGTTCTTGCTACTGTCTAAATACATGAACACTGATTTGTTATCATTAAGTAGAATACCTCCAAATTTACGAGATTGTTTGGGCCTTTGTTTGAACCAGAGATTTGATCTTAGATTATTCTTGGAAAGTAGATATTGTTTCCGAAATTCCAAATTGCCTTCAGTATAAGAATTTTTGTTGCATCCCTATTATATCATATCACTCAAAGTTTGTTAGCCAAGAGCTCAGTTGGAGATCTTATACTGAAAAAGCAGGAATTTCATCATGCTAAACGCTATGATATTTTCTTTGGTGCGTAATTGATGAGGCTTAACAAATATTTCTACGAAGATATGGACTTTTTACCTTACCAAAAATAAGCCTAATACTGTAATTATAGAAGTTAATACCTGAGAAAATTGAGAAGTTATTATTTTAAATGAAAGTATTAGGTTTAGAGCAGAGAGAACAGAGAGCTGGCAATTGGGTGACATCCAGGTGGCACATTGCAAATGACGACTGAGATTAATGCAGCAAGGCCTAATGTTCTGAAAATCATTGGTCTCCAATTTTGCCTCATTACAATAAACCTACAGTCAGAGTAATTAAATCAAACAACCCCAATGTTAAAGCTAAAATCAGTGGGATGAAAAATGGATTGGAGTTAAGATTTGAGGGTCTAAAAATATAGAATTTAATTTTTCTGGGAGAATTTTAGTGGAAAGAAATGAAAGAGAAGAGCTAGATGTGTGTGTATGTGTGTGTGTGTGCATCTATATGTGTTTCTTAACTTTGACCATGGAGTTCCCCCAAATAATGAGATAGATAGCTTCTTCATGACCTGTGAATTTTCATTTGTCAAAGGTACAGCAGAAATAACACTAGCTTTGGAATCAGAGGTGTTGGCTTCAAATTCTGATGCTGATACTCCTATATAGCTGTGTGACCTTAGTATAGTTGATTAATCTTTCTGGACACTATCTTTTCTTTTTTTGTTTTGTTCCCATAATTGTTGCTAAATCAGTACTTCTCTCTCTCTGGTAACTATGTATGTATGTAATGGTCAGACAGTTGGATCTGTCTGTTGATCTGTGATGTATGTATTATTTGGTCAGATGGTTAGAAACCCTGTCTGTTGGTCTTTATGCTATTGTTTCTGCTTGTAATTTCTGTTTGTATTTTCTCTGAAATTCAGATTGATGAATTTTTCACCTGAACTAAGTAAATAATATATTTTTGATTAAAGTAAGATTGTTGACCCCTTTTTGAGTTGCTTTCCTTTGGAAAACAGATTTAAAAATCTATGCTTGCAGCCCTCCTGTGTGCTGGTGTTACTGGTCTTACACCCCCACAGCAGCTGCAAGTAGCATTGCTATTACAGTAGGGTAGAAGGGGATATGGAGCAGGAAGAAACAATTTTCCAAAATGAACCTCAAATAAGATTTGCCAAAATTGCCAAGATTTTTGTTAGATAATAATACAATAGAAATTCATATGTCTAAATAACATAGGACATTGTGTTATCTCCAGAACACATATGGCTCACTGTCCTTATATGCTGTTAGTCACTTAGCTGAATTCTAAGTGGGATCTATACTTTAGGGACTGAATTCTGAATCCTTCAATATCTAACAATTTTGATGGAACTGGGGAAGGGAGGTATTGCTTTGATCTTCTGTTAAACCCTGAATCACTTTTTGATTGTACCCTCATTGTCAGTTTCCTCATTCAAAAAAATGCTTTTTAAATATCATTTGATCAGAATGTATCTAAGTGAATTTTTAGTATAATTTCAATGTACTCTTACTTAAAAGGTGCCCATCTTAAAGATAATTATACTCAGTTTATACCCTCTATACAGGGGTAGTTTTATAAGATATATATCAGGCTATACCATCTATATAGGGATAGTTTCATAGAATAAAAAATCTGAAGGTAGAAGACACATGATATATTATGGAATACAGGATTTTTTGTTGGTGGTGGTTGGTTGTTTTTGTTTTGTTTTTGTATTTTGTGTACTCCTTGAACAGTTTAGTGAAGCCTATGAACCCATTCTCAGAATGATACATGCACATACTGACACATTATCTAAATGTGTTATTTTCTTCAAGACATCACAGACCCTAGGTAAAGAACCCCTATTCTTTTTCTTTTCTTTTCACTTAATATTTTTTCAATTACTTGCAAAGATAGTTTCCAACATTCATTTTTGTAAGATTTTGCGTTCCAAATTTTTCTCCCTCCCTTCCTTCCCTCCCCCCTCCACAAGACACCCTCCTCCCTGCTTGCAAGTAATATGATACAGACTATACATGTACAATCATGTTAAACATAGTTCCACATTACTTGTGTTGTGAAAGGAGAATCAGACCAAAAGGGAAAAACCACAAGAAAAAAATAAAATAGCATGCTTTGGTCTGCATTCAGAATCCATAGTTCTTTCTCTAGATGCTGATAGCATTTTCCATCATGAGTCTTTGGGAATTGTCTAGATCAGTGTATTGCTTAATAGAGTTAAGTCTATTTTAGTTAATCATGACACAATGTTGCAATTCCTGTGTAAAATATTCTCCTAGGTATTCTTTATTCACTCAGCATCAGTTCATGTTTCCACATTTTTCTGAAATCTGCCTGCCCATCATTTCTTATAGCACAATAATATTCCATTACATTCATATACAACAACTTGTTCAGCCATTCCCCAATCCCCTCAGTTTCTAATTCTTTGCCAGAACAAAGAGAACTGCTATAAATATTTTGCACATGTGGGTCCTTTATCTTTTTTTATGATCTCTTTAGGATACCAACCTAGTAGTGGTATTACTGGATCAAAGGGTATGCATCATTTTATAACCCTTTGGGATAGTTCTAAATTGCTCTCCAGAATGGTTGGTTCACAACTCCACCAACAATGCATTAGTGTTCCAATTTTCCCACATCTCCAACACTTGTCACTTTCCTTTTTAATCATATTAGCCAGTCTGATAGGTATGAGGTATTTCCTTAGAGTTCTTTAAATTTATATTTCTCTAATCCATAGTGATTTAGAGCATTTTTTCATATGACTGTAGATAGCTTTAATTTCATCCTCTGACTACTGTCTGTTCATATCCTTTGGTCATTTATTAATTTGGGGATATCTTGAATTCTTAAATATTTGACTCAGCTCTCTATATATTTGAGAAATGAGTCCTTTACCAGAATCAATGCCAATAAAAAACTGTTTGCCAGCTTTCTGCTTTCCTTCTAATCTTGGTTGCATTGGTTTTGTTTGTGCAAAAAACTTTTAATTTAATGTAATCTAAATTATCCATTTTGCATTTCATAATTTTCTATCTTCTTTGGTCATATTCTTCCCTTCTCCATAGATCTGACAGATAAACTATTCCTTTCCCTCCTAATTTACTCATGGTATGTAGGAGTGGGGATCCTGCAGCCTTGAGGCCACATATGGCACTACAGGTCCCCAAATACAGCCCTGTCACTGAATCCAAACTTCAAAGAACAATTCCCCTTTACAGGGCCTCCTGTGGCTTCAAGGCAACAGGTTCCCCACCCCTGGATAGGATGTGAAATGTTGGGCTATGGCTAGTTTCTGCCACACTATTTTCCAGTTTTCCAAGTAGTTTTTGTCAAATAGTGAGTTTTTATGGCAGAAGCTGGAGTCTTTGGGTTTATCACACAGTAGATTACTCTAGTCACTTATTACTGTGTCTTGTGTACCTAACCTATTCCATTTATCCACCACCTTATTTCTTACTACTAAATAGTTTTAATGATTGCTGCTTTATAATGCAGTTTCAATCTGGTATGGCTAGGCCATCTTCCTTTGCAGTTTTTTTTTTCGTTAATTCCCTCTATATTCTTGACCTTTTGTTCTTCCAGATGAATTGTGTTATTATATTTTTCTAGTTCTACAAAATAGTTTTTGCTAGTTTGATTGTAATGGCATTGAATAAGTAAATTTATTTAGATAAAATTGTCATTTTTCATTATATTAGCTCAACCTATGCATGAACAATTGATATTTTTCCAATAGTTTAGATCTGACTTTATTTGTGTGAAAAGTCTTTTGTAATTGTATTTACATAGTTCTTGGCTTTGTCTTGACAGGTAGACTGTCAAATATTTGATATTCTATTCTTTTTAACACCATTAATTTGCAGATGAGTAAAAAGAGACAAAGGTAGGTTATAGGACTTAAACTAATAACCTCTCACATGGATTTAGTTTGATGGTGAAAAATCTTATGAATTTATTGTTAGCACCTACTTGGTTTAATTACTTGTTTGATTTACATCTTTTTTTATTAACTTACTTCCAAGGAAGTGTTTTGAAATAAAAAATAACTTTCAACCCTGTTCCAGAAAAATCTCTTAGAAAGCACAGCTTTATATAAGTCAGTTCCCTGCTATTAGAAGTGAGTTATCTTCTACCTACCATGTCAGCAATGGGGATAAGATGGAGAAATTAGACAGCTTCGGGGGTGGACTGTGTAATCATCAATTTTTATTTATCTATATTCTAGTTTAAATGTCCTCATAAATAGTGTCATAAATGTCAAATAAGACAAAAGCAGAGTTATGTAGTGGATTGAATGCTGGACTTGGAATAAGAAAATGCATGTTCAAATCCTCCATTAAAATAGCTCATTGGTTGTAGAGAAAAACTTAATCTGTTATGTCCTCACTTTCCACATTTATTAAATGGGAGTAATACTTTTGCCTCATGGGGATGTTGTAAAGAAAATATTTTGCTCAAGCTAAAGTACCATGCAGGTAGGAATTAAACATATATATATATAAAATTAATAGCAAATATTTATTAAGTATTTACTATGTGCCAGGATATGTGCTAGGTTCAGGGGATAAAAAAAAGGAAAAATTCCTACCTTCAAGGAGTTTACATCATAGTAGAGGTAGACTGGTTATATAGGTAAGTGGTGATCAGGGATGGGAATTTTTGTCCATGGAGTCACAGGAATTGTTAAGTATAGCCATAGGAAAAAATACATTGTCATTCCCATTCCAGAAGCAATGGTAACATTGAAGTGAGTGCTATTCCTAGAGCAAGCCATGGAAAGAGAGATTTAGGTGGTATCATTTCAGTACTTTGATAAATTACAGATTAAAGTTTGCATTTATTAAAATTCCCTCAGTTTTTGTCTGTATAATCACTAAACCCAAGGAGAAGCTGAATGGTTCCACTTCTATAATCTAAACATTTCTTTTTTTTTCTTTGTTTAGTGGCCATTACTTTTTTTCTTTTGTTAAGAACAAAGGATCTCTCTGTGTATGTGTATAATTTTTTTAAAACCTGATTATTTCACTCCTGCTTTAAATATAGTATAATTAGTGACTTAAAATACCATCTATTTATGTACTGAGTTGATAAATTTAATCAGGTCATTTGTCCTCTATAACTCCATGCTAATTTAGAATGAGAAAAGTGGATTTACATAGGTAACATGCTGAATGGGCTAGCAGAAACAGCTGTCGTTAAGGTGCTGTGAGAATCTCAGTTCTTTCTGATAGTTTACAAGTGAGTGACAAGAATACTCCTGGTCTTGGGGTGGCTAGATGGCATAGTAAATAGAGCACTGGCCCAGGAGTCAGGAGGACAGTTCAAATCCGGCTTCAGACACTTAACATTTATTAGCCGTGTGACCACGAGCAAGTTACTTAACCCTAACTGCCCTGCCCTCCCCACTCCAAAAAGCAAAAAAAAAAAAAAAAAATTCCTGGTGTGAAACAGTGTTGGAAACATTGAAATGTAGTATATTCTTTCCTGGGCCTCCACCACCCTTTTTTAAACCCCTCTTTGTGTAGGTTTAGTAGAGATTCACCCAGAAAGGTACCTTTAGCTTATCAAATTCATTAATCTTCACTGTAATTAAGTGGATGAATGTCTCTAGTTATGTTTTTGGCATTTGTGGGGTGAAAACTGAACTGGTAGTTGAGGCTTAGGATGCATGTGTTTTTCCTTAGCAGTTTTTATCCTGTCTTTTTGATGATTGCTATTTGCAAAAGGCACAGAATAGCTTAAGTGGGAAAGCAAGGAGATAGCCTACCAGATAGTCTAGCAAACAGAGCTGATTTATATACATAGACATACATATATGTACATTTACGTGTATATATGTATACATATACACACATATACACTCCTATATATGTGTATGAATTGTATATATTATATAATTTCAAAGAGCATACAGAGCCCTTTGGAAAGCCACATATGTGTATATATACAGAGATATATACATACATGTATGTGTGTATATAACATATGCTGTATATATGTATATAGTTATAAAATATTCAAATTATAAAATGTCCTAGGGTTTATGGTTCCATAATATAAACCCAGAAAAAGAAGCATTTTCCCTTAAACTTCGTAACTTGTACCATCTGTTGATATCACACAATTATGGAAAATGACATCTTACTTAAGGAGATGAAAGCAGAAGGACTCCTTCCAGTCAATGACTAAAACACTTCTCCTAAGAGTCAACAGCTTCATCAACTTATTCTTTGATACTTACAAGGATAGTTAAGGCAGAGAAATGAACCAGATATGTTTCTTTTCTGCTTTCCTTCCTGGCTTAGTATTGTACTTTCTTGATTAATTAAGGAACACATGTAAGTCAAAGCAAATATTCTTGGGAGATATAGAAAAGAAGTTAGGAAGAAATATATTTGCAGGAAATGTCACCTGCCCACACATAATTTTTAGTTTATTCATTGTAAAGTGGCAGTTGTACCTTTAGAGAAAGACCTCAGGTCTGGAAATCAGAAGACCCAGGCTCATTTTATATGTGACTGCTGGCAAGGCACTTCCTTCCTCTTGGAATCAGTTTCTGAATTAATAAATGAATAAATAATTAAATTTAAAAGTCATTCATTAAGGGCTTACTATATGTCAAGATCTGTACTAACCTCAGGGGATACAAAGAGACAGTTCTTGCCCTCCTGTAGTTCACAGATGGAGATGATACTCATAGGAGGGTTCAGGTTCAGGAAAGATAGACTCAGTGACCCTTGGGTTGCATTAGTCAAGAATTTGGTGTTAAAATTTCGTAGTGTTATTTACACTGAGAAATACATAACTCTTTCTTATGTAGAGCAATCTGATGGTTCCAAGAACTTTGAAGGTGAGAACTTTCATTTCTGGGTCTTTAATAGCTGTTTCTATTGAGGCAGATTGGAGATGGTATGTGTCACTACAATACTGGTTGAGGCCACTGTTAAGCTAGGTTTCTTTAGGGGTCATTCTAATAGATGATATTTGTCAGTTTTATGTATAAGCAAAGGTCATAGCCTAGGGATGCTATCGCTTTCCAGGACGATTGAATATATGCACTGTCTTCTCTGTGATCTAGAGGAAAGTGGTAGTCTTGGTGGCGACTGGTTTGTCAATTGCCTGCTCAGCAATGCCACTTCCTAGCTTTCCTTTCAGGAATTCTGCTGTTGCACCAAAGCTGGTTGCTTTATGTCCTTCCAGATATTGATTGTTGGGTTTTATTTTTAGTGAAGGGGATGGCAGGAATGCTCCTGATAGCATTTGTTTCTCCTAGATGATAGTTCTGGAGACAGTCAAGCTCTTCTCATCTGTAAAATGACAAAGTCACATTTAGTGATATCAATGATATTTACTACCACTATGATTTCAGGTTTATTTAAACGATTATCCTTAAAACAAATCAACATCCTTTCTAGATATATTCCTTTATCTCTTCTCCCCTTCTTGACTAAATTCATTTAAAAAGCTATCTATATTGGCCACCTCTGCTTCCTTTCTTACACTCTCTTCTAAACTGGATGCAACCTGGCTTCCTACCTCATCATTCAACTGTATCCCTTCCAAATTTAACAATGATCCTTTAATTGACAAATCAATTAGCCTCTTCTCAATGATTTCTTAATGTCTCAGTAGCATATAACACTGCTGATCCCCTCTTTTGGGGGACTCTGGTTCTCCCATTTGTCTGCTTCTTCTCACTCTCCTTTGCTGTATTTTCCTCCAGGGCACGCCTACTAAATATGGGGGACCCTAAAGTCTCAACCCCGTTCCCTTTGTCTTTTCTTTGTACCATTTCTCAGGGATCACATCATGTTTGAAAAATGAAAATGTTCATGATCTGGATTTAGTACGCTAAACTACAGGTGCCAAACAAAATACCTCATTGCTGAACAAATTATTCAGCAGGGAGTTGATGTGATAAATAACTAGAAATATATCTTTAAAAGGCTAACTAATGTTATACTTAACTCCATATATAACTACCAGATTGACAGCCCCTCCTAAAATGGTAGATTTTTGCTTATAAAAATAATTTGTGACTACAGGTGTAAGCTCTCTAGCAATCATGCAGAAAGGCATTCTATAAATCTAAACCTTTTTATTATTTTTCTTTAATTTCTTCTCATTTCAGTCTAATTCCTCAGATTTAATGCTTGTTAACAAATACTAAATTTGTTTTGAGAACTAAGAATAGGACCATGTTTTGCTATATATTTACACACACACAAACACACACACATTTCTTTCCATAGATTCAGCTGCATCTGAGCTCATTGTTTGGCCAAGGCTGAAGATCAGAGGAGAGGAATAGAATGCCTACATAGAATTAACAGGCTCTAGACCTTCTCTGCATTTCTCTGACTGATATTTAGAGAGCAAACTAAAGTATAATTTAAGGACTGTGACTGTTCTCCAAGAGAATCATAATATATGTTATACTTCCTATCCATGGCAAGAGTGAATAGATGTGTGAGAATACAGAGGTAGGAGGTGAAAGAAGGGTTATGTCTTTTCTTGAAATAATCTTTTTTGCATATCTCTTAAGGGTATATTCAACTAAAAGTTTAGGCTTCCCAGTTTCCGATTTATAGGCTAGAAATTCAGGATTATCACAGTATTTTGATCCATTAAGGCATCTAGAATTTCATTGCTATGGAAACTATCTTAGCTAATTCAGATCACAAGCTCTCTAGGACTTTTATTTTCCTTTATTTTATAACAATTTCTGAATCACTCTCATGCTTGAAGTATTAGAAATGCCCTGTAGTATTAAAAATAACTCGATCCCCTTTAATGTTACCACCTCCTTTACCTCTAATTTCTCCTGTAAATAGCTTTTGTCTCCCTGCTTAGACTTTGTGCTTCTTGAGATCACAAATTATCTTGGTTTTCTTTATGTCC
This sequence comes from Petaurus breviceps papuanus, assembly GCF_028583685.1. Taxonomy (NCBI): domain Eukaryota; kingdom Metazoa; phylum Chordata; class Mammalia; order Diprotodontia; family Petauridae; genus Petaurus; species Petaurus breviceps. The sequence continues at coordinate 7,454,545 of NW_027187309.1, read as the reverse complement.
CCATGGCTTACCACAGGGCCTGGCACATGGTGTGTGCCTAAAAAATAACTATTAAATGACTGATTTATCTTATCAAATTATATGAAAACAGTAATGTATAGATTTGCTTATTAGAATGTGAGCTCCTTGAGAGATGGGGATGTTTCCTTCTTTGTATTGGTATCTTTCACTCCTAACACAGTTCCTCGGATATAGTAGATGCTATGTAAATGCTTACTGATTGATTTCTTTAAAATTGTCTTGTTCTGTTCAATCTTGTTTTGAATAGCTCAGAGTGGGAAAATGGCGTTTCCCCTTTCAGAAAGAATTTTGTGCCAGAGAATTGTAATGGATTATTAAACCACTGGAAACTTGCAGAATTTAGTAAAAAAAAAAAAACTAGTTCTCTAATTGCTAGGCACTCATTGACAGGGAGATGATTGTGAGAATTCAGTAAAAATCATAGCCAATGAAACCCTCACCTGTTTGGAAAAAGACCAGCAAGTGGTATTATATAGTTTGGGACAGGTGACTACCTATGAACAATTGGAAAGCCATCATATTCTTTTTTGCCTTCAAGGTCAAGCCATCAGGATTGAAGAAACCATCTAAGTAGAAGTCATTTTCCCTGAGTAAAAAAAAAAAACAATCTAGTTAAAAGAACTATTGTAAGAGATAGCAGATTTAAGTAGTTAAACATCATCTCTGATAAACTTCAAGCACATAAATTTTGACATGAGGGCAATCTGCAGTTAAATGTATCTAGGGAACAGTATCAGTTCAGTTGCTTGCTGTTCAGTCACATCTGACTCTTGGTGACTCCAATTAGGGTTTTCTTGGCAAAGATACTAAAATGGTTTGCCATTTCCTTCTCTAGCTCTTTTTACAGATGAGAAAACTGTGGCAAAACGGGTTAAGTGACTTGACCAGAATCACACTGATAGTAAGTGTCTGAGGCCAGATTTGAACTCAGGAAAATTAGTTTTTCTAACTCCAGGACCAGCATTCTGCCCACTGCACCACCAAGCTGGCCCCAAGGAACAGTATATATGTTTTTAAACACCCAGAACATAAGTTAAACATTTCTTCTTAAAACAATAAAACAAATTAATGTCAGGTTAAATAGTACTTAAAGTGATGGTAATGGTAGACTTCCACAAAAGGATAGTCTAGTACCACATTGTGGTATGGAAGTTCCTGATTTCTCCGTATTTTAATGGCCAAATAAAATTTCTAACAGGGTTTTCTAAGCTGGAAAGACTGATTGTAAGCCCAGTGAGTTGGATTTGAAGACTAATTTAGATAAAATGAAAAAGGTTATCACAAAAAGTTAGGCAACAAATGACTTTTATTTCCCCACCATGATCACTCACAGAATCATCTATCTAGCATGATACAGACAGGCTTTAATATATTTCTGTTAAGAGCCACAGATGAAACCTAGATCCTTTTAAGCAAGTTGTCCCTAGAAATTTATTTAAGATGGTAATGAACTTATGCCAAAACAGTTGTGCTTCTTTAAATCTTGCTCTGTATTAAAATATACTTTTTAAATGTATGATAAATGTAAGTGAGGGTACATAAAAGATTATGCTTTCAATTTTGGTAGTTCATTTTAGTTTGAAATATAACTGATTGAATTATGGGCTCCATAGGCAGTTTATTGAGTCTGAAAATCAGTAGGAATTTTTTTTTCCAGTTCATGAAAGCTCCCTAAATTGAAACCCTGGAGGAAAAAAAAGGGAAGAAAATTTTTCTGGAATACTCATACCTAACCTTACAAGTACTATGGCATGGTTTTAATTAAGGAAACAGACATAATCTCAGAATTATCACTGAACATATAAACTCTGTTCCTATAAAATATCTGATCTTGTTATACAAATTGTTGATTTAAAAATGATGGAAGGCCAACATAATTTCCTAGGTGTCAACCATTTTATAGATAAATATCCTTAATTCTATTGTTTAATTTCCTTATTCCAACAAAGGAAACAATGCCCTTGAGGTCCTTGTCTCATGATAGCACTTCTGGAATCTGCAAACTCATAACTAATTGTTGTATCTGCAATTCTTGACCATATCAGCAAGCCAAAAAGTGAATTGTAGCTTTGAATACATTAATAACTATATACTAGCCCTTGAGGTTCTGTCACCACAAAGAAGTGTAGACACATTAATAATGTATGAAGCTGTCCATTAAATAATCAAAAGTTTCTTATCTGACCACATAAGCATTTTGTCTTCCTTTAAATTAATTGTTCACTTGTTTCTATGATGTGTCTTTTATTCTCTTCCACAACTGGAGAATATTGAAAGATTGGGAATTCACCTTAAAGGCACTGAATAGTCAAATATATAATACAGTAATAAATTATCAGATTTACAGCTACTGTACTGGGGCATTACTATTTCATTCTTATTCAACAGATTTGGTGATCCTTTCCATGCCATTTACATATATAATGACCAGTAAGCTAAACCTGAAGGGGAGATATGGTAAATTAGATAAAAGACTGGCCGCCAATTCAGGAAGGAAGGTTCAAGTCCTGCTCCTAACGTATACTGTGTGGCTAAGGGAAATCAGTCAACTTCCTTCTGTCCAAATAACTCTCTCAACAAAATTCCAGACTAAGTATTAATCTGCATAAGGGGAGGGAAATTTCACATCGGGAGCTCCCTACATGAATGAAATCACAGGTTCATTTCATGCTTTTCTTCTCATTTCCCTGACCTCCCTCCCCAAAAAGGATGAACTAGTTGAACTCACTTAAGACATCACATTAATTTAAATTCTTTGTCATTGTGAATTTATTTGCCCTTTTTAGTAAAGCTGATCTCAATTAATTCATTTGGTATTCAAAGTAATAGCACTAATCATAAAGATTTCATTTGATGTTCACATGGGTGTCACAGGTACTCGCAAACAAGTGGCTCCATTATTTAATATTTGTTAATGGATACTTAGAACAAATTCAGTTTAGAACAGATCATAACACTTTGTAACAGACAGGTTTTGTAAAGGCCATTGAGAAATGCATGATCAAAAAACAGTACACGGAAAGAATGCAGCAAGACCCATTAGCAAATAACAGGTTTGACTTGCATATTGCCTATCTTGTGCCTTGAAAGCGTATCCATTAAAGTTAGCCAGAGACCAGCCATGGATACATTGTGAAGAATGCTATAATTTTGTTGATGCTCAGTAGCGCCATGTATATTAATGACAAGAGGGTCTAGACTTTAGTCATTTTTAAACGAAGAAGCAGAAACACAGATACACACACACACACACTCACACACACATATCCCTTTCTATTTCAGGAATTGGATTGTCACTTAGAATACAACAAAAGATCAGAGCTTGGGCATGTATATTACTAGTTTCTCTTTATTTTTAAACTCAGGATACAATTACATGAGCTTTCAGGATTATTAAAAATCTTTGATCACTATGTATAAACCCCTATGCGGTGGCACATAAAATAAATTTTGATAAATATACAGATTAGATGAAATGCCCATAAAAAAAATAGAGCTCTCTCTCTCTCTCTCTCTCTCTCTCTCTCTCTCTCTCTCTCTCTCTCTCTCTCTCTCTCTCTCTCTCTCTCTCTCTCTCTCTCACACACACACACACACACACACACACACACACACACACACAC
>NW_027187309.1:7439759-7445901 GCF_028583685.1 Petaurus breviceps papuanus | reverse complement strand
AACAGCCAGGTTCCAGGACTTCTTCAACAAAAGGACTGTCTTTCACCAGTGGACAAATCTGGCAAAATAACATCAAAACAGACAGACAAAGTACCAGCAAAACAGCCATGTCTCCTCAGTCCTTGGCAGCTCAGGGGGCAGGTCTCAAAAGTCCAGGGTAATTCAAAGCGGCCACCAGCAATTCTCTTAGTCTCTCTCTCTCCACGAGGTGCTGCTTCTAAAAAGATCTTCCGCCTCTCTCTAGTGTCTCTCCAAATCTACATCACCAGCTCCTCCCAGTTCAGGACTCTCCCTTCACATCAACAAGCCCATCCCACAGGTGGGATTAACAAGCTCTGGGTTTTAACACAATCAATTTGAAAACCAAGCCAATACAGGGGAATCTTTAATTGCCATTACTATCACAAATGGCTCTTTGTTTTTATAATAAATTTTACTAAGTCCTATATTAATGAGAAATGATGTCTCTATCAGAGAAACAACATAATTTTTTTTTTTTAAGCAATTGGGGTTAAGTAACTTGCTCAAGGTTACATGGCCAGTTACTTCTGGGTGTGGTGCTAAGTATCTGAGCCCAAATGAAACAACAAAATTTTTAAACTAGTTTCATTTTCATTTTGGCTACATTGTTTTTTTGTGTGTGTGTGAAAAACCTTTTAAATTTCATGTACCCAAGTTAGTCATTTGACGCCTTGTGATTCGATCTATCTCTTCTTTGGTAATAAACTCCTCCCTTATCCATAGATCTGACAGGTAAAGTTTTCCATGCTACCCTAAATAGTTATGACACCATACTTTATATCTACAGCATGCACCCATTTTGACCTTATCTTAATATATTCTATCAGATGTTGGTCTATGCCTTTTTTCCTTCACACTTCTCTCCAGTATTGCCAACAATTTTTTATCAGATGGTGAAATCTTGCCCCCAAAGTTTAGATCTTTGGGTTTATTAAACACTAAATTACTATGGTCATTTACTATTGTGTATTGTATATCTAATGTACTCCATTTATCCATAAATCCATTTCTTAGCCAGTATCAGATTATTGTGATGGTTACTGCTTTGTAATGTATTTTGACATTTGGTACTGCTAGGCCACATTTCTTCACCTTTTTAAAAATTTATTCCCTTGATATTCTTAACCTTGTATTCTTCCAGATGAATTTTGTTATAATTTTATCTACCTCCCTAAAATAAGTCTTTGGTAGTTTGATTGGTATGGCATAGAATAGATAAACTAACTTAAGTAGAATAGTCTTTTAATTATATTGACTTGGTCTATCAATGAGCAATTAATATTTCTCTAATTGTATAGATTTATTTTTATGTAATATGTGTTTTGCAATAATATTCATATAGTCCCTGGGGTTGTCTTGGCAGGTAGACTCCCAAGTATTTTATATTATCTCAGTCATGAATGGAATTTCTCTCTCTCTTTCTGTTATGTTTTATTGGTAATATATAGAAAAGCTAACGATATATATAGGTTTATTTATAGGCTGCAACTTTACTAAAGTTATTATTTCAGCCAGTTTTTTAGTTGATTCCCTGGGGTTCTCTAAGTATACCATCATATAATCTACAAAGAATGCCAGTTTTATTTCTTTATTGACTATTTTTATACCTAAGAGTAGTTAGGTGGTTCAATGGATAGAGCACCAAGACTAAAATCAGAAAGACCTGAGTTCAAAGACTAAAGTCAGGAAGACCTGAGTTCAAATTCAATGGTAGTCATTTACTACCTGTGTGACCCTGGGCAAGTCACTTGACTCTGTCTGACTCAAGCTTCCTTATCTGTAAAATGAACTGGAGAATGGCAAGCCACTCCTTTATCTCTGCCAAGAAAACACCAAATGTGGTCACAAAGAGTCAGATATGACTAAAAAAGACTGAACAACATTTTTATTCCTTTAATTTCTTCTTGTTGTCTTATTGCTATGGTTAGAATTTCTTATAAAATATTGAATAATATTAGTGATAATGGATATCCTTACTTCACACCCAATCTTATTGGGAAAGTTTCTAGTTCATTCCCACTGTAGAAAATAGGTGTTTGGTTTTAGATAGATATCACTTATCATTTTAAGAAAGGCTCCATTTATTCCTATGTTTTCTAGTGTGCTTTTTGTTTTTAAACAAGAATGGGTGTTGTATTTTGTCAAAAGGTTTTTCTGCATCTGTCAAAATAATCGTATCTTTTTTATAATTGATATAGTTAACTATACTTATATATTGCCTAACATTGACTCAGTCTTATAATAAATTCCACCTGGTCATAATATATGATCTTTGTGATATATTGTGATAATCTCCTTTCTAGTATTTTATTAAAAATTTTTGTTATCAATATTTATTAGAGAAATTGGTCTATAGTTTTCTCTTTTCTCTCTCCTCCTTCTCATCTCTCTCTCTCTCTCTCTCTCTCTCTCTCTCTCTCTCTCTCTCTCTGTCTGTCTCTCTCTCTCTCTCTCTCTCCCCTCTCCCCCCCTTTCCTCTCCTCTCCTCTTCTGGGTCTAGTTATCAAACTGGGAATCAAAAACATATTTGTATCATAAAATAAATTTGGTGCAACTCCTTCTTTACCTATTTGTTAGTCCAAATTATTTATATAGTGATGGTATTACAGTTCAGTAGCTTTTCAATCATCTCCAACTCTTTGTGACCCCATTTGGGGTTTTCTTGCCAAAGATACTGCAGTGTGTTGACATTTCCTTCTCTAGTTCATTTTACAGCAAAGGAAACTGAGGCAAATAAGGTTAAGTGATTTGCCCAGGGTCACAGAGTTAGTAAATGTCTGAGGCCAGATTTGAACTCAAGAAAATCAGTTTTCCTGATTCCAGACCTATCTCTCTATATACTGTGACTCCTGAATATCCATTTTTCATCAGGAATGCTTGGAAGTTCTCTATTTCACTGAATATCCATTTTCTCCACTAAATTAGCATTATATTCAATTTTACTATGTAGGTTATTCTTATTCACAATCCTAGCTCCTTTACCTTCTGGAATATTATATTTGAAACCCTCTGTCCCTGAAACATAGTGGCTGCTATGTCTTGTGTGATCCTGACTGTGGCTCCATGATATCTGAATTGTATTCTTTTGGCTGCTTCAAGTATTTTCTGTTTGACCTGGGCACTCTTCTAGGATATTAGGGAAGGTTTCATTTACAATTTCTTAAATCTGATGTCAAGGTTCTTTTGTTATAACGTCCAGAAACCAAATAATTTTTAAGTTACCTTTAATGTGTCATGGAGTTATTAGCTTTCTTATGCAATTATAATTTTTAAAGAATTATTCTCTTCAGTGAGATTTTTAACCTTCCCTCCCCCATCCCCCATTTGTCCAATTCTGCTTTTAAAGGAGTTATTTTCATCAGTGATTTTTGTACCTTTTTTCCTATTTGGCTAATTCTGCTTTTTAATGTGCTATTTTCTTCTTTTTTGTGACTTTCACCAAGCTATTACTTATCCTCATAATTTTTTTTACATTGCCCTCATTTCTTTGCCCAATTTTCAGTTTACCACTTATTTGATTTTTTAAATCTCTTTTCAAAATCCTTCCAGGATGGCTTGCATCAAGTTCACATTTTTCTTCGAGGATTTGTTTGTACTTGGTTTCATATCATTATTTTCATCTGAGTTTGTGACTTGATCTTCCCTTTCCTCATAATAGCTTTTTTTTTATTTTTGGAGGGGGAAAGATAGAACAATTGGTGTTAAGTGACTTGCCCGAGATCACACTGCTAGTTTTTTGTGTTAAGTGTCTGAGGCTGGATTTGTCGGTTCCTCCTGACTCCAAGGCCAGAACTCTATTCACTGTGCACCTAGCTGCCCCCCACCTCATAGTAGCTTTTGATGGTCAAGTGCTTCTTTTGTCATGTTCTCAATTTTCAGTATATTTCTTGACTTCAAACTTTATGTTAATGTTGGTCTCTCTTCCCTGAGTGGCATTAGGAAAGTACTGTCCCAAACTTCAAGCTTTTCCACACTGCTTTTTCAAAGTGACTTTTGGGGGATTCAATATTTTTGGAGTTTCTAAATTGCTGTGATCCAGTGAGAGGAATAGTCACTGCCCCCTTTGGATCATATGCTATGCTTCTCCTTGTGACTGGAAGTGATACTGCTCCTCAGGGTCCTTGATCCACTTTAGCCAAAAGCAATTTTTTTTCTCCTCATGCATCTTCATTATTTGTGATTGAAAGCAATACAGTTACTTAGGGTTTCTGCTCCCTTGGGACAGAAAGCTTACCCCTTCACCCCAGGGCTGTGACCCAGCAGTAGGTATAAGCAATGGGGTCTCTAAACAGTACCTTATCCTTTCCCTATTGCTAGCACAAGGGTCCCCTGTAATCTCTTTCTGAACAGTTTTAAGATCCCTTTTCAATCTCTGGCTTGAGAGCTTTTAAAGTGCTGCTGCCACTCCTAATGCCACCTCCAAGGCCCACTGCTGATATTGCCACAATGTAGGTTCTGGGCCAGTCCCTCCCCACCCCCCACCCCCACAAGCATCACATACCTCTCCTTTCAACCTCCTAAGTTGTTTTTTTATGGGGAAAAAAAGTCTCACTCCATACTTCTCTAGGCTCTGCTGCTCCAGAATTTTATTTAAGGTATTATTTTAAAGTTTTTTGGACAGAGATTTTGGGAGAGCTCAATTGCTTCTTTTAATTCACCATCATGGCTCTACCCCCAATGTCTAACTTCTCAAAAAGTTAAACAGAACTGATCAAATTATTTTTTTCCTTTGTTTAATTAAATAACCAATTTTTCCTTGACCTTATTTTCATTTGTTCTCATTTTAAGGAATCAAATTGACATGACTTCCACTAAACAACTTGAGAGATATATTCTCCATCCAAGACTACTGGTGTTTCCTTTCTAGAGATGCAGGACAATGCCCTGTATGTGTGTGCATGTGTGTTTATGTATATTTGTGTAATTCACACACACAAATACATATACACCCATATGTAGACATGCATACTATATACATATATGCATGCATGATAATGTATATAAAATGCTTTGCTCCTAAGTGGCAGAAATCTTAAAGGAACTAGTGCTATTTGTCTCCCAACTACTCTGTTTCCATTGGAGACTGAAATACATCAAAGAATAATGGGTTCAAATACATTTGGAATTCGGTGTCCATGTTGGTATTATAGTACATTGCTCACTTTAAAAGATTATGATTGAAAGCCTACAGTGTCTTTCCAAAACATCAAGAAGATAATAGAAAATGAAAACAAAAGCAAACAACACACTGGAAGAGCATAAGAAAAGTTACAATATTATAGTCTATGATAATCCAAAGCAAGGAGCATTAAAAATTTGAAGGTAAGATTTGTGCATTAGAACTCCACTATTTATTCACATAAAATTATACATCTACTATCATGAGTCACTGTATATTTAATTTATATTTTCTAGTACTTTAAAAATTAATATTCAGAATTTTACTACCATTACAACTTCCTAATAACTTGGTATAGGTGGAGGAATTTCTCTTTTCTTTTTGGAGGGGATAAGGTAGGGCAATTGGGGTTAAGTGACTTGCCCAAGGCCACAGGGCTAATTTTTGTGTTAAGTGTCTGAGGCTGGATTTGAACTCAGGTCCTCCTGATTCCAAGGCTGGTGCTCTATTCACTACACCACCTAGCTGCCCTGGTGTAGGAATTTATGTCCCCATTTTAAGGATTAGGGAAGAATTTGTCTATAGTATTGATCTGATTAAGATCTGGATAATGATTCAAGTTAAAGGGAAATTTATTACTAGGTCACTGAATTTCCCATTTGCTAAAAATCTATAGCTCCCACAACACAGAGTGGTTTAAGAGAAATTAGAAATCAGAACACTTGGATTCTAATCCTGGTGCTACAACCCCCTAGCTGTGTGATATTAGTCTCCACATACAATTTCTCCTGACCTATTTCCTTATGTGAAAAAAAGGAAGGAAGATGAAGAAGAAGGAGGAGGAAGAGGAGGAGAGGAGGGAATGAAGGAAGGAAGGGAGGGAGGGAGAAGGGAGAGGGGAAGGAAGAGAGGAAGGATGGAGAGAGGAAGGAAGGAAAGAACGAAGAAGGGAAGGAGGAAGGAAGGAAGGAAGGAAGGAAGGAAGGAAGGAAGGAAGGAAGG
>NW_027187309.1:7311732-7439749 GCF_028583685.1 Petaurus breviceps papuanus | reverse complement strand
AGGAAGGAAGGAAGGAAGGAAGGAAGGAAGGAAGGAAGGAAGGAAGGAAGGAAGGAAGGAAGGAAGGAAAAGAAAGACTAGAAAGAAAAAAGAGAACAGGTTGTTGAACTAAATAATATCCTTTCAACCTGAAACGATCTGTGAGTCTCAAGCCAGATTTGAAGTATACTTGAAGATCTACTTTGGATATTTGGAAATGAGACAAATCAGCAAATATTTTCAAAGACTCTCAGGAAGAAGAGTAGGCTCTATTATCTTTTTCTAGCAAACAAATAATTCTAATATCTCTTTGTGGAAAGGAAGATAATTATTGAGTCTTTCAGGAAATGTCTTTCCTAATAAAATTAGTAAAAAAAAAAACTGTCTTTTAGAATACACCATTTAAAATCCAGATTGAGTGAAAATGATTTTAAAATATGCTAGCTATATTCTATACAGCATTACAATCTTTTTAAATAACTATGAAAAAATTATGCAAAGCAAAAGCAAAATTAGTTATACTTTCAAATATTGTTTTGATTAATACTATCTCTTAGCCAAAGGATTTTTTAAACTAAAAATATCTTAGAATGAAGAAAGTTCTGAATAAACAGTTCTGACCTAATAATGGTTTTATTCTTTTAAGTTTAGGAATGTCTGATTATAAACACAATATTTTTTTTATATCTCCTTTGGATCAATTCCTGGAAAGTTGTGGCTAAACAAAAGTTCATTAGAAAAAGATCAGGGAATTTTAGTTGACGACAAGTTCAACATGACTCAACAATATCATATGGTAGTGCAAAAATCTCATAGGATCTTACTTATGGTGCTATAATGTCCAAGGTAAATACCACTCTCCCAGTCAGAACATACTTTGTGCGTATTTACATGTTTACACTTTGTCTTTCCTCACAGAATATAATTTTCTTGCAAGCAAAAATATTTTCAATTTTGGAGCTTAGCACCGTTGACTGGTGTGTAGTAAGTACTTAATTGTTGACTGATTGCTGGGGAAATTGTCTTCAGTTCTGAAGTAGGAGATTGTTATGCTGTAAATGATCTAGAGGAGGGAAATCCACAGTTACTAGGCCATATTGGAATCAGTTGAAAGAGCTAAGAATGTATTGCCAGGAGGAAAAAATCCCTTTAGATTTTGGTAGTGATTTTCAAGTATATGAAGTTCTAGCCTATGTAAAATGGTTTGGATTTACTCTTTTTTGGCCCCAGAAAGCAGAAACAATAGGAAAGCATGGAAGTCAAAGGGATACATTTTAGATCTCTTTAAAGGAAAAATGACCTAGCAATTAAAGAGCATTCAAAAGAGGAATGGCCTGCCTTGGAGGTCAATAGATTTGCCTTCACTTGATATCTTCCACCATTTTATGACTGAAATAAACTTTTGGTCCTTTCTGTAGATCAGTTTCCTAGTCAGATAATCTCTGATCTTCTTTTCAATGTTGATATACTATGATATTATCCTTCTTCATGCTAATTCATGCTGCCTAACACTGCCAGGTTAATTTCCCTTTAATCATTGAGATAAATGTGGAGAGAGTAATGGATCTGTAAACAAGATTCAGGTTCATGTTTCGGTTCTGCCATAGACTTTGGACAAATAACTTCTTCACACTAGATCTCAGGTTCTTCGCTGAGGTAAAGCTGTAGGGATTGAACTGGCTCATTTCTAAAATTCTTTCTAATAATAAATTTTGTCATCTTATTAACACCCTGCTCAAAAAATCCACTGAGTCCATCACTTACAATGCAAAATCTAAATGATTTATCTTAGCATTCAAGGACAACCAGAAACTGACCTCTACCTACCTCTTCAACAATAACCTTGCATCTGCAAATATCTATTACATACCTACACATGCCTGCCTTTTTCACTTTCCACAGAGGGTCTGTTGGACCCAAATGTCTCAGTCCAATCCTCATCATCTAAACTTTGTTCTACCTATCCTTCACAACCCAATTCAAATAGTTTCTTGAAGTATGAGGCCTTCCCTCACTAAACCAGATCGTAATTACTTCATTTGTAGGAACTTCCATAATTTTTGTTAAATACAAATGATCTAATATTTAACATTTTTCTATATCACATGTGTATATCATTTTTCTAATATCCCTCTGCTTCCTCAACTATATTTCCATTATAAACAGTAACTTCATGGCAGGAAATTTTGTGGCTATTTTTCTAATTCCCCCATACAACTTTGCATCATATACAGTCACTAAATATTCGCTGAGTGACTAATTGACACATAGACTCAGTATATCATAGACAGAGTTTAGCCTAAAATATAACCCCTAAATTCTTATTTCTAGTATTCTCTTCCCCATTACATCATTTTAATATTCTTTTCATTTTTAATTGCATATTTTAATATAAATACTAGTTTTACAAAATGATGCATGGGAAAGATATGAATTAAGTTTATAGATCTCATTTATATTTTTATTGAATACTTTTTATTCTACTGCAATATTTCATTAACTATTATAATTCAAGTAGGTTTTTTAATCTGAAAAAAAAACTTGCCAGAAATTATTTGCTTTTTTCTAGAAAATAGATATTTTACATTAATTTCAACCATTTGCATACAGTAACACTTTATATTAAGTTGAGAACCCTACATGCACATGCACACATATATTCACATGCAGTATGAAATTGTATTGCTGAAGAATTCTTTTAAAAATAGCTTAAGTGGAAAGGATTTTCTATTTAGAGAAAATGTCATGTCGCCTGTGTATTCAAATGTGAGACTGATTTTCCCACTCTGGGTTCCTCATCTTTCCAATGTCAATAGGCCCAGGCAGATGGGAAGTCAAAATTAGGTTGTTTTAATTATATTAGTAAGATAAATATTGACTTTTTTTTCTAAGCATTGCCATGTTATTTCTAGGAGATTTGCTTTTGGAAATCATAGGAAATTCTTTAGAGACCTGTATATCAACTGGCTTGAAGAGTGGCTTCTGTGCAAATTGATAAATCACCATTGGGGCTGTCTTAATATATCACCAAAGAGATGATTAGTATAATTTACTAGACATTGTTGAGGTGTACTTAGTAAAAAATATATCAAATTACTCCCCTAAACAATAGTTTGGGCAGATAATGAGAGTGAGTATGATTTATTAAGGGATTAGTTCTCCCTTCTGTTTTAATTTTTTTCCTTATCCAAAAGCCTTAAAATTGAATAAGAAAACATGAACACATAAGACACACAGAAGGACAAAATGCTTTGGTAACATTAACAAATTTTTCAGTAACAATTTCAGAAGAATTTGCTGAAACACTAGCCCCTCATTATCATTGTTTTTCATTTGATCACTCAAAAGCAATCACTGTAGACTACAAAGGCCCTGATTAGATGCTTAGTTGCCTGGACATTGCCTTGTCTTGAAGGATATGTAAAGACAAATATTTCCTGTTAGAGTTATGTCAGGTATAACCTCTGGGGTTGAGACTGGGAGTACAACTGTTCTCTGATTACTGTTCTGATTACTGAGACCACTATTATCTTTATTCAGTTTTCTGAGATGAAAAGACTATAATATAACAACAGACTTTTTTAGATGTCTTAACATTCAGTTCATTTCAAGAAAAAAATTATTTAATGTCTACTTTGTGCTTAGCCATTTACTAGTCATAAGGTTGTATAGAAATAAAAACAAAACTGCCTGGTCTTTGAGGAGTTTCCAAATAGTTCCACAGAATATGATCAGTATCTATTTGATGTCTTTCCAGCTTAAAATCAGCTGTGAAAAAATATGTTTAAATACATGATTTAGAAGGAAATAAATTGCATAGTACAGTGGAAACTGCATTGGATTTGGAATCACAGTGTTTGGATTCAGATCCTACCTTTGTCATTTCCTAATTTTTTGACCTTAGGTCAAAACTGTAGGTATCTTGACTTTTCCAAGTTTCTGTTAAATTATTTTGTTGGACTAGATCAAGGATCTACTGGAGAGCTTACATTAAATATTCTATGTGAGCATTTATACCTTGGAAATCAGAAAAAATCTTTCAAATCAGAGCTTGATTATTATTTTGTTGATTTCCTAGTCTTAAGAAAGTGATGGGGAAAGTTTAATATTATTAATCTTAAAATTAATGTTAAACTTAAAGGTGTGTTTTATGCAGTTTTTATTTTTTATAAGGGCCATTTGTTAAACATTTATCACCATGACACTAGACTAGATGACTTCTAAAGTCACTTCCAGTTCTAAATTACTTATACAATGATTCTTTTGACTCAACCTTGTAGCAGCAAGCACCCCAAGCGTCCTCAGGGTTTGTTGCCAGCACAGCTTCTTGGATCTGCTTTGATAAAGGAAAGCAACTCAAAATGGGTTAACAAGCTTACTTTAATCAGTCAAATATATATCGTTTACCTCGTTCAGGGGAAAAAGGTCAGCACCCCGAACTTCAAAGTATACAGGCAGAAGTATCAAGACAGAAACAGATCAAGTAGACAGCTTTCCAAACTGTCTAACCATTACATCCATACCAAATCAACATCTGGGTTTTTCAAAGCTGGGGGGCTCTGAACAATGGCTTCCCAGAATCCATAACAAATCACAGAACACTTCTCAAAGTGAGCCCCAAAACAAAGCTACATATCAGGGCTTATATAGCCCTCTCCTGGCTCAGAGAATGTAACAACCTTATTGACTCACTGGCCAATCAAGAAGTATCTACTGAAAAACAAGCCTCCCACCCCAGGCTCCAGGTGTACTTTAGCCTAGGGGCAAGGAAGATCTTCAAATTTACATTCCCATTACATTTGTAGCAGCAAGCACCCCAAGCGTCCTCAGGGTTTGCTACCAGCACAGGTTCTTGGATCTGCTTTGATAAAGGAAAGCAACTCAAAATGGGTTAACAAGCTTACTTTAATCAGTCAAACATGTAACATTTACCTCGTTCAGGGGAAAAAGGTCAGCACCCCGAACTTCAAAGTATACAGACAGAATTATCAAGACAGAAACAGATCAAGTAGACAGGTTTCATACTGTCCAACCATTACATCCAAACCCAATCAATATCTGGGTTTATATATCTGGGTTTCAAAGCTGGGGGGCTCTGGACAACGGCTTCCCACAATCCAGATCAAATCACAGAACACTTCTCAAAGTGAGCCCCAAAACAAAGCTGCACATCAGGGCTTATATAGCTTTCTCCTGGCTCAGAGAATGTAACAACCTTCTGGACCCACTGGCCAATCAAGAAGTATCTACTAAAAAACAAGCCTCCCACCCCAGGCTCCAGGTGCACTTTAGCCTAGGGCAGGGAAGATCTTTAAAATTTACATTTCCATTACAAACCTCTGTATAGACTTTCCTGAAACTAACTATACATATGTCTTTAATGTCTACCACCTCCTGAATTAAGATGTCAAAATGTAATAAACAATCAAATGTTTTCCATAGAATTAGTAAAAATTAAATTTTTTATATTCACATATCTAAATTCACTGTCTAGATATCAATCCACATGTGTATGACTATGTCAAACTACTAATTTTCTTTCCCCCCCTCCCTTATTACTTTCCATTCTCAGCTAAACACATAATTATTGAACGTCAAACGTAGAAGGGACCATGTGTTTCAACCTGGTTATTGTACAATACATTGAGCCCAAAAGAGTTTGAGTGAATTATACAAGGTCACTCAGTAAGGTTCAAAGCTGAATTCAAACTTGACTCCTCGTTCTTCAGTCTGTATCACACCATAATACCTCTTCACCTTACATAAAACCAGCCAATTAGTCTGCCTGGCATAATGGAAAGAGCACTGTATTTTAAGTCTGATGATTCCCTTTCTAATTCTTAGATCTGTTTTAAACTGTATGATGTTTGGCCCATCATGTCATTATTACAACATTTCATTTTCTTTGGAAATTGGTAATAATTGTATTTTCACTATCTACCTCCCAGGCTTGTTAGAATAATAGCTATATGAATGGGAGATGATATTATTTAATCACTATTTCTACACACATATCATTTGCCTGCATAAGAGCCTACAATGTCTTCTTACTCATGGCATCACATTCAAATCCCTATACTTATCTTTCAAGGTCCTTCAATCCATCAAACAAATCAATCGGCAATCATTTATTAATCATCTATTCCGTGCTACACACAGTGCTAAGTGCTGAGAATACAAAGAATATGTGAAACAGCCTGTGACATCGAGGAGTTTGCATTCCATTGGGAGATACAACATACATACTGAGAAACACATACAATTACATTCAAAATAAATTTAAATCAGTTTTGAGAAGGGCACTTGGACAGCTGGAGAGATTGGGGGCAGCATGTAGCCCATCTTATCTATTCAATCATATTTTTTACTAAGGGGTAACTAAGTGGTTGCAATGGATCAAGCCCTGGGCCTTGAATCAGGAAGACTCCTCTTGGTGAATTCAAATCCTGTCTCAGACACTTAACTAACTGTGTGACCCTGAATAAGTCACTTAATCTTGTTTGCCTCAGTTCCTCATCTGTAAAATGAGTTGGAGGAGGAAATATCAAACCAGTCCAATATCCTTGCTTAGAAAACACCAAATGGAGTCACAAAGAGTTGGACACAACTGAATAATGACTCAACAAAACAAAAACATTTCTTACTAATCTTCCACATTAGACTTTACATTCTACTTACTCATTTTCTTCTAACATATAATTTGTGCCTCTGATGGTACTATTCACCCTCTCTTTTTATTTTTAGTCTATCTCTCAGAATTCTCCTCAGTGACCAGTAAATATTAAATATAAATGAATATTTATTTGATTTAAAATAGTACATATTTTAGATATGTCTGAAGTTCTTACAGGACAATCAATATTATGGAATTAAATTGAAATAATACTCATGTGTCTGAAATTCTTACAAGGCAACCAATATCATGTAATAAAATAACATATCTAAAAGACTCATAGATTTTAGAGGACCATAAATTTACTGCATGAATGAGTGAATAAATGAAAGAATGAGAGAGTAAGTGAAAAAAAAAACATTTATAAAACAGTGCAAAAGACAGTGCTAAGCACTGAGAATACAAATACAAAATCAAAACAATTTCTATCCTCAAGGAGCTCATTTTCTAATGGAGCAAAAAACACAAACAAGATGTTTATGATTCATTAGTGACTAAGTCCTAGTAGTTCTGGAAAGAGGTTGGAAAGGATATTAGAGATCATTTACTTCCACTTTCTTCTTTTACAGAAGAGGAAACTAAGGTTTAAGAAGTTGAAACAATTTGCCAAAGGTCAGATAGGTACTAAGTGGTGGTGACTTAAACTCATGTCCTCCAAATTCAGTGCTTTTTGTAAGATCCTATAGTGAGACAGAAGTCACCTTAAAGAATATCTACCATACTACCTTTTGCAAGGAAAAAACTGAACCTCAGAACGAGTAATTTGCTCACTTAAGTCCATATATATATATATATATATATGTATGTATGTGTGTATGTATATAGTAAATGTTGGAACTGGAACCAGAACCTGGCTTTTCTGATTACTGGCTCATTGCTCTTTTTGCTCTGTAAAACAATTAAGCTAACTATAATTACCTTAGAATATACTTCCATTCTACCTGGTCATTGAGTTTCATGTGGTCTTGGATATTAAATTGAAAAAAAATTATTTAAAAGTTACGATGTATACATAAATATAAATCACCAATGCTTTACAAAAAAAAAGCTCCCCATTCTACTGTTTTGGATAAAACATCTTAGAAATATATAGATTTCTTCTAGCCAACAAGCCCATGCACCCATATTAATGGTTTTTTTGCCTGACAATATGGATCATTTTTTTAAAGCAATTGGGGTTAAGTAACTTGCTCAAGGTTACACGGACAGTTATTATTTCTGGGTGTGGTGCTAAGTATCAGAGCCCAGATTCGATCCCAGGTCATCCCGACTCTGGGGCCAGTTGTTCTTACTCACTGCGCCACCTGGCCGCCCCTAATATGTATCATTTTAAACAACGTCCATGCAGTCATGATTATAAAATCATCAGCCTCATCCTCTGCTCTCCAGAGAATGGCTTGTGAAGTGTGACTATATCGTGGTCTTATTTTTTCTCCACTATGAATAGAAATCCAAAGAATTATTCAAGTAGCCTAGCAAATAAGTACAATTTACTATCCTGTCCTCCTTTCAGGAGCTAAACTGGTGGTAAAAATAAATAAAACCTATATTCTTCTAAGCTTCTCTAATATAAATGATTACTTTCTTTGGCTAAGTAGTCATTTGGTTATTTGTAGTCATTTTTATAAATTTTTGTTGCAACCAGAGGGGTTAACGTTGGTGCATCTGAGAATTCCATTCCCAGCCTACTATTAATCTCCTGAATAACTTTGAACAAATTGATTGCCCTTGAATGGAAAGAAAAAAAACCGAAACCAATAAAAAACACTTTCAAGAATAAATATAACAATGTGCAACTACAGCTCAAAAAAAGTTATCTACCAGATACCTTGAAGTATGGGAAGAGAAGAGGAAGAATTATGATCTGAATTGTTTTCTTTCTTAGGATATAGGTTGACTGTGTTGTTCACATGCTGATGCTTGGGGGTAGTTTTCTATAGTTGCTCTTTCGGGGTAAAAGTGATACTCCTACTGAGTTAACAGTCTTCCAGGTCAGATCACACTTATCTTACACTAGACACGCGAAAAGTCAAGTCATCATTTATACGCCTGAGGAAATTGCTGTTCTACTTAAAATGGAATGAAATAATTCAACCTCCTTTGTTTTATGTTCCCTTCTGGTGATCTGACTTTTCTGAGGTATTTAGAGGACTTTGCCACTTTTTTAATTCTAATATATTGACATAATGGGAACTTTGTTACCACAGGTTGGGTTTCATCATCTTTTGTGTCACCATCAGTGAGTAATGGATATTATTCTTTTTTTTACCCTACATATAAACTTTTATTTTCCTCCTATCATGCTAGTCATGAGAGGATGTAGAGAGGATTAACTTTCCCACACTCAATAATGTTGCCTTATAAGATACATCTATTTCTCAGTGCTTAAGGCAGCTAGGTTGCACAGTGGATAGTGTACTGGACCTGCAGTCAGGAAAACATGAGTTAAAATCCCCAGCCCCCTCCGGCTAGTTATATACTGCTCTTGGGCAAGTCACTTAACCTCTGCCTGCTTCTGATTCCTCATCTGTAAAGTGGGAATAAAATAGTACCTACCTTCAAGGGTTGATGTAAGAATAAGATAAAATAATGTATGCAAGATACTTTGCAAAATCTAAGGCACTGAGGCAGACTCAGTGAATAGAGCACCAGCCCTGAAGTCAGGAGGACCTGTATTCAAATCCGACCTCAGACACTTGACACTTAACTAGCTGTATGACCTTGGACAAGTCACTTAATCCTAATTGCCTTGCCTTCCCCCTCCAAAAAAAACAAAAACAAAAAATGAACCTAAGGCATTTTATTATCATTATTAGAACTCTACTATCACTAATATTAGAAGATAGACGGCTATACTTATGGTCATGATGATAATAATTCAAATCATGCTTCAAATACTTATCAGAGCTGTGACATGGGAAAATCACTAACATGTTTCAGCCTCAGTTTCCTCATCTGCAAAATAGGGATGACCTCACAAGGCTGTATAGATCAAATGAGATAACACATAAAGTGCTTTGCAAAATATTACATAAAAACTTCTTTCAATCCCCAGGAAAAGAAAAAGTTCTCTTCCAGAGTTGAAAAACAGGAGATAACTATATACAAGTTTATCTTAGATCTTATCAAGCTCTGTACCCCCTGCCTTAGTTTCCATAGAAATAAATTTCCTAGGAGTAATGATCTCAAGAATATGATTCGAACAATATAATTTAAAATCGCTTATTATACTTGGGTGTAATGAATATTGAGTATTCATGTCAAATCAATTTGTAGCAACTGGGAATCATTATATAATTAATATCATTATTAAAAACAAACAATTCTTGAGTATCTATTATGTGCAGAGCATTATTCCTGGAGCTTTCATGAATGGGTATGGAACTATAATTCAGTGATGTAATTAAGATATAAGAATAGAATATAAACTCTTTGAGAGCAGGGGCTTTCTCTTTTTTCTCTTTATATCACTAGTGTCAAGCACAATACCTGATATATAGCAGAAACTTATTATTTATTGACAGGAAATAATCATATATCAAGAAAGAAATATTTGCTATGACCCTGCACCAATGGCTCTAAGTGATGTGGGAATTACATAGTGCACAGCACTGTGCTGTTCGTTCAGTTATTCAGTCATTCATTAGAAGCTACAGCTGTGGCAATTATATCATCATCATCATCATCATCATCATCTCCAGCAGCATGGAATAGTAATAGTACACTAAACATGGAATCAGGAACATTGTGATACAAATCTCATCTCTGACTCTTACTGTGTGACTTTGGGCAAGTCATTTAATCCCCAGGGTCTAATTTTCTTAATCTGTAAAAGAAAGGAGTTGGACTAGACAGCCTATAAAATCCCTTAGAGCTTTAGATCTAGACCACAGAGGGCCCCATGTGGATTTTCAGAGACCTCGGTTCCATTCCAGCTTCTCGACACATGTCAAGGTTAAGTAAGCATCTCTAAGTGCTTAAAATGATACTCTAAGACAGAATTTCTATCTCTATCTGCACTGCTAGCTCACAATTTCACTCTAAAAGTTCCCTAAAGGGATGAAATCATAAATCCAAGTTTTTAAATAGTATTTATGTTTTCTGGGGGATCAATTCTGGGAATCTTCCTGTGCTTACTCTTCCATTTTAATTTCTCACAAATTTCTCATAGATTTCAACAGAAATATTTTTTCCAATAAGGGGGGCAGGGGAAATCTCTCTTACAGCATGGTGTCCATGATTCCTTTTGACAAGTAGTAATCCTGGGGAGACATGCACAATTTCCCTGCCTGGATTTGTTAGCAAGATTTTGAGGGTCACACTTTAAAACAATGGAAACTTACAAGGTTGTTTGGAGTAGGGCAAAAAACATTTTTTATTACTGTTTGGTAATTACCTTTTCTGTCTGCCTATTATTATTTCAATTTCCCTTTGCTGTTTCTTTGATTAAGTCTACACTCCCTAATGCATTGCCCTTTGAATTCTTATTCCTTGCTGGTTTTCTGATTCCTCTGTGAAACTGCTAAAAAGATATTCCAAGTACTAATCGTTCTGAAGAGACTGTGGACACCCATGAGAATTCTACTGTAATGAGGGTGTGGAGCATAAATCACACACAACAACATGCCTTTCAGTCGATAACATTTAGACCTGTTTCTAGTAAACTCTAAGTTGAGAGCAGGTTAATGATGATCCTCATTTTATTCTTTATGCTACCCTTGCACAACATATTTAGAGAAAAGAGTGCATATCTGTTGCATCCCTCCAAGACCTGAAGGTCAGTGTTCTATCAAAATTCATTTATTAAGTACGGGTTAAATGACAGATACTCTGTTAGGTAACATACAGAAAAATTAAACAACCTGTGCTCCCAAAGAGCTTATATTTTAATCATACACTTTAAATGTATGACTTAATTTCTATGATTCAAATATATGATTTAAACATACATTTTAAACATACATAAATACGTATGCATAAAAAATACTCATGTACACACACATATACATATAATGAATAAAAAGATATTTCATGCAAAGTAGTAAAAATACAAAGTAGTTTGGGAGGAAGAGTAATTGCAGGGTTCAGGAAAGAATTCGTGTAAAAAGTGAACTGTGTCTTGAAGAGGGATTTTGTGAGGCAGAAGCAAGTAAAGAGAGCAATCCAGTCAGAGAGAGACAGTACAAAGGTATAAAGACAGGGGATATAGTAGTCTGAGTGAGGAACAGAGAGAAAATTAATTTGTCTTTAGGAGAGTATGCAATGGGGGTAATGTATAATGAGGTTAGATATATAGGCTGAGGCTATCCTGTGAAGAATTTTTTAAATATTGTCTGCTATCTCCATGATTTCAGCCCTGACTTCCTAGACCCAGTGGGTTTCAAGCAAGAGAGAACTGGAAACCTCTTGGGACAAACCCTATGAATGAATGAAAATAAGTTGATTGAATTTTTTAATTATAATTTTTAATATATTCTAGCCATCGAATAAAACTTTCACATATAAAATATATAGTCCCTTCCTTTAAGGAACTAACCTACTAATAGGGTGAGACATCTTATGTGGCTAAGGAAGGTTATTTTTGTCTAAGAATTCACAAGATGAAGAATGGAGTCAGCAATGATAGTAGTCATTTGAATAATATACCAAGTCTTGTGGTTGGGCTATCTCCCTCAAATTTTCTCCTACTCATCTATTCTCCATTCAGCTCTCTAACTGATTTCTTTTAAAGTGCAATTCTGACCAGATCACCCTCCTTTCTCCAATCAATTGATCCCAGTGGTTCCCTATTACCTCTAGGATTAAATAGATACTCTGTGATCCAGAAACTGTATTTATTTATTTTATTTTAAATGCTTAGTGACTTCCTGACCGTGCTTTGAGTAAAAGTTTGAGTTAGGAATAAAAAAAAATCAACACAAGCCTGGTGTCAGAGTAGGAATATTCGGGTGGAGGTGAAGCATGGTTAGGAGCCTGGAGATAGCTAAATATAGTGGGGGATTTCTTCAGTCAAGATAGAATGTCTCGAAGTTGGGAGTTTCAAAGAGATAAGACTCCAAATGAACTTAGCTGCTACTAGTTATGATCTGTAGAGATATGTCTGGAGCAATGTAGACAATAGTCACCTACTACCTGCCAGACACTGTCCTAAGCATTGGAGATAAAAATAAGAAAAAGAAAAGCAGTCTGCCCTCAAGGTCCTTACAATTTAATTGGGGAAGACAATAAACAAAAAAGGATTTGAAAAGGGAGGGAAGGCAGGGGGCAACTGTTAGCAGGAGGCAATGTTTGTGGAGTCAAAATCAAGCAGAGGAACTAATGAGAAATAAAGTTAAATGAAGTTGGCTTGGGAGTTCATTGGTCCCTCCAGCTCTGAAATCAGAGAGAAGAGGAAGCTGAGGGTACTGAAGTGTCCAGTACCAAAACTGGATAAATCAAAATTATCTTGGGGGTGTCATGCTGTTTGTGTAGTCGAAACTAGGCAGAGAGGATGATGGTCAAACTCAAATGGACACTGGGGTCACTAAAACATGTGTAGATACCGATGATCCGCACATAAACTTACACATCTATATATAAGTATCATCTATGTCGTATTGTTCATTTCGTTAAATAGTTCTCATATGTGGGTGTCTGTATATAAGCGAGGCAATTGAGGTTAAGTGACTTGCCCAGGGTCACAGAGCTAGTAGGTGTCAAATGTCTGAGGCTGGATCTGAACTCAGGTCCTCCTGATTCCAGGGCTGGTGCTCTATCTACTACACCACCTAGCTGCCCCTCAATTATATTTTCATCTGATTCAACCACATATTTGGAATGTTTGTAGGCCACCTGTGGCCCTGTAACCCTCTGTTTTACAACTCTTTTCTTGAAGCTGAAGGTAGGAAAGCAATCACAGTCTGGGTAGCATAGTCATGTGAAAAGACTTTATTTGTAAGTTATATATGGGCAATTAGGTGGCACAGTGGATAGAGTGCCAGCCTTGGAGTCAGAAACAATCACCTTCCTGTGTTGAAATCTGGCTCAGACATTTACTAGCTGTGTGACCCTGGGCAAGTCACTTAACCCTGTTTGCCTCAAATGCAAACCACTCCACTTTCTTTGCCAAGAAAACCCCAAATGGGATCACAGAGTTGGAAATTATTGAAAAAGTATTGAACAACAACAAAAAGTCACATATTCACATGGACCAGAAAGTATAGGTGTGGCTACTCAAAGGATTTGTGATTTGGTAATGGAGAGCTTATAGGGTGGAAATTCCCTCTATCAATCTAATCATAATATGTTAATGATTTCATGTACAATCACTGACTCTAGATCCAGTGCTCTCTGTATGCAATGTGCTACCTAGCCATGCATATATGTATGAGTATGCACATATGTTTATATGTGAATATTACAAACATATACATGTATATAGCTGAACCGAGTCAAGATTAGTTAGCTTTTGAACCCACAGCTCTTCTTTGTTGACTTTGAAATCAGTTTTAGTTTTCTTGATACAAAGCCTCAAAATTGTGATCGGCCTGCATGATCACATACTGTGAGAAGGCAGCCACTTTTATGGCTTAACAAAAGTAGAGTGGAAGACTATATTTAACTGGGGCATTCATATGTGATCATGCAGCCGAGCAGATTGTGTTCCGCTGGGAGAAGTGGCTGTTAACTTTTTGTAAATTCAGTGAAGCACTTATAGTTATACTTATTAAAAGATGGATCAGACAAAAAGCAGAATGATCTATGCCAGTAAAGAACAAATGCAGGCAGGGGTTTAAAGTGAGCAAATATTACATGCCTGGCAATGAAACAGCTATTAATGAATTGACCCCTCGGAGTTTAACCACAAAAACAAACAAACAAAAACCCTTCTAAAGTCATCAGCAGACAGGAGAGAATTTGAATGGATGTTTTGTTTCTTTACCAAAACTCATCTTTTAATGTGCTTCTTATGCACAAAATATATCCGTAAAAAATAAAAAGGTCTAAATGTCCTTTTGTACCAGAAAGTAATTTTAAGCTACAGGGGTGAGATGGGGTGGGAGGAGGTGCACTACTTTTGTAAATGGAGTAACAGTGACCAAAGCTTGAGAATTAAAGGTCTCCAGAAGAGAGGGAGGGGGATTAAGCAGCTTTATTATATGTCTTTAAAAATTAAGTGCAGAATGATTCCTTATGGCATTCTTTCACCAAGAACGTAGTACTTAGTACATATAGCTGACTGCTGGATGTTAACACCTTGTTGCATGGAATACCTTTGAATCTGTGCTATAACATTGATGGGATGACTCTAAAAATAAAAGGAAATATCATCAACTTGAAGAACTGGGACGACTGCCTTCTGAGGCAAGTCTCTGGAGTGCAAGTTAAGATTCCATTTTCACTTAGGTTCTCTCTAATTGCTTTCATCTCTACTTTATTTTAATTGAACTTAGCCTAACGAGGCAGTAGATTATTTCTGTTTAAAGCAAACTTCCTGGCTTAGTCTAGGTCTGGATCTCCAGGAAAAGAAACACAGCCACCCAGTTCTTAATTTGAACTTCAAGTTTTATTGGTAATATACAAACCAGCCAAGGTACACATATACTAAAAGCATCCAAGGTTACATGTGATTGTCAGTTTCACATGCCACCCATTTCTCACTTGTTTGTTCTGGATTCCAGAGAAACGGATCAGGTAAAACTAGTGTCATGTTAAACTGAAGTGTGGTTTTAAGTAGCAGTGGTGGTTGAGAGTAGTACTATGTCACACTGGTATGTAAAGGGATGCAAGGAGAACTATGTCCTTTCTGAAAACACACTAATCTAGGAAAAGCCAATTCCAGGAACCTTTGTGAATGAAACAATCATGATTAAGCAGCACACAAGAGTTGGTAGTATATTTTGATGTCAAGGGCATTCATTGACTCATTAGTCCTTGCTATTTCTGTCTAGCTGTTTACCCTCTGGGGAAAGAGGCCCAAGCTGGACAGACTGGATCAGTGCCAAAGATGCTTAGCAAAGCAGAATCTTCACTTCCCCTCCTCTCAATAGAGAAGTGGTGGGCTACAGGTGCAGAACAAAACATATTCTGCCAGAAATAGTTGATTTGTGGTTTTATTTTGCTTAATTTTACTCCATTGTTACAAGACAATTAATGGTGGTTATAGTGGTATTGCTAGGGAAATGATAGCACTTTCTAAAAAGCTGTATTTTTAACAGAAATACAACATTGTTGTCTTAGGTCACAAAGAGTGTAGACTATGAGAGAATATTCTAGCCTGCAAATCAGATTAGGGTAAATTTTGCTCATAAAAATTGAACAATACTTTTGTTTCAGTAGTGAAACTGAACAGTCTTCCAGAAATGGAACACAGGAAACTAAAAGGAAGTTTACCACTTTAATTACAGCCTAGTTATCTGATGTTTATTCAGCAAACCCTCCCTAGAAATATAGAGTATCAGAGGACAAGTAATTAGAAGGAAAAAATCCAGAACAATTACTTTCAGTTTTCCCTACATTGAAATTAAGTTGTACTTGGTAATGTGTAATTTCCTTGATCTACCACTTTATTAAATAATCTCTAAAAGACAGCTTGGCCCCTTCTGCTTAAGATTTGAGTAAATAATTAAGGCCATGTAAACAAAGTATCTGTTGGTGCAGTCCTCGTAATTGGTTCTCCAAGATTCATATGCACTTGGGGCAGCCAGGTGGCACAGTGAGTAAGAGCACCGGCCCCAGAGTCAGGATAACCTGGGATCGAATTTGGGCTCAGATACTTAGCACCACACCCAGAAATAGCTGGCCATGTAACCTTGAGCAAGTTACTTAACCCCAATTACTTTAGAAAAAAAAAGATTCATATGCACTGAAGAATGCTCATACAAATGATATAAAGGTCAAATTATTTGCTTATATATCCATAATCTCTACCCCTCAAACAATATGAATATTGGGGTGATGTCTAAATAATATACTAAAGTAATTAAGTGTGCTTCTAAATACTCAAGAAAATTACAAAAGTTATTCCAATCATCATTAGGGAATCTGGCAGTTAGGGAATCTGACAATCTTAACTTCAATTAATTTCTTTAAAATTTATAATAGCAGGGGCAGCTAGGTGGCACAGTGAATACAGCACTGGCCCTGGAGTCAGGTGGACCTGAGTTCAAATCCGGCTTCAGCCACTTAACACAAAAACTAGCTGTATGACTTTGGGCAAGTCACTTAACCCCAATTGCCCTCCAAAAAACAACAAAAAAAGCAAATAAATAAATAAGACTTATAACAACATACATACAAATTTAGCATATTAGATGATGTTATGGGCATCTTAACCCAAGTTTTATTCTGCTTGAAGCAGCAACGTGCAGAGGAAAGATAAAAGGATTTATGATCTGAAGATATGGGTTCAAATCCTGATTCTGCCACTTAATACTTATATGACCTCAAGCAAATCATTTAAATTCTCTAGATTTCAGTTTTCATAAGAATAAAATGAAAAGATTGGAGAAGGTGACTTTTTAGGTCCGTTTTCATAGCCAGTGCTACAAGTAGGGCTGGACAACCTGTTTTTTTTTTCTTTTTTCTGAGAGGGCCAAAGTTTAGAGGGAACCATAGTAGTATTCTTGAGCATGCTTCCTTTCTCCTTTGGTAGCCTCACTTGACATAAACTCTCATTTGGCATTATGACCTTGTTCCTGGGAAAGTTTCCTCCTATATATTCTACCAATAACTGTACCCTGGTTTCCATATATCACCTCCCCAACTCCAAACCAATCTCTCCTCTCTTGATTTGTTTTGTTTCTGTTGTTTGTTTTAGTTTTGTTTATAAATTTGGTGCTAGAACTGTTCTACAAGGTACATTCCATTCCAGTGCTAAAATTTTATAATAATTTGAATATATAAAATTAACACAGATGTATACTCCTCACATATATACTTTAATACATATGCTCTCAAAAATGATACCTTGGAAGAGGAAGTACTTGCCTTGCCTCACTTCGCAGGATTTAGTCTATTGGGAGATAGGTGTTAAATAATGATATTCTTACTGTTGCCAAACATAGCAGATGAGCTTCCTCTATATAGAAAGCAGAATTATCTTACTCAGTTATTTTCTCAGTTCCCTTTCCTTGCCCATCTTTAGCACAACTGTGCTCACTAACCTAATAAATTAACACTATATAAGATTTCTTCAAATTAGCAATTTCTTAGAGACATAGCATTTAGGATCTGTTTTAACATTATTAGCTATTAAATTCTTGGATTATAGTAGTGATAATTGGTGTTAATTATTGGCCAGTTATTTATATGACACTTTTTTCATTCAATAAATTATTTTAAATCTAAAAAAAACTAATAAAATGACACGTTTATTCATTCATGTGCAAACACCTACATAACAAAGCCTGATTTATTTTTAAAATTGCATTTGAAGCATATTTGCATTTCCCTTTACTGTAGCATAAAGATAACACCTCACATGTATGTGGCATCCTATGGCATAGAAAGTACTTTTCTCATAACTTCCCTGTGCTAGATGTGCTGAAAGTATTCTTATTTTCCTCTTAAAGATGATGAAACTGAAATTCAGAGAGGTTAAGTGACTTGCCAACAGTTCTCATCAGAGTAGGAATTCAATACATGCTTATTGATGCACTGATTAAGACTTTAAAATGTAGAGTATTCTGGAAGAAATGGGGGGGGCGCTTTAGAGAAACTCCATTATACAGATAGGGAAATTGAGGCTTATAAAGATTAAGCAGTAAGCCCAAGAGAAAAATTGCAAGCTTGCTCCGCTCCAAACCCTCTGTTCTCTCTTCGTTTCTCTGTTTCTTCTTTTCTCTCTATTCCTATTTATCTATCAGTTTTTATCTTTTTCTGTCTTTTTCTTTCCCTCTCTTTTTCTTTGTAGCTCCTTTTTGTCTCTCTGTATTCCTTTCTATCTGCATCTGTCTTTCTGCCTCTTTCTGTCTCTATCTCTAACACAGACATACATACACACACACACACACGCACACACACACACACACACACACACACACACACACACACACACAGAGTTCACTGGTGGCAGATCCCAAAGAACAAAAAATCAGTTCTTCTATTTCTCAGTCCACTGATTTTTCTCCCACCCCAGACCTACACAACATGGGGTGGGGGAATGGGAAGAGAAAGGTGGCTAGGAAATGGCTTATCCTCTTATTCCTTTACTTGGTTGTTTCCCTAATAATAATATATAATTTCTTGGTGTTAGCACATTTGTGAAGGATATTGTTGAGACAGAGATATAGAAAAGAAATCTTTTTTTAATGAAACAAAAAATGATTAATTAGAACAGGTAAAACATAAAACCATTGAACCAAATATTGAACAGAGTAGACTGATTGGCTGGTTTTCATTGAACAGGCATTCAGAGGAACCTGCACTCAAATTCTGACTTTGCCACTAGGTTGCTGTACTTTGAGCAGGTCAATTATACCCAGGGTCATTTTCCCTATTATAAAATGAGAATGTTAAAAAATGAAAATCTTTCAATTCCAGTCAGTGATAAACAATATTTCTAAAATTCTGATGTGTAATTTTGCTATAAACTTTAGACTATAAGTAACTTTCCTAATTCAACGTCTCACATACACCCCAACACTGAGCATGTAGTCTCCCAATAATTTAATTAGATGAAACTATTTCATTGGGCAGGTATCTATTTATAATAATTTCTCACATTACTAATTGTGGCTACACAGAAAAAAAAACAGATCCCTTGACAGAACACAGTCATGTTGAAGTCAGAGATGAAATGCCCTTTCATATTTTATTTGGAACTCCAGTGTCTAGTAGCTCCAAATAGCCGGTATTTGGTTAGTGCCTGATGAGCCGAATCTTCTCCCAATTAAGTCCTAACCTCCTTATATTTCATCAACACTTGTTTTTTCCAAGGTCATCTTGGTTCTACATTAGTCATGAATTATTCTCTTTGCAGATTCATTAATTCTCTCAAACCATTAAGTCTTTGTTTGCTATTCTACTTAATGGTAATTTAGTGGTTCTTCTACTCAAGTCATTTTATGATGCCTCTTCAAGCATGGCAGTAACTCTAAAAGCTATGACATTAGATGTTAAACTCTAGAAAGTCCTATAATGCTGGAAAGGCTTCAAGTACCAATAAAGCAAGAGACTATCTGTCATCTGACATGCCAGACTAGTAATTGTTAAGAGTATTGAGGCTGACACCAAGGTAGCAAATTTTGAGACATAGTTGAAAATTTAGTATGATGGGTGCCTGAAGGGCTGAGGTTCTAATTGAGATGAACTGTACTGATGTAAACAAACCTTTTGATTGTGAACACTTGAGTGGTTAAAATGTAGTTGTGTGCATTTGCAAATAGTTTGGGTTATTTTGACAATGCTATCTTTAAACATAAGGGAAAACCATGAGAGAGAATAGTGAATAAAAAGCTGTCTTTATAATCAAGAAACCCTCAGTCCAAACAGTATGTCTGAAAAATATTAGCTACATGGCTTCAGGCAAATCACTTTGGCACTCAGTGCCCCCAGGCAACTCTTCTAAGATCATATATAATAATAGTTATTATAGCTAACATTTATATAGCACTTACTATGTTCCAGGCCCTATGCTAAGAACTTTACAATTATTATGTCATTTGATCTTCACAACAACCCTAAGAAGTAGATGCTATTATTACCTCCATTTTAGAGATGAGGAAAGAAGTAGATAGAGGTTGACTTGTCCAGGGTTAAAGTTAGACAGGACTCTGAAGCCACATTTGAACGCAGATCTTCCTGACTCAAGGCCTAGTGCTTTATCCATTGTGCCACCTATTTGACCCAATATATATATTGTTGACATGCCCAAAGTGATATAGGCAATAAGTTGCAGGGACTCACAATGTACCTAATTTAGACACAGAGAATAAATGATTTCTGTATCATATACATAAAACCATGTTTTAATTGTTCTTTTAGAGGAAGGTTAAAGTAATAGAATATTGGCTATACTCAATCAGCTGATGAGGGAAGATGTATTTTTAATAGGTAATTTCTCCTTTTTGAAACCTGTGCCTAAGTTAGTATTTTAAAAAGGCAATGAGTTTCTACTTGAATTTTCAAATAATGTAGTCCTTTTTCAATTTATTGGGCTATAATTTCAGATCCAGAATAATTACAGTTGTGACATTAAGTTGGAAAAGAAAATCACCTTATCCAATTTTTAGTTCTCATAAATAGGAAGAATAATTTTTAAGTTGCACAGTTCTCTAGGTTTTTTAATATTCTTTAACATTTTGGTTAGATCATAGGAGTGATGTGGCATGGAATGATTTTTTCATACCATTTTTGATCAGAAGTATCAAAAGTAGATTTTTGCATTTGATATAGTCAATCATTCACTCATTCCAAGACAAAAAAAAAAAAGCAAAACACTTTACTCCCTTGTCCAACAATCTGGTTATTTCAAGCTTAATAAAGTTGATAAGGTCTTTGGATTTTATGGAAATCTTGTGTGCTTTAGACTAGACAGAATAAAAATTATTTTTAAAAATGTTCTAAAACTGAAAAGCTTCTGAAGCCTACCAGGAAAGGTCTTTTTAAAAGGGGGGTAAGAAGTATTTCTGAGAATGGATTTTTTTCATTTTTTTCTTTGCTCATTATTTCTGATATGAAAAAGGCTGTATGTCTGAAAAGTGTTATAGGAAAATAACACTACATGATCTCTAGATGGAGATGGATGTGTTAAATTCACAAGAAATTGATATTTTCAAAATCTAAAAATTTCCAGGATAAATGCATACATTTTTTAATGATTCTCCCAATGAGAGAGGATTAAAAATTTGTGTTAGAATTTGTTAGTGAATAATCACTTCATAACTTAGGAGAAAATCTTACTCAAAATAATTTGAAACTATTTTTAAGCCATTATAGTAAATTAGAAAACAAATTTAAAAGTTTGGTTTTATAAGAAAGAAATTATTTCAAATACACAAGCCCAAATGTTGTGATTTATTAGTTGAAATATTCATTTAAAACAGTTTCTGATTCATCCAGGTGAGAAACCTGTGCTTGTGAACTCTGACCTAATAATAATAATAACAACATTGTAGTATTTACCATTTATAAACCACTTTTTCTCACAATTTTCTGAGGTACTGTGACATAGGGCAAAGAACATTAACCCTGAAGTTGGAGTATCTGGATTCTAAGCCCACCTCTGATATTTTCTTGTCTGTGTAATCACGATCAAGTCACTTAATATCTTCCTCAGGCCTAAGTATCCTCATCCATAAAAGGAGTGCATTGTACTAGATGTGACTTAAGCTGTTATCATACTCATTTTACATATGCAAAAACTGAGTCTCAAGGAAGTTGAGAGATTTATCCAGATCATGGAACAAATAATTGTCAGTCCTCTTACTTAAACCAGGCTCTCTCCAGAATCCAAATTCAGTGATGTTTCTAGTATCTTGGAGTAGAATATTGTTTCTAGGTCTGGGAACTATATTATGAGAAGAGCATAGGCAGCACATTCAGTGGAGGATGAAAAAGATGACAAATGGCTTAGAAATTATGCCATTTGATTTTTTTTTAACTACAGGTGCTTAGCCTGGGAAGAAAAGGCTTAGTAGGGAAGGGTATTTAAAAAGCTGTCATATGGGAAAGTGATTAGATTTGTTTTGCTTGGCAGCAGAGAAAATCCATAGTAGAAAAAGGTAAGAAAAGTGAATTTTGTCTTGATTCACGGAAAAACTTTATAAGAATTAGAGCTATCCAAAGTAAGATGGAAAGCCAAAGAAATGGTAGATTTACTTCTTTCTGGAAATCTTCAAAGACTAGGTCTAAAATAAAGTTATTCTGGATCAGATAGGCATTGATCTAGGCAGTCTCTGAGTGACCTTCAAAGCCTGAGAGTTTCTGCTTTATAGTATACTTTAATTATGACACTGTGTAATATAGCAAGGGATTTGACCCATACTTCATCGCTCTGTTTCAAGTCATGATGTCATTGGTGTTGATTCTTCTATTGCTTCAGATCATTGCCTCCATGTGTCATGGTGGGCTGTCTTCATAAACTATGGAAAAGAATTCATTACCAAGAGGCCAACTTTCTGGTAAAAAAGAATGCGTGGAATGTTCAAGTTCATTTAATGTTGAGTCAAGATAGTTGATGGAAGTAGTCAGTTATGTTGAGATTTCAACTATAGTTGTCTTTTGAAGCAGTTTTAAGAATTGAACCATATTAGCCTTCCTCTAATACCTTCCAAAGTGGGTAAAGGTCATAGGAACATATAGAGATTAAGTATTTTCAAGACAGATCTAAGAAATTTTATTATTCAAAATGGTTAGGCCTACTCATAGCAACAAAAAGTATTGAATAAATTTACAATATTCCATTTTCTTTTCAGTCTTCCTCTGGATTCCAATTTAATTTTTATCACTTACTAGTAGCAGCTATAATTTTTTTTTTTCATTATCTTCCTCCTCCCAATTCCCTTTTTGCTTCAAACACTCTAGTCCCCAGGAAAAAACAAAAAAACAAAAACTGTAAACCCACACTTAGAATGTTGCTACATTCTACCAGTTAAGGTTTGGAAAGAGAGTAAGAAGCCAACAAGTCTGTTAAAGACTTTGTCCATTACAGCCTGAGTCAGCTGTCTCAGATTCACCTACCTCAGACCATTGACAATTTAATCTTGAGGGCCATTAAAAAAGTGCTCCCAAAGTAGTTACTTTTTGTTCATAGAATTGTTGGAACTGGAGCTGGAATGGAATAGAGATTATCTAGTCCAATTTTCTCGTTATACTTTGCACAGAAAGAAACTGAGACCTAGAGAAGTTAAGCCATGTATATAGAGTACCATTTTAATGATGTTCATAAGAAATTCTACAAACACGCCAAAGTCCCATTTTACTCACATATCTTTTTCTATTCATAGGCATGGCAATTAGAAGGGATGAAGTCTGTATCACAGTATTATGGATTATAATATAAATAAATATTGAAGCTAAACTAGTCTGCTTCCCCTTTCTTGGAACCCAAATCTAAGCACCTTTTCCCCTGACAACCAAGCTGAGCTCTTCCACTGGGAAGACACATAGAGAGATAATCTATATGCCAGGGAAGGATTAGAGGAGAAAATGTGTAAAGCTTTATAGATTAAACCCACCACATAGAATTAACAAGTGGCTCCAAACTTATAACAACATGCACTTCAAGTTTTGCAAGTTAATAACACTTTCAAAAAATGCTATTTCTCATCCTAGACAACACAGTGCTGCCAAAGGGTTTTACCTCTATGAATGAAAGCTGAAGGAACCAATGGTGTGGGACTGTCAGGCAAAGGTACTTAAAAAAAAGGAATAAGTAATCTCATTGTAATGATCAAAGACCAAGGAAAACTTGTTACAATGCAGAATTTTATAAAATTTTTTCACATAAAACTGTTATATTTTTATATCTCAAATCGACCTTAATTTTTAAAATTATTATTCTAAATATATGCAAAGACAATATAGTATGGAAAGAGCACTGAACTTTTAGTTGGGAGACTTAGAAATTAGGGTTTCTTCTTACATTGACAATATGTGCATCTATTAAAAGTAATATTAAAGTATCCTTTGATTCCCTTTCCCTTCCCATTTGCTACACTATGTTTTTCATCTACTTAGTTCCAACTTCATCTTGTAGGGATTACTTCATTTTTGTCTTTGTATTCCTGAAACATAACATACTTTTTGACATACTGTAGGCACTTAATAAATATTCATTGAATTGATAAATGCTGATATTCAAGATTTTTGCCTGTGCCTGATCCCATCTCCCTATGCTATTTCTTGAGCGTGGATAAGAAAGTTTGTTGACCATAGCTCAAGATCCCCATTAGAACTTAAGGAGAAGTTCAGATGAAGAGGTCATGTGTGGGTACATAAAGAACAGTTAAAGTGACCATCCTTTGGGGTGAACAGGAACCATTTTTATAGATTATCATTTCAAAACATGGAATTTTATATTAGGCATTATTATACATACAGTATATCATACTATACATATAGTATATACATATGAATATAAAACTTTTGAAATATTGATAGGGTTTCTTGCTTTCATTAGTAAAGGCAATGTCTTATATACGTGGACCCCTGATTTTTGTTTTTTAGTTTTACAAAGTTGCCTGGGGTATAGAAGTGAAGTGACTTAACCAGGGTCACATAGTCAGTACATGTGACAGATCTTTCTTCTTAGTCCAAGACTGGATTCACTATACCATGTCACCTTTCGTGTTTGAAAATTAAATAATAATTATATCAGGCCTCTATTAAATTATTGGAAGAGTACATACATCTGATTCTGTACTTGTAAACTTCTCAAGTATTTACTTTTAGGATTTAAGGTAAAAGCTTTTAAAACTTATTTGCTCCTCCTAGTGTGTTTCTGAATTGGAGATTATAAATCACCTGAGTCTGATGTTTTCTCAACTTTTAATCATTTTAATTGCCAAATTATCTGCTCTAATGCAATGATAAAGAATTTCAGTATTAGGTTCCTTCCTTTCTTCAAAGAAAAACTGTGTTGTCTCCATAAGGATCTTAACTTTCTTTTAGTAGCATCACAGTAGTGACGTCTTTGGTTCCTCTCTATAGATCTCAGTCAACAACCTTGCCCTCTTACCAATGTATTGAAATAAAGTCATATTATTCCTATATGGAAGCGTGTTTTCTAAACACACCACTTTTCATTTTTTTTCTCCTTTGCTCTTATAAAATTGATGATTTTTTTCTTCTTCTGAATATTTTAAATTTCACTTCTTTCCTTTAGTAGCTCTCACCTATCCAATTTTAAAACCTAAGTATATATGTGAATTTTTTAAAAAATGTAATTTTTGCAATGGCTTCTCCAAACAACGATTTACAGCAATCATTCCATCACCAGCTAAATAGAGCAACCTATCATATAACCACTCATCATTTCTGCCAGCTCCATAGGCCTCAGGAAGCAACTTTGATCCATAATATCTTCTACTCTGTTGTAAGACATATTCTGTTACCAAAAAATTAAGAGCTTAATAGTTCATTTCAGATTATACTCATTAAAACAAAAATCAAAATACAATGTATTTCTCATATGCTCAACATTTTTCCAGATAGATTTTTTTTTCCTGCCCAAGGTTTATACCTTTTAAAACATAATTAGTATAGTCATTAGAAAAGCCTGCAGGTCTGCCACCTCCCCCCAAAAACTACCCTTTATTTCTTCTTTTTAAAAAATATTTCTTTATATGTTTATGTACTATTTTGCCCATTCAAATGTAATATCCTTGAGGAAAAGAATATGGGAAGTTAATTTCCCCCAGTCCCGAAAAATCTTTTGATTCCAGATTTCACCGCTTTCTTTCCCTACTGTGATTCTTCTCCTTTTCAGTTTCTCTGTTGTTTGGTTGTTGTAGTTGATTTGTCTGTCTGTATAAAGGTATACCTTAGATGCAAAGAATCTCAAAAACCTTTCTAAATTTTGTTGATTGGCTCCATCGTTAGGTTTCTTGGATTTCAATATTTGGATATAAATGACATTAATGAAAAACAAAATTAATGCTGCCCCAAAAATATCATACAATGGGAAAAATATGTAAATGACACTTGATGCCTTTGTTTTTAGACTATGCATTTTAGTGAAATTTTAACTTAAGGTACATTAAACCTAGTCATTATTCTAAATCTTTATCCTTAATATATTTATTTGTTAACAGAGACATAGAAAAATCAATGCCAGTATATTTATTTCCTCTGTGGTTGTTACCAATTTATCCTGTATATATTTTGTTCATATATAGTTGTTTGCATATTGTCTACTCCTTAATACTGTGAGTTTTTAGAGAGCAAGAACTGTTTTTGCCTTTCTTTTTGTCACAGCACCTGGCACATAGAGCTTAATAAATTTTGTTCTCTCTCTCTCTCTCTGTCTCTCTCTGTCTCTCTGTCTCTCTGTCTCTGTCTCTCTGTCTCTCTCTCTCTCTCTCTGTCTCTCTCTCTCTGTCTCTCTCTCTCTCTCTCTCTCTCTCTCTGTCTCTCTGTCTCTCTCTCTCATACTACTATATAACCAGTGCTTAAGCTGATCTTGATAATTGTTTACTGATTGATTATGTTTATTTGAAATGAGTTGCTGGAACTTGGGATACATTCTCTCATACGATCAATGTCATTCAGCTCCAAAATAATATAAAATGCTATTTAATCTACATTATACCTGAACTAGAATATTTATAATGCATTTTTAACCTTAGAAAGCACAGATGTCCACCTTCCCTGTGGAAAGGGTAGTGCTGGTCTAGGTTCTGACAAGTGTTAATACTCCTGTACAACCAAAACATGTTCATGCTCTATAGATGAATAAAGAAAAATAGATCTCTAGATCAGTGGTCCCCAATATTTTTTGTTCCAGGAATCCTTAAAAAAGCAGTAATAAAATAAGTTGTGATCTCCTTGAGTAATTTAATATACTATTCATAGCATTCTTTATAAATGTATAGTGTTAAAGGTACCATTAAAGATGTTTTAAAACAAACCTTTGGACTATTGCAATGAATTCCAAGGGTCCACCAACCAGTAAATATCAATCACTTCTCTAAGTCAATCATCCCCTAGATCTCCTAATTGGGAAAAGAAGGGAAGTGGATGGGGTGAGAGATCTAAATATAAACTCACTTGACATTAATCTACATGCATTGGCCAACATAAGGCAAGTATTTATTAGACAGAAAATATATGTTAGCATATGATGCAAATGATCATGTTATGTTTTAGGGAAGTCAGATATTTGTTTGAAGATTTTAACATGGAAACTGACTACAGAAATCATACAGCAACACAGCTGGTATTGATTTGAATGCATATGTGTTTTGTGTTGTGTGTGCGTGTTTGTATTATACTTGAGGTAGAATACTAATAGCATTTTTTTTTTGCCTTTTTGTTTTTTGGAGGGCAATTGGGGTTAAGCGACTTGCCCAAAGTCACATGGCTAGTTTTTTGTGTTTAAGTGTCTGAGGCCGCATTTGAACTCAGGTCCTCCTGACTCCAGGGCTGGGGCTCTTGCCACCCAGCCACCCCTAATAACATTATTTTAATCATGTCAAGCACACTGATCACCCAGGTCCCTAGCAAACATATAAAATCAAACATGTACACATCTATATAGATATAAATCTTAGTTGTTTTAAGCTTTAAGCTTAAAATAATTTTGCAAAAACACTTAGATATGTATAGGTATATCTACACAGATACATTTATTTAGTGTTCCTAAAGCCTCAGTGATATTTATATATAACTCTGATATATAATGCTCTCGTCAATTCTCTAAGAACTATCTGTTACTGAGAAGGTTCCATATATAATTGAGAATACAGGGCAGGGGAAGTGTTCATCACCTTGGAGTTTCCTATGTGAATCTAATTTCAGGTCCAGTTCATATCCTTATCCAATCCTTATATATGCATACACATATTACATATACCTTATTTTTATGGCTGCTGAAATATATGAGCTTTCTACTTTATCATATTAGCCTTAAATATAGTTGAATATGCAATATGCACCTGAACTCTGAAGAATTTCTGGGTCTCAGAGGACAACAATCTATAGCTTTGGGGAAAATTTCTATGAAGAATTCTTAGCTCAAATTTGCTGAAAACTGTTGGATAGCATCAGTATTGCCACTCACACACAATCTGCCAGTGCATTTATCCAAGCTGTTTAGCACCAGCATAGTTAATGTATTTCACAGAAATGAGAAATTTTCAATCAAAAAGGCACCTTAGGGATCATCAAATCCAACTCTGTTTCACAGATGAATAAACTGGGGCTTAGATACATTCATGGATTTGTCCAAGATCAGTCAGCTACTTTGTAGGAAAGTGATGACTTAGATCTACTTTTCAAGCTTCCTTGTCTCTATCCACTATGTTGGCAAGGGAAGGGTTCACATAAAGAGTGGTTACTTTTCACACAGTTCATGGATTTAGCTTAAAGGTAGCTTTAGTGAAAGGAAGAGTGATTATAATGGTTTCTTGTAGGTAAAGTGACTCACTCTTGTTTTTAGATGAACTTGATAATTAAATGATACAATGAAAATTATAGGCAAGGTCCTCTTTTTTTGAAGAGAAATAAGAAGAGGTAAATTTTAAAAGGTTCAAATTGATTGCTGGGGGAAGCTTCTAAATCTAGTAGTAGTGTCACAAGGTGACAGGAGGGACTAAAATGATTTTTGTTCTATGGGCTATTGGTGTAACATTAGTTTAAAACTACGTGGTTGGATGATAGACACCCACGACTGCCCATATTTTAAATCACAAAATTTAGCCTAGATATCCAAATACAGTTTAGTGCCCTAAATTGATACTCTGCAGTTTTGTATTATGCATTTCATCTCTATCGTGCTTCTTATCCCAGTTTTCTATGGCATATTTTGTGTAGGAGAGGAAATCAAACAATCACATTATTAGAAGAAATTAGGTTACATCTGGTGACGAAAATTTATGGTACAATCATTTACAAGACTGTGATTATTTACAGGGATGACAGTGAAGGCATTTGCATAGCCTCATTATTCTAAGGATAGAAATTAACTTGTGAAATATAAAGACATATTTGGCATTCTCAAAATTTTATTTTTTAATATCCTTTGTTTTGGTTTTTGGGTTTTTTTCCCCTCTGAGTTATAGTAATACTTAGACTCAGACTTGGAAATTTATATTCTTTGGTCAATCTCTTTTCATATTCTGCCAAAGGTATGTGTATTATATCAATTCAATGTCAGTCATTCATTATTAATGTTATAGTATTTTGTGATATGTTTGAAATAACTATTGGATATTTGGTGTTGTAGGAAGAAGCAACATTTTACATTTTCATATAATGAAATGAGACTTTTTCTATATTTTTGTTCTAAATTTGCTTAATATATTTATCTATGTTAATTTTCTGTTGTTAAAGAATGATCATAGGTTAACGTGCAAATAAGGAAGAAAAAGTAACAACTTTCCTAATTATGCCTCTGATTTCATTTCCATTACGAGGGCTAATTATTTACTTCGGATAGGAGAGTTTATCCTAATCAGAACCATGAGTAAATTACAGTGTGCTTGAATTTTGTAACTCTTGTTTAAAGATCATTAAGAATGTATTCCAAGCTAGAGTATATGCATATGTTAATAATTATAACCAAGATACAAAATATTAATAAATGATTTATCTGAATTATCAAAATAGAAAAGGAACCACAATTCATTCTCATTTTTTACCTTTATCTTTACTTTTAGTATTTTTTAAGGGACAGTCATTAGTTACATTTGGTTTTTTAACCATGATATGTGGTTTTTCAATTAATGAATTGTCTATGTTTATGTTTACATAGTTGTATATTATAAACCTAGGGGTTACTATGGGGGATACTACAGGGTTCTCATGATTCAATAGGCAAAAACTCCCAAATTTGTAGTAGCTCTACTTTTAAAAGTATAGTTAGAAAACATAAATGAATCATGATTAGGCTCCCAGCTAGACAGTGAAAATTCATAAATAGCAGACTAAAGAGGTGGAATCCTTACCCTACACAGCAGACCTATGCAGCTCTTAGAGCAGTACCATGCCTTCATGTCACTACCACAAAGACACAAGGAGTTGCAAAAGATAGCATTAATCAAAAGTTTTTATGAGGAAAAGATTAGATCAGTAGGAGATAGTATTAAACAAAACTGAAAAAAAAGACAGGGCTAGAAATGGGTGACAGATTTATATTTATCTGAAGAAAAACTGAGAAGAAGCAATGACCATGAGTTCTATGTCTGTGTTCCCCCAAGCTCAAGCTAATGGAGTAGCAATTTAAAAAGAAATTTTTAAAAAGCCTTGTATCTCACCCCTTTAGCTTTCACCTCTTGGAGTCTCCCAGGAAGACTTTAACTTGGAGAAATAAACTGCAGGGATTTCTGCCACCAGCTGTGAGGTCCCACTTCTGCCCCATGGGCTGTTGTTGTGTTTGTCCTTTGTGTTCGAAGAGGACCGAAGCATCAGGGCAATGATGACAGGATTTGCAGTTGACTTTGATTTCAGTGAGGGAGCACTCTGCAAGGTCACTAGCCTCACTTTCTTCTCCAGAGTCACCTGGATTCAGTGACCAGATATTCATCAAGATGACTGGAGATGACCCAGGATGAAATGGAAGACACTGGCCCTTTTAGGCTAAGGTCTTTTCAAGTACTCATTTAGAGTGAGGTAAAGCCCATTCGTGAATAAGGCAGGCCTCTTTAAGAAGTGAATGGAGGAATGGCCCCTTTAATTAGAAAAAAAAAAAAAAAAGAAAAAATCAAGATGGGAGGGGAAGATCCTCAGGGTCGCTGTTCCAAAGAGAAACAGTTACCATTGACATTTGTTCTAAAGCAGGAGAGCCCAAAATACAACCATTAAGTGGAGTTTGGGCAGGGACTAACTGTGGTCCGATCTATCGGCTTCAGGGGGGTTGGGGAAACACAGCCATCTCCTTCAACTCTTCCAGCCTTATTTCTTCCTTAAGATCCTTCCAATTCCCAGTCTTTAGAAAACCAGGGAACTCCACTTTCCATGCCTGATGTGGTGTAAGCTTCCTCTCTTCCATTTTCTGGGAAGAACTATAACTCTTTCGGTGTTTGGCCATTTAGACCCCGTTTCTAAAAGGATCGTTGTAAAATAAATCACCTACAGAGGTTCGTAGACTTATTTGGCATACCACCCTCTTTAAAAAAAAAAATTGCTCAGTGGCCTCATAATTCATTATGGTTAGGTTAGGTTAACCCTTATTTTTATTCAACGCTCCCCAGTTGCACCTGAGGCTACTACCACCCCCATTGTTCCAGTACCCCCCAGGGGGCAGTATCACCCACTTTGAGAATCTATGAGAGTATTTAAAGATGTGTAAATTTATATGTCCGCTATATCTATATCGCATATAGCTGTAGCTGTATCAAAGATAGGTGACCCAGTGGATAGATAGAGCGCCGGGTCTGGAATCAGGAGGACCTGAGTTCAAATCCAGAATCAGACACTTACTAGTTGTGTGATCCTGGGCAAGTCATTTATCCCTGCTTACCTCAGTTCCTAATCTATAAAATGAGTTGGAGAAGGAAATGACAAACCACTCCAGTATCTTTGCCAAGACAACCCCAAATGAAGTCCCAGAGACTCAGACACAACTGAAGTGATTCATCAGCAGCAACAAACAAAAATATCTATATCTCTATCCTCTATATTTATATCTATATATTCTCTCTCTCTCACTCTCTCTCTCTCTCTCTCTCTATATATATATATATATATGTATGTATATATCTCAAGGCTTGTCCCTTAGATATGAACCCAAGAGTAACTGGATATTACACATATATGTATATGTGTATTTATTTATCTGTACATATTTATATACATAGATATATAAATGTATATATACAAGCATATTATATGTATGAATACATATATATTTTTCTATGTGAAATAGCTTGTATAAATGTTCCTTTTTGGAGCTATTACCTCTGGTGAATATATAACTTCATTTCAATTCCTGTTACATATGTTTTTTCTATTTTTTCTTTATTTCTATTTTCAAGTGTTAAAATTTTAGAATAATTTTCCAGCTGGAAGAGACCTACAGGATTATTTAGTGTAACTCTTTCACTTTATAATTTATAGAACTGAGGACCAGAGAGGTCAATTGACTCATCTAATGTAACAAAGCTGGCAGATCCAGGAATATAAATGAGTTCTGACTGCTAATATGTGTGTATGCGTGCACACATACTCCTACACATGCATGCACACCCACCCACACATGCATGCCCACAAATCCACACATGCATGTACACACCTAAAAGCGCACACACATGCATGTACACACCTAAAAGCGCACACACATGCATTCACATACACATGCATTCATGCATGCACACACATTCTTATCAATTAGACTATAACTTCCTTTCTAGAGCAGAGGACTTCTCTAATAGCTCTATTATCTCTAATGTCAATCACAACGACAATACAGAGTAAAATTTTAGTGGCTATCAATAATGAGAAAACAGGAATGAAACAATCTTTTTTTTCAGGCAAACCTCTGATTTTATCAGTTGTAAGGTATTTCCACTACTGATGCAAATCTCTATCTTCTCTGAAACTCAAAGCTTAGAACATTACCTGGGTCATTGAAAAGTTAAGTGATTTGCTCAGACTCACTGGAACAGAATTTGCACTCATGTATTTCCTGACATGGAGGCCAATTCTCTATCCAGTACCCAACACTGTCTCTCTAACTCATTTATTTCATTGGGGTGATTCTTTTTTGGTTTGGGAATAATAGCAATAAAAAATGTAGCTTTCTTGATGCTTTACAATCTAAATGTTTGACTTACAATAAGTAATAATTTAGGAAGCTAGTTAAACTTCTATCTTCGCAGTAGTTATAAGCTGGAAACTTTGGAGACCTGTTTCAAAACAATTAGGTTACATAAGGGCCTTAGCTGATCTCACACACCACTCTACTGGATTAAAGAGGTGAGCATAGAGATGACTGTGAACCCTTATGTGAAGTCTCACACATGTGGTCTGAATGAAAATAATTAGAAAACATTTTCAACCTGAGGCCTTAATTGAATGCCCAATTCTCAGATCACATGATTTCATTACAATTCCATCAGAACTTTGTGCTATTACTAAGTCATGAGATTTTAGGTATGTGGTGGGTGGAAGCAGGTGGCAGCACATTAAAAACAGGAAATTGTTGTGGAGATAAGCAGAGGGTTTAAAGGATGACATCAGACAATTGTGTGAAAGGAAAAACAAACACATACAAACAAGTGATAGAGTTATATAAGGCAAGTGAGGGATATTTAAGGGTCAGTTCATGTGCTCCTCTAGAATAAACACAATATAAAGGCATGTGAAGAAAGCTTTCAATGTTTGGTAGACCCTTACCACCACCCCCACTTGTGTCCAGAAGGATTTTTGGGAGGATAAGGGTAAGAACCCAACAGGATGTCCAGGTAGGGTAGGGATTCGACCAATATCCTTGAAGCCCCACTATCATAAGCTCTTAGATCCACAGGAGATGTAAGTTTTCAGTTTCTCTGTGTATTTGAGTGAGTGGGAGAACATTTGAGCTACATATGCATGTTTTATTACTAAATAGTTCCCTTTAACTTTGAAAAATCTAAAGTGACATGTTTCAGAAGCTAAGCATACGGCAAATGGTGTGCCTGTTACTTAGCTGCTGATCACAAAACCCTGGCAAATTCAAGTTAGCTTGT
This sequence comes from Petaurus breviceps papuanus, assembly GCF_028583685.1. Lineage (NCBI taxonomy): Eukaryota > Metazoa > Chordata > Mammalia > Diprotodontia > Petauridae > Petaurus > Petaurus breviceps. The sequence goes on along the minus strand of NW_027187309.1, from coordinate 7,405,789 downwards.
CAGTTGTGTTGTCCTCAGCTTTCTACTCAGCACACACCCCTCTCCCAAATGACTTCTGGCATTTGCTAAGCGCACATTATGTACTCTGCTTCATAGGCAGAGATCTGAAAAGGGAGGTGAATGAGTATTCTTCATTTTGAATCTCCCCTAGTGCCTAGCAGAGTGTTCTGAACAAGTTATGTTGCTTAATAGATGATTCATCGAGGAACAGAATAAAACAGATGAATGTTAACAGAGCCAGTGCGGTTTAATGGAATGTACCCTGGAGCTAGAATCTGACTCCAGTTCCAATTCTGGTTGTTTTGCTTACTGTCTTTGTTACCTTGGGCAAGTTACTTCCTCTCTTTGGGCCTGGGTGTCTTTCTGTGTAAAAAAGGAGTGTGGAGTGGTTAACTGTGAAGTAATCTTTGAATTCTAAATATAAGATCCTGTGGAAAAAATAGAATAAAATTAGTAAAATTACTATTTACCTATGACTCCATAATGCTGACAGAGGGAGTATATAGAACAGGGTAAAGATCCCCAGATGTAGCATCAAGAGAGAACTGGGTTGTAAACCCCACTCTGACATGCACTAATGATTAATCATGGACAAGCCATTTAAACTCACTAATCATCAGTTTCCCCCATTGGAAAATAAGACAACAAAATTATTATAGACCCTGCCTTGAAGGATTTTTGTAGGATCCAAAGACTTTATAAACATCAGCTATTATTAGGTAACTAGGTAACACAGTAAACAGAAGCCACAAGCTGGAGAAGGGAAGGCTTATGTATAAATCCTGCCTCAGATATTTAATAGCTGTATGACCCCGGCCTGGTCGTGTCACCACTGTCTGCCTCGGTTTCTTCTTCTGTGAAATGGGGATAACACTAACACCTACCTCCCAGGAGTGTTAGACTCAAATGAGTTAATGTATGTAAAGTTCTTTATAAATCTTATAGCAATATATAAATTCTCTTGTTATCATTGTTTTTGTTGCCAGGGATCATTTAACTTTGAAATATATCCTAGATCTTACAATCTAACACAGTATTTAGCTTTGGGTAGACAGCTTTGGTCAGATAGGGGACAGCTTAAGTATGTTCATAGAAGGGGGTATTCTTTCTGTTAAAAAAAAAAAAAAACCTTTGGATGCCCTGAATTTTCTTCCTGACTTCATCAGACACCTGCTGAAGTAGCACCTGCCTTCTTGGCATCTGAACAGGATCGGAAGTGAGCTCTTGACTTTCCAGGGCAGAATCACTTTAAGCCCCCCTACAAGTGTCAACAGGTGTGAGAAATGCAAGGAGCTGAGCCTGGGGATCAAGGTTGGCAGAAAAGGAGCACGTCCTGCATTAGTGATGACACATGCAGTTGTACATGAGCTCCCTACAAAGACCCACTCCTGCCTGGCACCTGCAGCTTACCAAAAAAGTCTAACCAACTTTCAGCTAGGCAGAATGCCATCCCAACAGATGGATTTGAATGCAGCCAAGACGCCAGGTACTTCATGCATCAAGTGTCTTTTACTAAGAGTTTGAGTCACAGCCAGAACTAGCCAGATGAATGTCTGTCTTAAAACCTCTGTGTGATTGCTTATGCGATGAGGTTATCACTAATCAACTACAGCATCAAATTAACTTTCAGACAGTAAGCAATTTGAGAATTGTGGTTTTTAAAAATATGTTTTTATTTTAATTTTGTGTTTATATACCTAGCACCTAGCATTAGTACTTGCCATATTTCAAAGACTTAAAGAATGCTTGTTGTTTGATTTAATTCTTGATACTTTGTAAGGTTAAGTGAAAAGATTAGGGAGTTATTTTGCATCTGTTAGTACAGTACTTTTGTTTGTTTTTTTTTTCTTTTCTGAACTTTCCTGAATATCAATTCATTGTGAGTGCTCTGTTTGCCAAAGTCACTGCTCCTCTCCAAACCTCAGTTTCCTCCACTCTTATGGAGGAAATAAGAGGATTTCTATACGTGATTCTTAAAGTACATTACAGTTTTAAATCCTATAAATCGAGGAACCTGATTCAACCACCTTATTTTATAAATAATGTAACTGAAATCCAGGAAGAGACTTACAGTAGTTTACAAAGGTAGCTGATCCCTAGCTGGCTCTAAAACCTATGATCTTAAGCTATTTTCAGACTTTACCATAAAAATATATACTCATTATTTTTGAAAATTTTTCTGTTTTTATTGGAAAGGAAGAAGTTTCATTAAAATGATCTCCTTTAAAAAAAACTGAATAGTATAGAAGTTAGAGCTAGAAGGGACACATGATTTTCTGATCCAGTTCCCTCATTTCACAGAGGAGGAAACAGAGGCTAAGAGAAAGGAAGTGACCAAGTTCACCCAGGTAGTAAGTGGCAGACCCAGAATCTAAACCCATATCCTATTACTCAATTGTAGCCTTTCCATTCTATTGCTTCCAAGTAGAACTATTCCAAAATGTAACATGTTTATCTTCTAAAAAAAATTCCTGAACAGAATCTCTGAATATAAATCTGGGAATTCTGACAAAATAGCAATGACCTCAATTCTCCTACCCATAGCTAGAAGGCTTCCCTACTGTAGGAAAAACCTTCTGTAGGGCATCTCAGGAAAAGGATGTTTTGGTCTTTTTGGAAAGAATCACTTTCTTTAGATGTTTCCTTTCAGTTCCTACCTAAGGAATAGATCTATTACTTTCATGTACAAGAACTAGACTCTGTATTTATAATATTTGCAAAAGTACTTGGGATCAAGTGAAGGTATTTGTATAATTCATCTTCCTTCTGACATGTTAGCTGTGTGACCCTGGGTAAATAGCTTTGCCTCTCAATGTACGAAGAACTTACTAAAAAAAATGTACATAAGTGAGTATTTGCATGAATGGAGGCAGTTTCCTCACTGGGGGTTCCCTATAATGATAAAATCTCAAATCAATTTCCTGGCCCTCCCACCCCACCTCTTTGCTCCAGTCATAAAATTATTCAGTCATCCTCTAAAGACAAAGCTATTTTTTCAATGTTTTTTATTATTGACTCAGGAACCCTGAATAGCCTGCAATTTCTCTATAACCTTTGTTAGATTATGGTATCTAACTCTGAGTCAACTTGAACAACTTCTTACAGTTCTACCACGTAAAATAATTTCATTATTGCTCTGACACGTGAGCTTATTTATGAAGGCTGATTGTTTCCTTACAATTAAGAGCTCATATTTGTTTTTAAATTTCTTCTTATCCTTTAAGAGTATATTATTATAGTGTGATGTGTGAATATAGAAACTGATTGAAATAGTACAAAATGGAAAAAAAATAAAAAATCCTCCTGATGAAAGAAATCCACATGTAGGGGGTGCTGTCGAGGGCTCTGAGGGGTCTGCATCCCATGGGTCCGAATCCAGGCTGGGCCCACTACCTCAGGAAGTTGACTCTCCACTCCCCATTACTACCTCCCCCAAACATTCTGCCATGAGATAAGAGAGCAGGGGAGTGTCCCATGGGAATGACCTTCTGAAGGTTGCAAGCTGGGCTCCTCATGAAGCAAACAATGTGAAGTTTCCCATGAGAAAGTATGATGTAAGTGCTTTAGCTATAGTATATAAACCTGAACCCTCAGATGATTATTTTAGACTTGCTTAGCATACAATAAACATATACTTCCAATCTCTGCCTGTTCCACGGACTTATTTATTCATGCTCCTCCATTTTGGTTGGTGCTACAAGTGCTGGAGACACCCACAAATTTCCAAACTTTTAAACGGTGTCCTAAAGATTTTAAAATAAATTGCCTGGTCTGACACTATGTTGCCTCATTATCCGAGAACTTTCCACCTTGTGTCAGGTTCCCCACCCCACCCCACCAAGAAAAATAAAGATGGGATTCAGCTGAAGGTTGCACACTTTGTTGTGGCTCAATTACTTCAGTTATGTCTGACTCTTTGTGACCCCATTTGGGTTTTTTTTGACAAAGATACTGGAATGATTTGCCATTCCTTCTCCAGCTCATTTTACAGATGAGGAAACTGAGGCAAACTGGGTTAAATGACTTGACCAGGGTCACAACACTAAGGTGAGATAAATCAAGTCTGGAATGACTTTTATCTCTAGGATCTGAGTGTCATGCAGACTGGTAGTTCATCAATGAAATCATTTTTTCCAGCCTAAGAAAATGCACCAGCAAAACTTAATTGTGAAAATGATATCACTGAATTGATAATTTAAACTCTTAATTGGACACAATTAATTAGGGAACTATTTTTATAGATTCTTTTGGTAATCACATTAATTACTAAGGATGCACAATACTTGGGCTCTCTCCAAATGATAATACCCTTTACAGCTGCTGGCCTGCAAAATCTCCTCTTGTTATGGAGCCCCAAAGGCTGGAGTGAAGGGTTTGGCATACCATTTGGCAGTCAGTACATAATTCGGGAAGCAGAGTGGACTATTCCCTTGCTTACAGATTTGTCAGTGCTTCTTCCTAAGATTAATTATAGTCAAGAAAGAGTCTAAAATGGAATTCTAATCTGCAGAATACATCTGGCTGACATGAAACAGTCTTGGCCCAGCAACAGATGCTAAAAATGTACATTGGGTGGGGAGATTTCATTATATAAGTATAAATTATATATTGATGTACTCTCTCTGAGTGTAAGTCCTTTGAGGGAAGGGATCCTATTATAATGAAAAATCTTGGAAAAGCTATTGGAATTTGTCATGTCCCCCAAAATATGCTATTTCATAAAGTCAGTATGCGACTTTCACCATCCCATCCATCAGATGTTACCCAGCTCCTTTAACTGGCAAGCCTTTACAGGTAAATAGAGAAGGGTTTAATGTTAATGCTCTTTAATTCAATATGTGAATTGGGGCTATATTCAGGTTTCTTCAGTTTCTACTTCAGAAGCCAGGGCTTTCTAGCATAGAAGCCACGAAATTTTTTTTTAATATCTCCAAAATTGTATTTGAAAATTTTGGCTTCCTTTGTAATCCTATGTATTTTCTTCTTTTTAAAACTTCATTTTGAGAAGGGGTCACCAGACTGCCAAAGAGGTATATAATATACCACATACACACACTCTAATTTCTTATAATTAAAAAAAATTTCCCCTTTTTGTTTGTAAAGAATGGTATAATATTAAAATAGCTCTTTCATATTAATACTCCTTTTTAGATTTAGACTCTCTCTTAGTCCTAGAGGTAGTGATAGTGTTGATCATGATAACTTCAAGCGACAAATCAGAATATCGAAGATTATGTTACTTTGACTGTTTCTCAACTGTCCCAGAAGATCACAGTCCTCCAAATTTTAAGAGATGATTTCCACGAGAAGCTATGCCAAAAACAAACAAGAAAGAAATCAACAACAAAAAAATGTCACCTCTGCCCAACCTCATGGCGCTGAACCTATCTGAGATCCCCTCTATGCTTTCCCATGGGCAATAAATACACCCAAGCTTGGTTTTAGAGTTCCATGTAGTTGTCTTTATAGTTCCATAGGTTATGTTAGTAATTGGATTCCACTTGAATGAACAATGTGTTTGGTGTTGGAATACTTGGACCTTACCATTTCCTATCCATATGACATCTGGCAAGTTCAAAATCTCTAGTACAGGGCTGGGAAACCTGTGGTGCCAAGGCCTTTTAGGTCCCTGGGTGATGCCTTTTGACTGAGTACAAGTTTTATAGAACAAATCCTTTTATTAAGGGGATTTGTTCTGTGAAGTTTGGATTCAGTCAAAAGGGCTGCACTTGAGGACCTAGAGGGCTACATGTGACCTCCAGGCTGCAGGTTCCCCACACCTGCTCTAGTAGTTTTAATCTTTCCTCAAAGATTAAAGGAAATCATTATGTTGATTTTGAAGTAATATATAAATGTGAGATTCAATTATCATGATGACATTTTGAAAATGCTTAGTTAATCCCTTGAGTCTACTGGGTAAAAAAACTCTGCTAGTAACCTATAGCTATCAGATGATATCAGATTGGGAAAAAAAAAAAAACTCATAAGCATCTGCAGAACAGCAAGTATAATAATTCTCAGGACAGTTCCCTTCATGTAAGTGGTAATATTAGGATGATATTCAAGTATCTCTTAGAAATGCTGACCTACAATAATTCTTACATTCTATGAAACTCATTATTGTAAGTGTTTTTCCCTGAAGAGGGAAAATGTCCATTTTATTATCAGAAGCCATAGTACCACAAATTGAGGAATAATGAAATCTATTTGATATTTGAATTACAAGAAAATACCTGATCATTTTCAGGTATTCCCTATTTAGGGAACTACAGTAGAGTTACTTTAGAAATGCTAAAATCTCTTATAAATATAATTAAATGGTAGAAATGCCTAGAAACACACACACACACATACACACAACAAACAAAAAACAGACAAAAAAAAAAACCTTGAGAGCTTGGAGTTGCAGCTTGACAGTTAGAAAGGGATTTAGAGGCCATCAAGTAGATACTCCCCCCAACACACCATTTAGCAGATGAGAAAACTGAGTCACACAGATGGTGATTTGTTGTTTTTCAGGCTTTTCAGTCAGGTCCGACTCTTTGTGACCTCATTTAGGGTTTTGTTGGCAAAGATCTTGCACTGGTTTTCCATTTCCTTCTCCAGCTCATTTAACAGATGAGGAGACTAAGACAAAGTGGATTAAGTGATTTGCCTAGGATCACACAGCTAATCTGAGGTGAGATTTGAACTCAGGAAGATGAGACTTCCTGACTTTGGTACTGGCATGTTATCCACTGTACCACCTAGCTGCCCAAATGATTTGCGCAGGGTCAAATAATTGGTAAATATCTGAGGTAGAAATATTCTGAATTCCCCTCACTTCCCCACATGTTCTTCCTTATTTTGGTGTCTTTTTTAATTTACTGTTGTTAGTTTGCTTGTTTTTAATTATTTTTTAAATTAAAAAGCATTTTTTTCTTTCTCTCTCTTACATCCTCCCATTAAGAAAAAAAAACAAAATGGAAAAAAATATATTTGTGGCAAGTATCTAATTTAGCAAAACAAATTCACACATTGTCCATAAACAAGTTCTGAATCTTGAGTCTGTTACATTTCTATTAGGTGTGGGGTAGCATGCATCATCATCATTGGGCCCCTGGAATCATTGGCATTTCACTGATGAGAGTTCTTATGTCTTCCAAATGTGTTTGTCTTTACAATGTTTTTGTGTAAATTTTTCTCCTGTTTCTGCTTCACTCTCTTATCAGTTCATATAAATCTTCCCAGGTCTCTGAAAAATCATCCCTTTATCATTTTTATGGCTCAATAATACTTCATTATTTAAACAGATAATAAAATAACTTGTTCTTATATAGCACTTTAAGGTTTCTAAAGAATCTTATATAAATTATATAATAATTCAGTTCAACAACTATTAATTATGCAAAGCCCTATATTTAAAAAAAATATGAGGATAAAGGGAAGTAAATTAGTCAATTTAATTTAAATTTAATTCCACAAATTCAATTCAGCTCAATTCAATAAATAGGGATTGATTGTTTACTATGTACCAGACCTTATGTTAGGTAGTGGAGATATAAAAACAAAAAATCAAATAATTCCTGCCTTCAAGGATTTAACATTCCACATATGCACAGAATGTAGTAGATATGGAATATGAAATAGTTCAGGGAGGAAGAGAGAACTGGGAATAGGGAAGGATGCAAAAGGAGGAGGTACTTCAGGGGAACCTTAGATGAAGAGAAGTGGCAGGGGGGCAGAGAAGAGGAAGCCATATATTCAAGGTATGAACTACAGCTTAGACAAATATAGGGATATAAGATGGAATGCTGAGTTCAGGGAAGAAGTAATAGTCCAACATTGTAGGAATGCAGAGTCCACATAGAGAGCAGTATCCTTGCCCTCAAAGAGGGTTGAAAAAAATGGTAGGAATCTAGCTTGGAATTGTGATGTTTCTCAGGTAAAGGAATGTGCCCTTTGTGGGGAATATCTATGGCAATTAATGTGTAGGAAGTTGTACTATTTCTATTTTTATTTAGTTGTCCCAGCTGTGCCCAACTCAAAGTGCACCCCATTTGGAGTTCAGAATCAGAATTTTCTTGGCAAAGATACTGGAGTGGTTTGCCATTTCTTCTCCAGTTCATTTTACAGATGAGGAAACTGCGTAAAAAAGATTGAATGACTTGGCCAGGGTCACATAGCTAGTAAGTGTCTAGGGTCAGATATAAACTCGGGGAGATGATTCATTCTTTGTTCAGGCCTGGCACTCTAGTCACTGTGCCCCCTAACTTCCCAGTTTTCCCTATAAATCAATTCTCTATTTATCTTTCAAATTCTTGAACTGTGATTACATATACAGTAATATAGTATATTGTAACTATAGAGTACTAGAATAAGGTATATGTATGTTTATAATATCTAGTTTATAGATATATATATGCACACACATATATCTGTGTGTATTTACACAAACCTTATATACATCTATACACTTATTTACAGGTTCACATATTCATATATATGCCTTGCACATGTGCATGTGTGAACATACATGTACCTATGACACACTAGTGTGTCCATACATGTGCATCTATATGAGTGCACATTTTGTTGTGTTTATTATCATGTATGCAGACATGTTCATACATGTGTGCATTGTGTGTTTACATGTGTGTAGTATGAGTGTTTCACCAGATATGTGACTTTTTTTCAGTATAGGTATCAGACCTCCTCTGCAATTTTAAAATAAAGGTGCTTCACTTGTGGTGCCCTAACCTGCAAGGGGTCTGTGGATAGATTTTGAAAGGATCTAGATGCTTGGAAGGGAAAATATTTGAATTTTTATTTTCATTAACTTTTGATTTTGTTCATAATCTTTTGGATTTTATTTTATGAATTTAAAACATTGTTCTGAGAAGGGGTCCATTGACTTCATCAGACTGCCAAAGAGGTCCGTGTCACAGGCTAAAAAGAAATTGAATACTTGTCCTAGGGTGTTCCTTTTGGCATGGTGAGGTGAGGTTAGGTGAGCCTTGCCCAGGGTCAGATAATGAGTATACGTTACTGGCAAAACCTGAGGCTAGGTTATCCTTATTGAGACTATCTCTCTAACCATTACACAACATTGTGTCACAGGAAAGCTTGTGAGATTGGTTCTGACTTAACTGGTTATAGTTATAAAGTGAATAAGAATACTGATGACAGAATGTTAGGAGACAATTATTCTCCATAAATAAATGCAGTTAGTTTAGATCAGAGGTACCCAGCGTTTTTTGTCAGTGAAGAACACATGGACGACAGCTTACCTTCTCTCCCTGTTGCAATTTCCAGCAAAATAAAGAGATAGTGATGGAGGCAATAAACTGTATAGGAATGTATCAGCAAAGGCTTATGAGAGCTATGGTTAGTTGATCCCAATCAAGTGACAATTTGGGACACCTGCTTCTCCAGTTTGGAAAAGAAGATTACTGTAGCAGAAAAAAAAAAAAAAACATTTTATTAGAATCAGAAAATCCTGGGTTTCTAGTGCAGGTTCTACCACTGATTAGGAATGTAATAGGAGGAAAATCTCTCTGATCCTTATGTTTTTTTCTTCTGTGTGATGAAAAAGATGGGAAGCAAATGAAAATGTTATTATTGCCATCTAACCACTATCATCCTTTATCATTATAGTTGCCAACAAAAATTTTTAGAAGTGAACATTCATTGTTGTTGTTTTTCATTGTTTTACAGGCAGTTAAGTGGATAGAGCTCCAGACATGGAGTCAGGACAGCCTGGATTCAAAGCTGGCTTCAGACACTTGAATCCATGTGACTATGGGGAAGCCACTTAACTTCTATTTGACTCAGTTTCCTCATCTGTACAATGAGGACAATAATAGCATCTATCCTCCCAGAGTTGTGAGGATCAAATGAGATAATAATTATAAAGCACTTAGCATGATGCCTAACACATAGTGCTATATAAATGGTATATTTTATTAAAATTATTATTTATTATTATTACATGCGTTTCTGCATTTTGCCCAGAGCCTGTAAACATGGCTGGAAGTAGAAAGAACAAGTGTTATTAGAAAGAACTTTATCTGACTTTGTGCTAAATTATATTAATGATCTATCTATAGGTATAAAGCTATATATTTGCCACGTAGGTGCTATGAATATAAAACCCTAATGTCTAGATAATAGGCTCTGTCAGCCACTCAGGGAATTACCTAACCAATCTGTGGAACATTTGACAGTATTTTTTTTTTCCACCATGACTTTCAAAGATAATTGTCAGTCAATTTGTAAATTTGTTAGGAAATTCCCACAGCACCTTATAAGGCATATTATCCCAACTATGATCTATAGAACAGATAATTATAAGTTATTGAAGGTCATGTGAAACTGAGAGGATTGGGGTGAAACCATACAACTTCCAACAAGCCTTAAGGAGCCAGTAGAAGAATATTTTCTTCATTGTTAATGATTAAACATTTGTTACATTCATATCTACATCAGTCCACGAATATTTTCCCATTAGGACTTCAAAGCAAATACTTAAACAATACTAATGTTTAGAGAAAAAAATCAACACAAGGTAAAGAGAAGGGAACCTTGTGATATAGTGGATAGAGTGCAAGACTTGGTGCCAAACATGGGTTCAGACCTCATTCTAATACTACCTGTGTGAATTTAGGCAAATCACTTCATCTCTCTGAGTTTGTTACTTTATCTGCAAAACAAGGATAATACTATTGGGACATCCCGTTCAAAAGGTTATGACTAAGAACAAATTAAATGAGAGTGCCTTTTTGGAAGTATTTCATAATTATAGTTGTTCCTTTAAGGTACTATCTTCACAAACACAAGCTGCTAGTTTAAGATAAAAAAAAACATAGATCAATACCTGTGTTTTCAAAAATCCCTATATCCTTTCATTTTAAGTAGCAATTGAACAGGAAAGTGCCACCTCATGGCCTATCAGCTTCTCATCTTAAGTTTTTTTTTAAATTTTGTGAAGATGGTTTTATATGAGGGTGATTAGGACTTAGTTGCAAGAAATCTATTCTTACTTATGACATCAGTTGATTAACAGGAAAAAAAATAGTAATTCAGAAGATACCTAACTGAAGACATGGTAGACAGTATGAGAAAGAACAAAAGGGGAATAGAAATGGAATGGAAATAAAGGTTTTTGTTTAAAATATAGCATGAAATGGCTTTCGGGATTATCATCATTATTATTTTCTCACCTCCAGCACATGCTGGCTGTGTGACCTCCAGCCTGCTACTTAACCTGTAAGTCTTCTAGCCAAATCCCTATGACTTTTAAGTTGCTGAGGTGTTGACCTGCATTGATAGAGCTCCTACCCTAAGCAAAAATGGGAATAATAACAGCACCTGTGGCGCAAAGTTGTTGGAAGATGAAATTATATATATATATATAAAAGGAAAGTACCTGGCACACACTAGATGGCTACACTAATGCCTTTTCACACATCATCCCCATAAACTAATGAAATCATAGATCCAGTCCATAGCCTCTTCCCCAAATTATTTCAGAGCTAAAATCAGATAGTGGTGACTTCATAACTACTTGTAAATGTATGGCTTTTACTTAGTTTCATTTTTCCTCCCTGGGATTAGTTTCCCACTGGTTTTGCCTTTTTTTCTTTCATCTCTCCTTATATCTCTTATATATGCAGATACCTTCTGGAACATTGATAATAAAGCCATAGGTCCTGGGTCAATTGTCAGTTGCACTATTCTACTTTGGTGAGGGGAAAAATATCTATGCCACAAGTATTGCACTTAGTTTTCTTTAAGGAATTATAAAACCCCTTCTGTCTTGGAAGGCTATAAACTATCATAGCATTTGGATGCTACCCTTTTAATCACCCCATACCTTTGATCAATGGTGCCTGTCACACACCTCAGAGTTTGGGAAACTCATCATTGGGACTAAATATAATAAATCATGGGACTGCTACTTCAGGGATAGTGAGAAGGACCTCATGGGCTTCCTATTTCCATGTGATCCTGTGTCTCTCAAAAAACAACTTCTACCCTTATAGTAGCTTCTCTTGAGTAGTCATTCAGCCCATTAGAATATTATCTTGAATATTGATGCTCTAGTACGTCTAACAAAGCTTTGAAATATAATTAAGAAATGATATTGTTCTTAAGGTAAGTCACTTCAACTTTTGAAGTTAGTGGATTAATCTGTAAAATGGGGATAAAAATATTCATACTATTTTACTCCAGGGGCTGTTGTGATAAAAGTAATTTGAAAACATTAATTTGAACCATGTTTATTAATATTCTTTAATGAAATGAGTAGAATAAAATCATACATTACACTTTAGAAAGGCTGTAATTCAAGAATAGAAGGGGAATGATTAGGGTGATACATAACCCAATGACAGAGAGGGGGGAAGAACAGCTGAGTCAAAATCACACTCCAAATCTTTCTTATAGAGTTGCTCTAAGATGGTATTCCCTGAGTGTCATTGCTTATGACATTTAAAAGCTGAGTGGATAAGGAACTAAAAATACATTCTAGAGAACAATCCTATTCTTGCAAAAAAAAAATAGATGTGAGCTTCCAAAGGTTTCTTCTATTTTTAATTTCTACTCTAATGCTACAGTTGAGAGAATAGTATTTTTGAAAGACCTACTATGGAAGCCAAGGTGAAACTGGGATAGGTAAACAAATATTGGTATCACTGAACAATAGATGAAAAGCTAGCAAACTTTATTTATAAGGTTATTAGTCAGGAAAATCAAATGTCCTTAAGAAAAAAAAATACCTCAACATTTAAAGTGGAAGTTTCTGCAATTAATTGAGAGTAAATCAACCAGCAAAGTCTTTGTTAATTTTTACAGGCTTAATGATTTTTTCCCACTTTGGATTGAGAGAGTTGCATTCACCCACATACTTTTAGCAGGTCTAACCCCTTCTTGCTCTTCATCCCAATTATTCACTTACCATTGATTATTACTTGGTTATGTATCTGTTTAATGAAATTCTCTGACTTTCTGCCTAATACATGCTCATATGGGGTGCCTGTTTAACTTACATTCAATTAATATCCCATTCCTCATTTTGTTTATTCTAAAAATTTTAAGTTGTATAGTTAAGCATTTTTTGAATAATAAATAAGACAAGACCTTTGAATCACAAAGTTCATTGATCAAATGTTATGAAACCAAGGATGAGAGGAAAGTGAGACAAAAAGTAAGTGATTATAGATTTAAAGCTGAAGTAATCTTAAAGGACAACTAATCTAGCACCACATTTTCCAATTGAGATTGAAACCAAAAGCAAAATGACTTGTTTATCATGCAAATAATTTGTAGAATTGAGTTTTGAACCTAAGTTCTATAATTCCAAACTCTGAGGATAGTCTCTGGGCAAAATTGTGGACTGGGCAAAGTTTATTTCTGATCTTGTCTCATCTCCTTCATCAACATTCCACTCTGCTTCTTTTACCCTTGACTACATCTCCCTGTGTTGCTTTATCTGCCTGAAAACCCATTTTCTTATTGAGATTGATGGAAATTTTTTTAAGGGTTTACCTTTCTCAGTGATGTTTACTTTGACTCTAACATGGGAGGAAAAGATCTAAAAGAATTCACTGCTAATGTTTGAATTTTAAACACCATTATAGGTGCTTAGAGAGATATTTTGGGATATGTTAATATGTAGGGAAGGAGCAAGGTGTGTCCTTCCTTCCTGGGTATTCTGAAACCAGCCCTAAACTGCTCCCCAAATAAGACTGTTAAATTTTTAGTGTGAACATTTCTGCCTTGGAAATTTTGAAATTTATGCCTAGTAAAGTTACAAATCAAGGCTGGATTTATTGTTTTGTTGATTAGCCAGACTTAAAGAAAGGAATGGGTAAAATGTTAATAATGTAGATAAAACTTAAAAGTGTATTCTGTGTACATTGCCTCTTCCCACAGAGCCAACTGTAAATATTTAGCAGCGCTCCTTTGCTTTCCTGACATCTCAAATAATACCCCATAGTCAACTGACTGTTCCTCTTACTTTTAAGCCAGAACTTGCTATTGCTACTAACACATTTGCTTATGAATATCATTTTGTGGGGATGTAAAGAATCCTGACAGTTTGTGGCTTCTCTCTAACTTCTTGACAGGTTTGTCTGTTCAGTGAAACCATACAACTTCCCTTTGTTCTGAGTATTCTGATCTCTATTTAACTTACCTAATAAAACAATGCTCTATTCAAACTGAATTTTCACAAATAATACCACGTATTATATTTGTATTAATCTCTACTTTCAACAATGGGCCACTAGATAACATGTAAGATGGTGCAAATATCTATACTCAGCAAGTACAGGAATTCCTAAATCATTAGCAGGGTGTGTGTGTGTGTGTGTGTGTGTGTGTGTGTGTGTGTGTGCGTGTGTGTGTGTGTGTGTGTGTGTGTGTTTGTTTTACATTCTCCAGGAATAATGAAAACAACAGAAACTCCAGACTTCTTGGGCACTGCTTTCAAAATCATAAATCCTTAAATCCTCAACCAGGAACTATACTTAACTACTAAGCATAAAAATAGTGTAATTTTATATGTAAAGTAATGCCCGAATGGAAAAAAAAAAAGGTCAGTTGCAATCCACTTTAGGGACTCAGGGTCCATGCACTCAGTGAAGTGGTAGGTGCTGTGCACGTCTCTGAGACGCTATTTTTTAATTAAATCATTGGTCTTAGGGGACTATTGCATTAAAATCCAAGCGAATCTGACACGATAGCAAGATCTACATTCCTGGTCCTTACTCAAGTCATTCCATTAGTCTGCCGATTAGATCAGGAGGGAGGCATTTCAAATTACAGCAGCAGTTTTACAGAAGAGATAATTATGGAAAGTTATGAATGACAGAAATTACTGCAGCTCCGGGTTTTTCTTTTTTCGTCTTTGCTGGCTGTTTCACAGCCATTATGCTTTCCTTTTATAGCTGCCTTAGTTATCCACAGTTAATTAACATCAATAAATGATGGAGAATGTTCTATAGTCCTTTGATTGCTTTTTTATCCTTTTTTGTTTCTTTCTTAAGCAAACTGCCACTCATAATTTCCAAGGCATTGTTGTTGACATTAGAATTTAAACGATTCTTGATATTGTTTTTCTTTTCATATACTAACAATTTTCACTCTCTCACACTCAATTACTTACTACACACTAGTGCTTTTAAAAGATATACACAGGTGCAATTACAGTCTTGCCTAAGTATCAGTGGTCTGCCATGTGGATATGTTACATATGAATATATGTGCTTTGATTGATCAGGTATGGGTATGTGGTCTCTCAGACCAGAAATATTACTGCAAATAGGTGGCACAGTGAATAGCATGTTAGATCTGTCAAGTAGATTTTAATTCAAATCCATCAGCAAGCAATTTATAGATATGTGATCCAGGGCAAGTCACTTAACCTCTGTTTGCCTCAGTCTCTTCTATAAAATGTATATAATAATACCACTTACCTCCCAGGTTTATTGTGAGGGTAAAATCAGATTGCCTTAAAGCTCTCTATAAATGCCATTACTATCAATATGTCTTCTATCACTTGCCCCAATGATCATACTTGGAATTGGAATTTAGACATGTATCAATTGCCAGTATTTCTTTTTTTCCTTTTCTATTTTTTAACTAATGGAGAGCATTTAAATATTTCTGGTGTTTAAAACCTACCTTGTCTTTTTAACTTGGCTTAGTATCGTTTAGATTTTCTTAGAATGTAACAGGAAACTTACATGGCATTAGTGCTTGCCTGCTTTAAAAGTATCCTTCTGAGTGTCAAGCCTTAACTAATGAATTACAATTGATTTTCTGATGGAAGTATAGGCTCAAGTCACACCTAGTAAGTTCTTTTGACTGATTTGATTACTGTAAATTCCAAATGTCTCCAGAATTCACCAAAGTGTGTGTGTATGTATGTAAGTAAACAGATCTTAGTTATTGTTGCCTATTATTCTCTTTGTGCTTTGTATGATATAGGTTTAAGGAGGGTTGGGCAGATTTGGTTACTAGCAACTAATCAGTAAGAAGACTCAAGCTATGCCCAGCATTTTTTCCCTCAAAATTACTTAAGTAAACTTGTTTTGTTTTTGGCAACTAGCAATACTATAGATAGAAGTTGATATATTTCATGACACTACAGTAGAGTACATTGGAACTATTGCTTCACCTGTTTGAAACACTGAGTTTCTTTTGATGTGGTCTAGGTTTACATTAACTCTTTTTGCCTGCAGCATCATACAGTTGGTCCATAGAATTATGAGTTAGGAGGGACCTTAGAGATGCTCTGGTGTCTAGCCCAACAGCTTCTTTTATAGAGCATCAAAGTGAAGCCCAGAAAAGCTGTGACCGGCTAAAGTTCATACTGGTAGGTAATTGATAAGTTAGTCTTTTGGGGGAATTATAAAAGAGCTTCACACACACAAAAATAGATGAATCAGTCAATTTTGAAAGGAATGGGATTTATTTTATACAATTAAAGGAAGGCTGCATGGTTTAACTGGATGCTCATGGCTAGAAGAAAAAGCAAGGGCAATAAGGGAATGGTACTATTAATGGTTTTCCCTCTCCCCAAACCAGAGCAGCAGCACAGACACTTCCAAAACAAAAGAGATGAAGTCAAAGAATAAATCTAATCAGGATTAGTGATCACCCCTGTAGTGATGAACCTTATGTTTTTAACCATGAGGAAGAAACATATGACAGTTTTTTGGAAACTGTTCCCAGAACTTAGGACATTTTTATACCAAGATCTCACCAGTTTGATATGTGGGACTCCAGTGTACATTGTTACTTCATGAATCATGTTAGCTCAAGCTTGCTGAAAAGGACTATGAAGTTAGAATCATCACTGATCACACACACACACACACACACACACGTACGTGTCAGTTTCTTATTCTAAGACATGCAATTATAGGAGAGGCAGGATTTCCTTTTATTACTTTTTGGCTTTCCACAACTAAGATGATAGACAGGAAATCTCCAATTACTGAGTTGTAAGAGTGTTAGAGATTCCTAGAATGTAAGATTGATAGAAGATTTCAGAAAACAAAAGAGAACAAGGCAGGAAAATGAGTTGTGGTCCAGTAAAGATAGCCTATCTTAAAATGACTATACCTGAAATTTGTAGATTCCACTAGTTGCAGCAGTAAAATTTAAATCCATGTCTTAGAATTTGAAATTTTTTCTTAAACATTACAATGCTTAATATTAAGAGAGAAGGTTTTCTCTAAAATACCTAGGTATTCTTCACATGAAAAGACATTACGCAAAGTATCACTAACCTACTTCTGTGATTTTTTTTCTTTCTGTTATCACTACTAGGATTTGACTTTTTAATTTCAGCCTACCCTCTCAGGATGTGTAGATTTTTTGAACTGTGGTTCTATTATTCATTTTTCTAATCTTTTTCTCCCCAGAAAAAATTTATAAATGCTTTTTATGTGTCTTTGTCATGGGTGTACATATAGCATGAATCAGACTGCATGATATCTAAACATTTAAATTCCTAAAGAAAATTTAATTGATATAATGGCAGAGTAATAATAAGAAATATTAATTTTCCACTCAGAGCTAGAAAAATCTCAATGAAAGATAAAGGGAAAATACATAACAGAACAAACTGTTGGATAACTTGAAGTTAAAAAGATTTATGGCATCTTCTGAATGGGAACAAAGAATGCATATGTATGTCAGCACCATATGGCACTTTTACAAAAATAGGCCATGGATTAAGGCAACAAAAAGGGCAGATAACTCTTTAAAAAAAGAAAGAAAATACTAAAAGCATCCTTTAGAGATCATAACACAATAAATTAAAATAATCCAGGGAGCATAAGCAATAAACACAGACCCAAATAGATATAAAATAATCTTAAATAATGAGTAGGTCAAAGAAGAAAACAGAAACAATTATTAACTGTGAGAGACCATAACAATGCTGAGACAAAATAGTAAAATTTCCATGATACTATTAAAGCAGTCCTCAAAATAAAAAAGATATTCCTCAAAATTTACATTAACAATATAAAATGAGAGGATAAATGAACTCTAGAAAAATGAAGTAATAATCCCAATATAAATACAAAATAAGGAGATCTTGAAAATTTGGTAAGAAGTAGATAATTTGGAAATCAACAAGTCTTTAGAATTTATTATTATTGTTTAAGTTGTTTTACTCAAGACTGACTCTTTGTGAACCCATTTGGGGTTTTCTTGGAAAGTTATAGGAGTAGTTTGCCATTTCCTTCAGCTCATTTTTTTTTTTTACAGATAAGGAACTGAGGCAAAAAGAGTTGTGTCTTGCACAGGGTCACACAGTAAGTGTCTGAAGCCAGATTTGAACTCAGGAAGATGAGTTTTCCTGACTTCAGACCCTGGACTCTATCTACTGTGTGACTTGGCTGCCCTATGAGAATTGATTAGCAAAACTAAAAGCTAGTTCTAAAAGATAAACAAAACTATCTGATAACCCTTTCGTCAGGTTCAGATGAATTTTGAAAAGAATAATATCAAACTTTTAAAAACAATAATACATAAATTTATAAAATTTGATAATCATAACATAAAACTTTAAATATAGAATATAAATATGTGTAATCTAATAATTATGTATAAATTATTCTCAAAAAATAAAATACATCAACTTTGTTTTATGAAGCAAATATAGTCTTAATATCTAAACTAGAAAAATATAAATCAAAGAAAGATAATAGCCTAATGTCATTAATGTATTGATTTGAAAATTCAAAATTCTGATGAACATATTATAGCATTTTAGTTGAAAGTCATTCATTTTGTACAACTTGGGTTTATACAGGAAATGCAAGAAGCATTAGGAAAACAACTAATATAATTAATCCCTATCTCTTTTAATTGGGACATTTGTCTCACTTCAAGCTTCTGAAACTTCTATTCTACACAGCTCCCCAAAGATTATTAAGAGTGTTTCCATAAGCACAGCAGTTCTTTGAATTGTACCTGGAGTATAATTTGTTTTGCTCTGGAGATTTGAATCCACTTAAATACTTTGGCCTCTCTTAACATCTCATCTCTCTTGTCCTTGTAGCCAGAGTTTAAGATCTTGGCCTAAAACTGGGAATCATTTTATGAAGTAAAGCTTATATCAGACAAATGCATTGCTTATCTAAGTGTATTTCACTCTATTAATTTTTTTTAAAATGCAATATGTTTATATATGGAGATAAAGCTGTTAAATTAACACTACATTTATTAATTTAAACAAAAAGGAGAAAACATTCATACTAGACAGGTTGATGTTTGAGACAAAAATAAACCGTTCAAGTTCTCTCTTAAACACAAGATAACTACATAACTTTGGGAAAAATTGCAACCTTTCAATGACTCAGACAACTTTCTAAAGCTATAAATTAAAGATGAGTTACTGAGAGAGTTTTGTCGACGAAGACTCCTTCAAGTTGTTGAAATTGCAGGTGTGAAAACATTTTTTTTTTTGCTTTTTGTAAGTGGCAAGGCAGGGCAATTGGGGTTAAATGACTTGCCCAAGGTCACGTTGCTAGTAAGTGTTAGTGGCTGGGGCTGAATTTGAACTCAGGTCCTCCTGATTCCAGAGCCGGTGCTCTATTCACTTTGCCATCTAGCAGCCCCAGAAAACAGATTTTTGTTAACTGAAAACAAATCAAAATTTAAAAAATAATAATAAAAATAAAAACAGCTAGGGTGTCATCTCCCCTAAAAACCAACCAAAAACTACTCTTTAGACAAATGTTTAAGGACTAAAGGTAATGGTCTTTCTTGCTGTTTTCAGAAAAGGATGAAGACAAGTGGTCCTTTGTCCATGTTATGTAACCAGGCTTTTGGAAAGTAATAGTTTTCACTTAGTAATGACACAGAATTTGATAGCCTCTAACTCCTTTCTTTACTGACACTAGACAAAACAAAACATGCTAGTTGGAAGCAAAATAAAAAATTCATGATCTTCTGAGTTATTCCTCTGTCATTGATTTCTATTAGTCTTCAGTAGGCCACACGATCATTTAACAATTATGTTATGGATGATCATAAAGTGTGGGTTGACTCATATACTCCTAAAATCATCTTAGTTTAATTATTAAGTAACCTGTAGGTGTAAGTGGCAGAGTGGAGAGAGCGCCAGGTCTGAAGTCAGGAAGACTCTTCTTTCTGAGTTCAAATCTGGCTTCAGACTCATACTAGCTATTTCATCTTGGGCAAGTCACTTAACCCTGTTTGCCTCAGTTCCTTATCTATAAAATTTGCTGCAGAGGGAAATAGCAAACCAATGTAGTATCTTTGCCAAGAAGTGGGTTGCAAAGAGTCTGATATGACTGAAAACCACTGAACAAGAAAAAAACTATAGTATCTACAAGACGATAGTAATAAACCAAAGCAAGAGATAATTGTCATCATCACCGCCATCATCACCATCACCATCATCATGCTTTCTTTATGTTTTTTTTTTTTTTGCTAGCACTTTAAAATTGCCTTCCTTTTTCTTCACTGTTACTCTCCAATGAGGCTCCCTACCCCACCTCCCCTACTGGGACTCTTCTTAACAAAGAAGTTCAGTGAAGCTTTACATTAAGCATGGATGAAAGTCATCTATTCCATTAGAGATGACTTTTTTGTTAGATTATACTCAGTTCTAAAGGGTTATTTATAAGCCTAATATCTTTTGTATGTTGGAATGTTATATTCCAAGATCTCCTCTAATTTTGAGTAAAAGATTCTAGATCTTCTGTGAGCCTAACTGGAGTTTTTTGGCACTTGAACTTTTTCTCAATAATTGTAGTATTTTCGTTTATTTAGCTTCAGTGTGAGAGGTCTAGTCTCATTCTTTCATACTTTTTTTTTAGCAGATGATGGTCAGTTGATTATTTTTAACTTTACTCTCTGGACAAAATAGATCTGTATAGTTTTTAATTAAATATAGTATCCAGATTTTTATTACAATTTTCAAGGTTATAATTTTGGTAGTTATTCTTTAGTATTATCCATGGGCTTCTGGGTTAGTTTTAGTCAAATTAGTCACTTATTCCAGTGACTAGTTTAGTGAAGGAAAGTCACGTATTCTAGTATCATATTAAATTCTTCATTCATTATTCAGTGTGGTGAGATTTTTAAAGTTTTTACAAGAGTAGGTGTTTGGGATCTGAGCTGCCTTCCTCCTTTCAGGCTGTCATCTCAGCTAGAAAAGGAGTTTTCCTTCTAATGAGGGAGACTATACATACAGGGAAGTTGTGGCTAGGAAAATGAGTTTGATCTGAAGTCACAAGATGATGAGTAAAAAAAAATACAGTCCTCTCCAGAGGAGTGTTATTTTCATTATATTTCTCAGAGAAAATGTGGGAAAGGTAGAAAAAAGTGGGTGAAAAACTATGGGGTTCTTATAGAAAATACAGTATTATATGAAACATAAGCTGTCTTCTTAAAGACAAGAGTGGAGAAGACTTTCATAGAAAAAAATCTAGGAAAACATGACATTTGTACATGATTCTAGTTAAGGAGCTTACATTGTATGACTACATAGCTGCTGCTTTTTATTTGAAAAAGCTTTCCAAAGTGGGAAAAAAATCATTCATTGCTTGAAGGGCAATATTATAATATCTAGATCTATATTTAATTGCCATATCTTGTTGATTCTATCTCAACAACATATATCGCATCTATCCACTTTTCTCCCTATGTCTCCCTTTTCTCCTCAATCATCACCCTAACATTTTATCTCAACATCTTTTGCTTGCAATGGTCTCCTAATTGGTCTACCTATCTCCTTCTTTCCAACCCATCTTCCCAATCATACAAATATGTTTATTCTAAATCATAGGTCTGAATATATCACTTTCTTGTTCAAAAGGCTCTGGTGTCTCCCAATCTCCTCTACACCAAAATACAAACTCCTCTCTCTGGCATCTATACTGTCTGTCTGCTACATACCTTTCCAGATGTATTATGTTTTACTCCCCTTCAAGCAATATATGTTCTGCCCACAATGGCTTATTTGCTGTTCATCTTACAAGATAATCTCCTTCTCATTTCTGATTTAGCCCAAGTTGTTCCCCCAAGCCTACAAGTCTTATCCTCCTCTTCTCTGCCTCTTGGAATCCCTTGTTTCCTTCAAATTTCAACTTTAGAAAAATCTTCTATAGGTAACCATTCCCCTAACTCCTAGTGTCCATCTTCAGACATGATTTGGTATTTTACTTTCTGTGCTTTGCATGTACTTATATATGTACATGCCGTTTCCCCTAAGTAAATGTCAGTTCCTTAAGGTCAGGGTTATTGTTGATTGTTGACTTTGTACATCTAGTACCCAACATTTTGCTTAGATTATAGTAAGCATTCCAAAATTGCTGGTCCATGATTGACCCTTTCCTTCTTATCAATGGGTATTTGAAAACCTATTTCTTTTAAACATGTATAATCTAACGATGAGTGGAGAGAAAGAAGAAATTCCTATCTAAACTTTTCTTTGCCTTTACAATGATATTCTTGTCACTATTATATATTAAATGATAGAGTCACTTATTTAATAGTGACTCTACTTAGGTATTCAGGACAAGGACCACATTCTGTATAACTGAGATGTTTCTGGTAGAACAGCATAGTTAAGTTTAAGATCGTACTGAATCCTTTATGAGATATGAGAAATAATTTTGGAACCAAATGCAACTGAAAAGGGGGAATTGCTTTTGTCGTGAAAACATGACCCTAGATTGATTACAAAAAAACATATCTGTCAGGTTCTCTAATCAGCTTATTCCCAAACTAATATGTGTGTAAACTAAATTTGGCAAAAAGTGTTAATGTTTTGATGAATAATAGGAACATAGGATCATAGATTGTGTCCAAAAGTATTACACTTAGTCAAGGCTCTGACTTTAGAAATAAGAAAACTGAGAATAGGAGATTAAGTGATTTTTTTCACTCCCCAGGGTTGTGTGTGTGTGTGTGTGTGTGTGTGTGTGTGTGTGGTAGAGGGAAGAGATAAATGATAGTCTAATACATGATATTAATTGCATTGTGCTTAGTTACAATTAGAGTACTGGAATTGGAGTTAGGAAAATCTGAATTTGAATTCCATTTCAGACACTTGTTTCCTTGAGGATGTCACTTAATCTTTTCATCCAGTTTCCTCATCTTTATAATAGCTCCTCGCTGATAGGAGATTTTTATGAGGACCAAATCAAACATTAATATGTGTGAAGTGCTTTGTAAAGCTAAAAATGTTATATAAATCATATGTTACTATTGCTGAGACATTTCTTACTATGTAACTTGTTGACTAGAAACAATGTATAGAGCATTATGAGACAGAGATAAACGGAATTAGAGAGACAGAGCCTTCATAGTATTAACAACTTAAAGCAGTGTGATTAAAGTTTTCCCTCAGGAAAACAAGTAGTGCAGAAGGTATCAGGCAAAAGAATACAGCAAGAAAACCAACAACAATAGTGCCCTCCAGCTACTTGGATATGGGGTATTACCACCCAAAATCTGGTTTTGCTTATCCATTTCATTTTTCAGTTTTTATTTTTTGTCATTCATAGCATCATTTTTTATTCCATTACCTTGTAATTGTGGGGATTACATTCCACAGAATGTATTTGAAATATGTTAGGGAGACTGCAAATCTTAAAAGGTCCTGGATGCCAGGGATGTGTGACAGTACTGACAATACATGTACTTTCATTTCAATCATTTATGGCCGGGGTGTTTTGACATCCACAATCCCCCCACACCCATTTACAAATTCATGCATACAAGGCCAGGAAGATAGGGGTGGATCTGGAACAATAACTGTATTCAGTCCTAATAAAAAATTTATTCCAGCCGCTCCAACCACCTTTTCCACTACATTTAACCTCTGACTGTAGGAGACCAAAGACCAGGGAAAGGAGAGGAACTTTTGACCTGGGATCTGGCTCTCTTTAGTTGAAGACTGCCTCAGCACAAGTGTTATATTAGCAGAAACCCTTGACTACGTTTCACTTCACTCCTTCTTTAACAACTTCCTCTTCTGGTAGTCCTTCTCACCCTCCTAGTCAGTTCTGGGATGAGGAGAAATAATCAAGTCAATTTTGCCTTTGTTCCTAGATAGGATGTGTTCATCTACTCCTTTCTCACCATACTCAAGATTCCAGCAACTTTCCTTACCAAATTGCCCCTCCCAAGGGACCATTCCCTTGTTTGTTTCACTCATTATAATATAAACTCTGTGAAGGCAAGTAATGTCTTTGCTTTTGTATTTTTATAGTCAACACTTAGAAGATATGTAATATGTAATAAGTGCTTAATATAGTTTTATACCTTAATTAATATCAGATCATAAACAAAACTGGAAGGGAATTCAGAAGCTATCTAGTGTAAACTTTTACATTTTTTCATGTAAAATTTATGCTCCATGTCTGTCTAGTAAAGCCATGGTACTTCATCAGCCTCCCAGTGTTCACTGAGATAACCCTGAGAAGTTGGTGTGTTTCTCTTCTCCAACACCATTGGCTACATTCCACACCTATTGCACTCCCCTCTGACTGACCCTTAGTTCCATTTATACACTTAACATTAATTAACTTTTGCACCAGGGTTTTACTTCAAAGATGCAGAAAGAACAATTTACAAAAATCTTCACCCTTTCTACACCAGTGCATTTTCCCTCCCCTATACCAGTTAGTCACAAAATTTACATCATTTACTAAACTTAGAAGTCCCACCAAGTTCACATCCAGGTGCAGAATGACTTCTTTATAAATCATCTTCTCAGCTTCTATTGGCTAGTGAAGGTCCCTATTTGTCCTCCAGGTTTCTGGTCTGGTTGCAACCCCTGGCTTGGAATTTAGACTCTGGAATGTCAGGAAGCTAGAATACTTGAATAAAGACTTTTCAAATACACAGATTGTGAGATCCCCTTCACTTCACCTGGAACAGAAAAAAAGAAGACCCTTTCCCTTTACAGAATGGTCTCTCTCCTAAAAAAGAAGCCATCAAATAAATTTGAAAGGCAAAGAATAAGCTGATTAAACGTCTGTGTAGCCAACCATGGAACTTTCCCATTCACCATGAATCAATATAGATGAGGTACAAAGTTTCTACAGTCTCCCCAAGGCCTTCCCTTATTTTTATTTTCTTTTTTTATGCCTTTTAGAGGGCAATTGGGGTTAAGTAATTTGCCCAAGTTTACACAGCTAGTTTTTTTGTGTGGGTGTTAAGTGTCTGAGGCCCAAACTGAGCTCGGGTCCTCCTGACTCCAGGGCCAGCATTTTACTCACTGAGCCACCTAGCCACCCCTCCTTCCCTTATTTTTCATCATAATTCTCCCAGAAGTAAACTCCTTTGAATCCTCCACATAGATTATTTTGCATTAGCTGAGCAAGGTGTCTAAATCAGTTTCAGAAATAGAATTTGAAATCAAGTTCATTAACTCCACAATTCATGCTGGCTACTGTCTTTCAATGATTCTTTGTTTTTTGTATGATTTGTGTTTTCAGATATAAAACAGGGATTAAAATTTCTCCTAAAATCTTATAAGACCATTTCTTGGTCATTAAAGCCACATCAAGAAATAATTGTTTTTACTATCTGTGTTCAAGGTCATTACACATTCTACCAATACAAACACAAGGTCATATATTTAGATCTAGAAGGGTCTTCAGAGACTATCCTAATGTACTCATTTTATATATCAGGAAACTGATATATAAAAGGTACAAGAAGTTTCACAAGGATTTTAATGGTATGCCTTCAATAAGATACTTCTGAAGAAAAAACAATCCCAATCAGTTATTACTATTTCAATGAAAGAAAAAAAAGTTGATACTGAATGCATATACACTCAAATCACTCCTCTTTCTTCAGTCAAATATGATTGCTTGTGAATTATTTAAAACATGAAATGGCATTATGTCTAACTATGAGAAGATAAAAGAAATAGAATTAGATGCTTAAAATAACATTAAAACTACTGTGTAGTGAGAAATTTTAAAAGATAATTTATAAAACTTCTTTTCTATACAAAACTATGCACTTCAGGCAAAACTTTTTTTTAATCAGTTGTGTAGGCTGAAGGTAATATGTGGGGAATACCATATGGAAAGCAATAATTTGACAGGAAAGCACAGGCTTTGGATTGGATTCGTGACTCATGATTCATAATGCATAATAACAAATTTCAGTACTTGGCTAAAATGTATCACTAAACATATATTTTTGCTTAGTTGAGTACAATTTATTTTGAGGCCAGTAACAAAGTGTACTCAAAAGACATATACCAAAGCATTTGTATCACTTGGTGAAGAATTCAATTTTCAAAATAAATTACATCATTATAATTTTATTTGGTTATAAAGTGTATTAACCAATCCCAGATAGTGACTCTAATTCAACAATCAGTTAGCAAGGATGTGTTAGCTGCCTACTATGGCCTTGGCAACTTGCAGACACTGGGAATAGAAAAACAATGAAACAATTCTTCCTCTCAAAGATCTCACATTATTTGCTTTTTTTTTTGGAGGGCATTTGGGGTTAATTGACTTGCCCAAGGTCATACAGATAGTTTTTGTGTTGTGTCTGAGGCTAAATTTCAACTCAGGTCCTCCTGACTCCAGGACCTGTGCTCTATTCCTTGTGCCACCTAGTGTGATAGTAATGGAATATAAAGATCCCCCTGTATTGGCTTGGTTTTCAAATTGATTGTGTTAAAACCCAGAGCTTGTTAATCCCACCTGTGGGATGGACTTGTTGATGTGAAAAGAGAGTCCTGAACTGGGAGGAGCTGGTGACGTAGATTTGGAGTCACAAGAGAGGCAGAAGAACTTTTTGGAAGCAGCACCCTTTTGTGGAGGCAGAGACAGAGAGACTGAGAGGATTGCTGAGGGCCACTTTGAATTGCCCTGGACTTTTGAGACCTGCCCCCGGAGCTGCCAAGGACTGAGGAGACATGGCTGTTTTGCTGGTACTTTGTCTGTCTGTTTTGATGTTGTTTTGCCAGATTTGTCCTCTGGTGAAAGACAGTCCTGTTGAAGAAGTCCTGGAACCTAGCTGTTGGCTAAGAGCTCCTGAGACTGTCCTGCAGACAGAGAGTGAATACTGTCCACTGGTGAAGGACAGTGCTGTTGTTGCAGGTGTTTGGGAACCTTTCTGTTGGTTCAGAAGCCCTGAAGAAGGATTTTCTTGTTGTATGTTTACAGAAATCCTGGGAGAGGGTTTTGCTAATGTTTTCAGGGGTTCTAGGACTGTTCTGCAGACAGAGGATGAATTAATGAAGAGACTGGCAATGTATCTTGTGGCCTTGCTAAGCCTTGTCTCCCCAGGAACTAAGATTGCTGAGAACTTGCCTGTGTCAAGTTGAAGAAAAGACCTCCATTTGGGTATTAAGTGCTGTGCTTAAACTTGATGTAACTCTGGGGTAGATTCAATTGTGATCCGGGGTGGGGAACTTTTGACCTTTCTGTGTTCTATGGTTGAACAAATGAATGTACTTTACTTATGTTTGGAAACTAATCTCCATTTGAGAAGAGGGGTTTTGTGATGGACTAAATGAAGGTACAGCCTAGGGGTGCAGTAGTATTTAGAACAGGGACTTTGTAATTGATTGAATGAATGTAAAGTCCTGGGGTGGGGTAGTACTTGGAGATTATTTAATCACCCTTAGTAAATGCTGTATTTTGAATGATGTCATG
Source organism: Petaurus breviceps papuanus (assembly GCF_028583685.1). NCBI lineage: Eukaryota > Metazoa > Chordata > Mammalia > Diprotodontia > Petauridae > Petaurus > Petaurus breviceps. The sequence continues at coordinate 7,378,118 of NW_027187309.1, read as the reverse complement.
TTTTGACCTTCTCTGTTCTTAATTTGTCACTGAATAAAATGGAGAGCACCTATGCTGGTATTTTGAACCTTGGGAAGTTGCCTTTGCTTGACATTACATTACACCTAGCCACCCCAAAGATCTCACATTCTAATGCAGAACTGAACAAGTAATATGTATAAGTATAAAAAGAATAAGTATAGAGAAAATACATACAAATAAATCCAAAGTAGTTAAAAGCAAGGTAGATTGAGAGGGAAGGCATTAGTTATTGAGTCCACGAAAATGGAACATGCCAAACTTGATGCTTGACTTGGATCCTGAAGGGAAAGATGAAATACATGAAGTGAGGGTAAGAAGGTAAAGGCGGATGACTAATATAAAGGCTTAGAATGCTGTGTGTAAGGCTCATATAGAAAACAAATTTGGCTGGATTGCAGAGTGCTTGTGATTGGGTTCAAATATTTCCCTAGAATTTAATCCAGTTTATCCATTAAATCTCAACCAAAAACATATCACAGAGTTTCTGAGTTGCAAGGGATCTTAGTGGCATTCTATCCAACCTATGCCTGGAGGGAGGGGACAAGAACACGTAGGGAAACATCCTCTTTAACACATATCTGAAAGACACTCATCTCACTTCTGCTGAAAGATATCTAATGACCAAAACCTAGTACTTCCCCAAAGAGCCCAGTTCACTTTTGAATAGTTACATTAAAAAAAAACCTCTCTAACTGTTAGCAAATAAATAGTAACCCTTGGAAATAATATGTAGAATAGTAAGTACAATAAGTATGGACTATGAATTTCTTTTTCTATATAATTTGTCTAAATATAAGATTACAGAATGAAAATAGCTAGCTTTAAGATTTCAAAAGTAAGTTATTTATCTTCTTTTAATCCTTAAGACAACCCTGCAAATATATTTTTTCAATCTTCATTTTATAGAGGAAGAAGCTGAGGCAGAATTTACATGACTTATAGGTGGTCACATAGTAGTTTTCCAAGGGAGGATTTGAACCCAGGTCTTCCTCTATCTATATCCTTTTTTATATCCACTGTACCCGACTGACTCTCAGAATGCTCTATGTATATTATAAATTTGAAAAGTGAATATATCTATGATTTTATTGACCATTATGTATTCATCAAAAAGAGCTGGAAACCCTTTTTTCCATTTATATCTAAGTGAATTACAACATTCAAAGAGCAGGTGAGAGACTAAAGAAATCTGCATGTGACAGAGGGAAGAAAATAGCAAGTTCTATTTCTTCATACCTCCCTCACCTTCAACTGTTCCAGAGAATGTTTATTTCTACATATGGTGGTGTTAGTGAAGCTTTCATCATAGTGTTTAAAATCTATTTTGGTCTTATCTCTTTTGAAATTTAAGCCTCCAAAGGCCAACTTATGGGATTTTTTTAAAATAAGCTTCCATCTGTTTATTTTCCAAATTAGAACAACAAAAAGTCTATTGCTTCAGTGGGAAAAACTGAGGCTATATCAACACAATGCATATCAATCCACGTGACTAACTTTTTACTAGCCATCTGTTTACATTCATTGGTTCTTTGACCAAGCTAATTGGTCAGTTCATTGAAAACAGTTTATTCTAGCTTAACAACTCTTTCTTGAATTATGGCATTGCATCAAATATTTAAATGTAATAGGGGGTGTCACATGCACAGAATACCTCACTGGTGCATTTCTGATACCACACTTGAGAAAGACTGGAAAATGCTTCTGGGAGAGTGCCATGATATGCAATGGAAATGTCTTGGAGAGACATTGGAACATACATAGACATTATGTAATTCTTTCTGATTGGTCAACTAGGTATTTACTGTATCCACAGTCAAAGAGCCTCCTATTCACCAGGTGGTTAGCCAACCGAACCCAGCTAAAGAATGTCTATAACCATGTGTGGTGGTGAACACTTGTAATTCCTGAAACCTACTATGTTGATCAGTAGTAGGAAGGGGCCTGTAAGTGGCTACTATACTTCCAGCCTAGGTGGAAAGAAAGAAAGAGTGAGAGAAAGAGGACAGATAGATGGATAGAAGAATCATGTCTCTTCAAGGCACTTTTCATTATACTTCATCACATTCTCTCAGAAGCAGGCTCTAGCCTCTCCCAGTTAGCATCAGCTGAATTGTTGATGCCTTATGTGTCCTGTTAACCATTATACAAACAGGACACATAGGGGTTCTGCCTCTCAATGAGCAACTAATTAGTTTAATTCAATTCAACACATATTGTGGTGCAATAAAAAGAAGGCTAGGTCTTGGGCTCAAAATTCAGCTACTTGAAATCTGTGATATTTGGGGCAAATGATTGAAACTTTCTAAATGTTAGCAATCTTATTTGTAAAGTGGGGATAAGTTCAGCTAGATAACTTTTAATGTCCCTTCTGGTACTAACCTATAATTAATTTTTTAGAGCTTTTAAATATTTATGATCCACTGGGAAGCATAGCATAGTAAATTGTATGCTAGCTGAGTTAGGAATGCTTGGGTTCAAATGTCATCTGTGATACAACTCTGAGTGACTAAGTCATTTTGACGGACTATTATAAATACCCAAATTATGGATTACTATCTGCAATCATAGCAGTACCTACCTCTGAGATTACCTCTAATTTACTTATAAGAATCTTTAGTTACATAATTATTTATAAGTAATCTCTCCCAATAGAATATGAGATTTCTTCAGGGCATCACTTTTTCCTTTTTTGTTTTTTGTAACTTCAACATTTAACATAATATCGGCCACATTTTAAGTGACTGAGGGTGAATGTTGTCATGACTTGACTTTATACTGAAAAGTTCTCATGTCTAGTAAATCATAGGTTCTTTGTGTACTCAGTTATGCTATAGTAAAGGACCAGATTGTATGCACAGAAATCTCTTTAATAGATACAAAAGAGTAATGTTTACTTTCAAGATTTTTAATGTTACCTTCTTTTAGTCTAGGATGCATATACTATTTGGATCATAGATTTGGAACTAAAAGGGAAAAGTAAAGGCACTTTGTCCACACTTACTTTATAGATGATGAGCATGAGGTACAGAGGGTTTAATTTTCTTGGCCAAAATCACACAGGAAATAAGGAGTAGATTTGGGATTCAAATATTCCTCCTTCTATTATAAATACAGAGATCTTTACCCTTCATACCTTATACTGTGTGTTCTCTAAGATTTTATGTTCAAGATAACCTCCAAGTATTATGGATGGGTAATAACCCTCAGTTTTGAGGTAGTATTTATCTAAACAAGAAATGTTTTCCTAGGCACAGAAAACCCCCCAAAATGCAAATTATATATAATACCCATTTCATTAAAATGCTTGTAGAAAGTGTATATAATGCTAATATTGAATAAACCCATACATTTAAATCAAGTTAAAAACCTAACTTCTATACCAGATAGTATGATCAGCTACTCAAGGAATGGTCCTTAACATTCTCCCATGTAATAAATTTCTTGATGTAGCTTCACTAAAGTTTTCTATAAACTTCTTCCAGTGATTTACATGATTTGCCTCATTTATTTCCTGCCAAGGACATGTCTGTTCTATTTTTTGGGGGGACATATGGGTAAATATCTAACCCTTCAAAGTAAATAATTTTCCCTTTAAATTTCCTCAAAATAGAAGCAGAACTATGGAATGTTGATGAGACAGATGTGTTTCTCAAGAGCTCATTGACTTAGTGATCGAGTACAGAAAACTGTATAAACATCTGTTCTCTATGTAGGGATTGGGTAGGGTAGGATCTGCATAGTATAGTTGCAACAGTAAAATCTCCATTCTCATACTAATTTAGAAAAAATTCACATTTCTCTGTTTCCTTCTGCTGAATGAAACACTTTTGTTTTATTTAATTTTTTTTTTGTTTTTTGGAGGGGAGAGGGCAGGGTAGTTAGGGTTAAGTGACTTGCCCAAGGTCACATGGCTAGTAAATGTTAAGTGTCTAAGGTCAGATTTGAACTCAGGTCCTCCTGACTCCAGAGCCAGTACTCTGTTCACTGTGCTACCTAGCTGCCCCTATTTTAATTTTTTAAATCAAGTCAAAAAAGAAATGGCTAGAAAATTTAGGTATAATTCATAATTTGCCAGTGGCCTCATAGCTGGTGAAATATAGCTAGGGCGAAAATCTCTATTTCTTTTCTGTTGAGAAGGCATTATATATGCTCAACTGTCTTTTAAAGAAAACTATCATTAAGGAATACTACTGTGCTACAAGAAATAATGAACTTGCATAAAAGATGGTGACCTACATTGATGGAGGAAGTTTCCTCATCTGAGAGGATGTATGCCAAATAAATCACAGATCTTTACTCTCCTCCCCCCCAAAAAAAAATTTAGGTCAATGATTTTAGAAAAAAACATGGATAGATTTTCATGAAATAATGAAGAGCAAAATGAGCAGAACCAAGAGAACATTGTGTACAGTAACATAATACAGCAATATCGTTTTAAGAACAACTTTGAGTGACTAAGTCATTTTGATAATTATAAATGCTCAAATTAACTACAAAGGATCTATGAAGGAAGTTACTATCTGTATCCAGAGAAAATCTGATAAATAGAAGTATAAAATGATTGTGTGTTTGTATGTACAGACATATAGAGAGAGAGGGAGGGAAGGGGGGGGGGGATAGACAGACAGAGAGAGAGAGAGAGTGAGAGAGAGAGAGATGTGCTTTGTTCTCAAAGATGACCCAAATGATATCATGATATTGGAGTCAAGTTACAATGCACCTGACTAACTGATCAAACCAATATTGAGCTCAGCATGCTTTACCACAGGTAGGGCATGGATAGTCCATGTGAACATTTGGGGAGGATTCTCCAAATTTGTGCATCTCACATTTCTTTTGATTTATTTCAATTCTGCTTTACTCATAGAGCACAGTACCTTTTCTGATCAGGGAATGCCATACTTAGCAGTCCTGTGACAGTGTCTCCCATGTCACACAATTCCAAAGTTCTTGAGAGTATCATTGCATCATTTTTCTGGCTACCATGTGAGCACGTATCCTGTGTGAGTTCTCCATAAAGAAGTCTTTTTGGCAAGCATACATTTAGCATTCAAACAGTGTGGCCACCCCATTGTAGTTGCACAGTAGAATTTGAGTGTCTGGCAGTTTAGTTTGAGTAAGGACCTCAATTTCTGGTACTTTATCCTGCCAGGTGATCTTCAGAATCTTCCTAAGATAATTCAAAAGGAAGTGATTCCATTTCCTGGCATAGTACTGGTGTACTGTCCAGGTTTCACAGGCATACAACAATGAAATCAGCACAACAACTCTGTAGACCTTTAGTTTATTAGTCAGTCTAATACCTCTTCTCTCCCAAAAATTCCCTCAGAGCCTCCCAAACACTGAACTAGCTCTGGCAATGTGTGCTTCAACTTTATTATCAATGTTTATATCCCTGGAAAGCACACTACCAGGGTAAGTAAACTTATCCACAGCATTCAAAACTTCTCCATTTGCTGTAACCAATAGTTCCATGTATGGGAGTTGTGGTGCTGGCTGATGGAGTATCTGTGTTGTCTTGCTGTTAAGTGGTAGGCCAAAATTAGCAGAAGCAGCAGAGACCATACTTTGTCACATCTCAACTTCAGAGGCTGCATTTAGTTCACAATCATTTATAAACAAAAAATCATGTACCAACATGCCTTCCACTTTGGTCTTGGCTTGTAGCCCTTTCAAGTTGAAGAATTTACCACTGGTACAGTAGCTGACCTTGATACTGTGTTTATCCTTATTGAAAGCATTTGACAATAGTCTTAAAAACATCTTGCTAAAAAGCATGGGAGCAAGCACAAAGCCTTGTTTTACTGCATTGGTGACCAGGAAGGAATGACAGCATCGTCCATTATTCAGAACCCCAGGCAAGCATGCCATCATGAAATTGATATAACTGATGAAATTCTCTGGGCAGTCAAATTTTGACATAATTTTTCTGTAAGCCCTCAAGACTGACTGTATCAAAGGTTTTGGCCAGATCATTATGTACATACCTCTCTTCTGCTCTTGGCATTTCTCCTGGAGTTGTTGGGCAGAAAACACTATATTTATATACACTTTTATCTAATGATGGCCATCTCTAGGGGCAGAGAGGTTGAGGGAAGGGGAAAAAGAAAAAGAAAGTTACATGATGAATAGCATTGTGCATAATATATTTGTGGTTTCATGTGAAATCTTTTTAAAAATTCTATGTTATGAAAATGCTTGTTTTATTTCTTAAGTTCAGAATAAAATTATTTTTAAAAAACCTCTCTCTTTCCCTTTTATATAACAAACAAAAAATGCCATCCTTTTTCAGCTGGAGGCTGGATGGTGGGTCATGGTGCTGTTGTTTTGAATTATTTTCCCTCAGAGGCTGGTGCTGTCCAAGTTTTCACCCTACTCTATTTAGATGATTGGGTTGCAAAACTTTCAAATATATGGTTGCCTCAGTTTCATAGTTGCTAGAGAGGCAACCTGATATTAATTCTCTGAGTCACCCCCTCCTATCTTTAGAAAGTTATGGCTCAGGACCTTCTACTACTTGGCTATGTGGTTTCCTTCTCCGGGGCTACAGAGTTGAAAATCTATATACTTGGAATTTTTCTCTGCCCCTATGTATCTGCGGTAGATACTAGGCATAAGGACTATAAAATAAAAGATCTCAAGGCAGATATCATCACCTTCTAACCACATTAGCCATAATGAATAGAGAGCTCACTTTGGAGCCAAGATGATCTGGGTTATCGTTCTACCTCTGAGTCTTAATAAATGTATGATGGGGCAAGTCACTTTTAACCTTTCAGGGTTCTAGAAAACTCAAGAATTTAAAGATGCAGACAAGGTGCTGATCTACAGATTTCTCATAGGCATTCTCTATACCAGTTAAATAACAAGTTCTGTTTCATTCAGTCCCTATCTCAGTAGAATACTTTCATTGAATGTAAACTTTTATGTTTAGAATGATTTAATGTGTGTGTGCACGTGTGTACACAGTCTGTGTCCACTGGTAGTCATCTCTTGGTGTAGAAAAAGGGGGAAAAAAGAATGTTGCATGATAATGTGGGTGTGTGTGTCTGTGTGTAATTTTAAGGAATAGCATGTTGTGAATATTTTGCTGTTTCTTGTGCAATCATCTGTTTTGATTGCATCTGAAATGCTTGTTTTATTTCATTAATTAAAAGTAAAATAAAATTTTTAAAAAGAATGTAAACTTCTTGAGGGCAAAAATTGTAATCTTGACTTTCTTCTTATTCCTGACACTTAGCCCAGCACCTAGAACATGGTATACATTATTAAAACTTAATGATTTATATGTCTGCATATTGTCACTGTTTATCCGACTACTAAGGGGTATCTGGAAATAACTGGGTTGTTGTTTTTTTTTTTTTTGGTCTACCTAAAATTCCATGTTTTTCAAGTCTTCATCTGAGATCTGACTCTTCTGCAGTTATTGATGTTTAAGGAGGCAGAAAAGAAGAACTCATTGACATTGAAATATTTCCCTTTTTCATTTGAAGATTTTTAGAACCATGTATTTCTTGTTACTTTATGAACAAATGTATTTTGATGTTTCAAAATATCCCTCTCCTCTTCCCATTCCTCTAAAGGAATGTGCAATCTTTTTTAAAAAATTCTACAATGTTCTGAAAATGCTTGTTTTATTTCTTAAATTCAGAATAAAATTATTTTTTTAAAAAACATTCCTCTAAAGGCCCATGTCCCTTGATAAAGTTGTAGCTTTAAGTTGACCACTTTAAAGTAAACTATATTGAAACAGGTACTTGGAAATTTGATCAGGCAAGAAATATAGTATAGTACTTCTGTATAGTGATTTAGCTTAGCCACAGTTTGTTGTATTTTTGTACTGATATACTATGGGTGTTAATTTAAGTGAAAGTATGAAAGTGGCAAAAAAAATATGATAACTAAAGATGTTGACTTAGTACAGTTTACCATTCTTTTCTCCTAAGTTTGATATAAGAAAAAGGCAATTGATAGTGACAGAATTGTGTTCTTTTGAGATTGTCTATGCATACCTCATATGTTTTAATATAAATATATTTTTGTCATTTTTCTTTTAATTCTCCTCAGGTTTATTTATTTTGGCTTAGTTTGGTAACAATCATGTTTTCCAAAGATAAATAGTTTTAATCATCATAGAGCATATGGTCTTTTTTTTCCTCTCCTTGTCTCCCTGAAATTTATTCAAATTTTAAAACATAAGAGAAAAAAGACAAATATTTTATGGCAATTTATGTAGAGGAATAGTAAAATCCTCTGTTTTAGTGCTAAGTTTATGATATACACACACATATACATGTCCTTCTCTCTGCTTTTTGCTGGGAATCCCAAGGAAGGACTGGTATAACACCTTTCCTCTACCCTAATCTATTTAAGGAATTTGCTGTTAATGAAAAAGTGGGAGAACCTTGGTCTATCCCATCAACATATCTATCACCCCAGCCTCCTCCCTGTCAACTACTAAATGGAAAGATAGTCTACTTACATAGACCATATAACAAAGACAACACTTTGAATAACCACTATTTAAAGAGTGCTTGTGCATTTCCAAAGTACTTTCACATCATCTTACTTGACTGTTGAAACAAGCTTGTCAACAAAATAGGAAAGGGATTTTACTTTTTTTTCTAGGCTTACAGATGAAGTAATAGATTTATAGAGGTTAAAGGACATATAGCTTAGCAAAAGAAAGGACTAGAGTTATCACCAAAGTATTCTGCTGCCTGGTTCACTGCTCTTAATAACTACATCATATAATGGATGGTGTCTGCTTAAAAACTTTTTTTCTCTTTTAGATAAAACTACTTACCTGGGCATCTTATGCCAAACAGAAAGTGAACTGGGGAGAATACAATTAAGAAAACATTTGCAAATGTCGCAATTTCACCTAACAATAATGCTGTCTAGAGAAAGCGATTATAAAATTAATCCATCTATCCATTCTCTCTTAATAGGATTTTTCTTTTTTTTGAGGGTAGGAGTGAGTTGTTTTTCATATTTGAATCTCCATTGTCTAGAACACTGCTTTGCAGCTTCATATTAAAGAAAGAGCTGTGAATTTGGAATTAGAAGTTCTGGATCCAAATCCAGTTGTTTCTTATGCTAGCAATGTAACCTTATCTAATTTTTTTCTCCTTCTCTGAGTCTTGTTTGACCCCCTACTTACTGTTGTTATTATGAGAAAAGTGGTTTGTAAATAGGTCTCATAGAAATTGGATTTCATATTATTTCAACCATTTTCTTCATTTGTCTATTCAACACAAAATTATTAAGCATGTGTTAAGAACCAATCTGTATTTCAGAGAATATAAAGACAAGAATAAAACAATCCCTATCTTCAGGAGTCTGTGCACTTGATGAATGTTTGTTGAATTGAATTCATTCATTTATTGTATCAATAAGTCATGAAGCCTCCAGTTATTCAACATATTTCATGTGCCAAATGCTCTCCTAAATGCTTAATGAGATACATAGGACATGTAAAATGTAGTCCCTTTTTTATAAGATCTTATACTCTCTGTGGAAGGATATGAATGCATGTAAAATAGTCAAATCACTGTCTAGTATAAATTTTCAACAAAAAAGGAGATATTTGCATTAGTTTACTCAATGAGATTATATATATATATAGCACTTTGCAAATCTTTTCTTCTAGCACTATAAAATTATTAGCTATTGTTATTATTATTGTTTGCTGCTGTTATTGGGAAAGTGAGGAAAGACTATAGAAAGACTTTAAGGAATTTAATCCTTTGAAACTTGTATAGACAGGGAAAGGTGAAGATATTTCAGGTCCCAGGAGCAGAATGAACAAATGCTTGGAATTGACATATTCTGGAGATAGTGATCAGGGTGGATAGGGCCATAGATTGCTATTGTGGAATAGTTTAATATAAAATGTTGTATATAGGATGAGATCAGATTGTATCTGGAATTCCAATATGAGCAAATTTGCAATGAGAAATAAAAATACTTAAGAAATTAGTAAAATGAAGGCCAGTCTTGTTTTCAGATTGTCCCATCTTAAATGCATATATGAGGGCAGTTAGGTGACATAGTGGATAGAGGGCCAGGCCTGGAGTCAAGAAGCCTTGAGTTCAAATCCAGCATCAGACACTCAGTAGCCGTGTGTCCCTGGGCAAATCATTTAGTTTGCTTCAGTTTCCTCACCTACAAAATGAGCTGGAGGAGAAAATGGTAAGCCATTTCAGTATTTTTGTCAAGAAAACCCTAACTAGGGGCGGCCAGGTGGCTCAGTGAGTAAGAGCACTGGCCCCAGAGTTGGGATGACCTACGATCAAATCTGGACTGTGATACTTAGCACCACACCCGGAAATAACTGGCCATGTAACCTTGAGCAAGTTACTTAACCCCGATTGCTTTAAAAAAAAAACTAACAAAAAAAAAACCTAACTGATTTCATGAAGAGTTGGACATGATTCAAATGGCTGAATAACACCACCACCAAATGTGTATTTAATAATCAGATAACAGATAAAGAAATCATGTGTAGAACAGAATGCATGTGTTTTGCACTTCTCATTTCCTCTTACAAATAATTGTGCTGAAACATTTGAAGAAAGCCAATTGGAAATCCTATCCTGGGAATGTGAGACTTGGAATCATATGTATATTTTTTTAAAAAAGAGGATTTCAGGTTATAGAGAGGTCAAAAAATTGCTTTTGAAGGCAGTTTGAGAAACAAGGAAATATTTACAAGGAAGTAAATTTAAGTATACAAGAATATCTGATGAGGGATCTCAGGAGATCATTTAGTTCAATTCCTTATCTTTGGGGATAAACTGGACTTAATTAATGGAAAACTGGCAGATTCCAATTCTTCCCTTTAAAATTCCTTCAGGGAATTAATTGCCCTGTGATCTTGGGCAAGTCACTTAACCCCAATTGCCCTACCTTCCCCCCTCCAAAAAGCAAAAACAACCAAACAAATAAAATTCCTTCAGGGAAGGTAACATAATATTACTATGGGAAAAAATTCTCATGGCAGTAACAAGAAAGAGTTATTATTCTCTTTATTCTTATTATCATTAGCTATAGCACAGCAATAGCAAAAGTGGAGCAATAAACTCTATTGGCATCTTCCATCCCCTTTTTGGGCCCATCCCAACAGAAAAACTAGTAATGTGACCTTAAGCAAGTCACTTAACCCCAATTGCCCTCCAAAAAGCAAAAATAAAATAAAAAAATAGAGTACCCCCTGCTTTCCTAGTGATATGCAGATCCCTCCTTCCCTCTGTCCCTCTACTCTTGACCTTAATAATAGTAATTGATTATTATTTCTATTACTGTCATGGTTAAAATTTATATCATGGTCAAGGTATGTAAATCACTATAAAATGATGATGTTCACAGCAGTAATAATAATATATCTATTAAGGAGTTATTATTAGGTATATCTCTCTGCAAAACATATTAGTAATATCTATGCAAGAGAGTAGAGCCTATTTTTAAAAACTCAGGAAGCAAATGATTAAAAACTTAAAAAATACAAATTGTTGAACAAATCAGAAGAGATTCTAAATTTTAAAAATTGTGAATTGTATAGGTCATGTCATGAGAAATGAAATCATCTGGTACCAAAGAGTCAGTGTTTTGGGAAGATTGGTCCTTTAATATGATGACTAAAAGGAAAATTAATTAAATCAAATGTGATTGAGGCAAATTAAATAGTGCTAATATTATTCAATGTCTTCTTAAAATATAAATCTAATCCAAGATGTTAAAAGTCATGAGTTTGAATCTCAATAACATCAGTACTAATATAAAACATTTCCTTCCTTTCTCTTAGCTTTTCCTACCATCTTTATTTTGTCATGCTCCATTTTTCTAGACAATAAATACAATTTATATCCTGACAAAACTAGTAGGATTATCTTTATTGAAACAATAAAGATAGTCAAATTTAGCTAATTCTTATACAATTTAAAGAAGCTGAATAAATATTCAACTGTTCTTAGGTGTGAGAGAATCTATAAAGATGTATGTATAAATCTTACCTATAAATAGGAAAGAAAATTGAGGCAAATTTTGTTTAAGGAACCCCCATATCATCTCTGAATATTTTCTGTTCTACCCATGCATCCTATGAACACACATTGCCTTCAGGTCACAGAAAAAATCTCAGTGTCCCCTCCCCCCACCTCCATACCCACCTCTAGCCATTTGTAGAAAGCTCCCACATAAGCATTTTCTTTGTCCTAAAAATCAGAACTCCAATGTTCCATGCTTCATTTCCTAAAACCCTTTGAGATTATTGGTTCATTAATCTGATAAACCAATTTTACCTAAGGATTTAATGACTGATAATGGCTTTCAGATTATATTTATATTTTAACAGGTAAATGCCTTATTCCCAAATGAGGCAAATTAGGTGGAACTTTTTGACAGTGTAGCCAGACCTGTTGAGTAGATATCTGAGGGCAGAAGTAACTCCTTAAATCACTCTACTTGAGAAGCTGCCAAATTGGCCTATGAGTGAGATTAGTTCTCTTGGTTAAACACCTATTGTCTATATTAAATGTGAAGGGTTTACACATATAGGATGGTCAATTAATTAGTCAATCAGTCAGCAAGCAGTTAATAAGCAGCTCTTTGTATCTGATATTGTGATATGCCCTGTAGAGAGAAAAAACAAAAGAGAAATTAGCATTTGCTCTCAAGAAGTTCATCTGCAAATGGTCTAAATAAATAAATATACAAAGATGTATGTGCATATATGTATAGTATATAATTTGTGTATATATACATATGTAAAATATGTGTATACATCATACATTTGTATACATATATGTATACATGCACACACACATATATACAATAGTTTCAATACTATTTGGAGGTGAAAGCACTATGAGCTTGAAGGAGCCGGAAAATGTTTATATATGTATGATTCCACGTGAAATGGGAAAATGTTTATATATGTATGATTCCACGTGAAATGAGAACTAAAGAAAGTACAGATCTGGGGGGCAGGTAGGTGGCGCAGTGAATAGTGCACCGGCCCTGGAGTCAGGAGGACCTGAGGTCAAATCCGGCCTCAGGCACTTAACACAAAAACTAGCCTTGTGACCTTGGGCAAGTCACTTAACCACAATTGGCCTCCAAAAAGATAAAGAAACTACACATCACCAATAGTGGAGGTGAAAAAGAAACACATTCTAGGTGGGAAGGATAACCCAGGGCAAATGCAATGTGAAAGGAGCTGGAGAGTCACTTAAAAGGAGGAACAAGGAGGCTAGTTTGCCTGGATTGTAGTGCAAATGAAAGGGAATACAGTTCATTTGGGTTGGAAAGGTAGTTTGGGGCCATGTTATGAAGAGTTTTAAATGCAGAGAAGGTCATAGTTGATCCTAGAGCTGGGTGACACTGGAGTTTGTTGAGAATTGGAGAGACATAGACCTCTAATTTGAGAGAATCACTTTGGCAGTTTTATGGAGGATGAATGATACATGAGCATGTTTGTAGAAAACAAGAGAAAGAGCCAATAGAAAGAGAAATTGAAGATTATAGAAGAGAGGTCAAGCAAAATTGTGTGTGGGAAGGGATGGTGGGCAAACGTATTTCTTTGCTTATGATCACAGGTTTTCTTTATTCTTGAGAGAGCAATACTATTACTGTATTCCTTTAAAGTGAATAGATTCTGATGAGTCTGATTTTTTTCATATTTTTATTACATTTCAAATTATTTTATTTTCATATCACTTTCATACTATTTCAGTGATTCTGTATGTTTTCTTCTGGGCTGTCTTGTGATAAGCAGGGTGATAACAGTTCTTGACTTACAACCATCAATGTTAGAAGAGGCATGAGACTAATCACATTTAATAATTCAGGTTTGTTTGTTTTTTAAGTTGAAGATGATCATGTTAAAATGAGTCCCTTCAGTGTAAATCTTTGAAGATTTTTATTTCACATTTTGTTCAGCTACACTTGACTTCAAGTGCCATAGTCAGCAGACAAACCCTTTAAGTGCTAAGGATATGTTGTTATAAATAACAAGGTGATTAGAATAAAGACAATTCACTATAAATGGGAGTTGAGCATTGTACAACTGAGACTATGAGATAGATTCCCTTATAAATAGGGTGACTTCTATTTAAGAAATATTTCTCTTGGTACTTTCTGTGATCTTCTTTCATTTTATTGTTTCCATTTTCTCTTTGGAAATGAGGGTTGCCTGCTGAGAGGCTAAGATAATGTGACAAATTTGTGTAATGTTTAGGTATTCTCTGAGAATTAGAGGAGGCTCAACCTCCTAAATTAATTAGTTTTGTGTCTTTTGTTTCCCTCTTTCCGTGAGTGTCTCTGATAATAGCCTTTTATTCTTCAATTCTAGTACTCAAACTAATTTAGATCTGATGAAAATAACTTCACTCACATAACTTAAAGAGGACCCAAAATGTAAAGCCAGCATCCCTATCCTTTGGGAAAGAAATTACAATTACCATAGAAATTAGTACATAGACAGGGAACATGCAAATGTAAACAGAATTGCAATTCAGAACATCACTCTTCTTCCTCCATTATTCTGTTGAATGGGAACTATGGATAACAATGAAATGGTCATAACTAGAATGAGCACAGCATTAAAATAGATATTGATTATTGTAAGGAAATGTGTGATCTACCTATGACCAAATCAGATGAAAACTCTTGTGAAAAATCTAAAATAGAAGAATATGAAGAAGAGTGAGAAACATTTTATCATATGCTTCCAGGGAACCTTTAATCTGTGGAAAGCAGATTATCTCTAAAAAACTTGATTTTTGTTTGGCACTTCTTACAGAACTTCAGCATGGTCTGAATATGGTAAATAATCATTTTCACATATTTTAAGTGAATTGTGGCATCATACTACTGCATCTAAGTTTTAAGGAAGCAGTGAATTCAGCAAATGAATTATCTTGTCGAGAATGGCAAATTTATATCAAAGTAATAGATGACTAGAGGCTGCATTCTAAAAGTAGCCTATATATTTAGCAAAATTCATGTTATTACCCAGCAGGAGAATATATTCAGCAACCATTTGTACTCCCCAATTTTGCCTCAGTTCAAGCTGATCTGAACTCCCTGTACTTTGCATCATTTTTTCATTTCTCTATTCCTTTTCTGTTTAATGGAACTGAGCTAAGGCCTTTTCCTTCAAATGGAATTTTTACCTTTCACACCATATTATGATGGAAGGTCTCAGTCAAAAGTGACAGAAAGTGAAGTAAAGAATCACCTGATACTTAAAAAAAGATTTTTGAATTTAAAAATATACGTAATGTTTCTCTTAATTTCTATACATTGTTATATGGAACTTCTAAAAGTGAAGATATATATTATCTATGTGGTCACTGTATCTGTCTCCATTTCTTATGTCTTAAGTATAAAAATTGTCCTTATAAAAAGTTATTAAGCTATACTAGCTTAGGAAAAGAAATCACTTACTCACTTTTTAAGGTTTTCCTATTTTAACAATTTCCTCTTTTCTTCTAATATTGTCCATGATGAAGGAGAAGCTGGTGTTCAGTTTCAAACTTTGTGAAAGGTATCCTTGCTTCTTATTAGTCTTCTACCAGTAGATGGCACTAGACAAGTAGCAAAGCCTTGTCACATTGAGATTCTCAAGCCACATGCTTTGCATTAAAACAAATGTAAACTTCTTTGCATTTTAATTCATATTGAAAGTAAAACCCATGATAAATTATTTACTGTGTGTGTGTGTGTGTGTGTGTGTGTGTGTTTGTGTGGGGTCATTTGCCAATTCTTTAAATAGAAAAAAAAAAA
This sequence comes from Petaurus breviceps papuanus, assembly GCF_028583685.1. Classification (NCBI taxonomy): domain Eukaryota; kingdom Metazoa; phylum Chordata; class Mammalia; order Diprotodontia; family Petauridae; genus Petaurus; species Petaurus breviceps. Next base: position 7,362,308 of record NW_027187309.1, on the reverse strand, counting down.
AAACCTCTTGAGTATTCCAAAACTAAATTGTACTTTAACAATAAATGGAAGATGAGCTAATGAGTTTCCATCTACTTTTTATTTGACATGTGACTTAAAAAAAATCCTGATGATCCCTGTATTTCTCATTTTTGAGGAGTTCAGGAGTCATTATATAACAAAAACTGGAAAGCATGAAGATCTCTAGTAATAAAAATTAGCATTTTATTCTGAAGAAGGAAAAGAAGCTAATATATGAATTTTTAATGCTTTAGAAAATATTTGTAATGAATGAAAGAAAAAGAAAAAAGTTTTATCTCCAAAGCATGAAAAAAGAAAGACAAGAATGTAAACATTTTTTTTTAATTTATAGAAGAGAGCAGAAGGTTATTGAGGAGATTGAGATAAACAGACCAACATTGGTACTATCATATTAAATTATAACTATATGTATACGTACATACATATATATGCTACATATATATAAATATGTATGACTATGTATTACAAGCTGCACAGACATATATTTTTGTGTTAGATATTCATACATCATGTATGTATATGTGCATAAAGGTAACTTATAATATGCTCACAGTATCAAACACAACATGGAAAAGTTTATGTTTGTTGATGGATTAATTTCTAGTTCACATTTTTAATACAATTTATCATAGCCTCTGAAAATATTTCAAGAAGATAGAGTATACATTATGTATGTAATTTAGTTATTTATATGTAAAAAGTGAGTACTCCCATCAAATTGGCAAGCTTATTCACAAATACTATTCTTGAGACTGAAAGTACATCTGTGCTAGACCTTTTTTCTTCCACACTATTTATATTTATTAATAAAAAACACTTATTTGATATACCATTATAAAACTATGGATAAAATATGTAACACCAATATTTAGTCATTCAGGATCAATTCTGAAATTTATTTCATAATTTTCCTACTAACAGAGTTGCACTTATATAAATGTCCTTTGTCATTTGTAGGCACAGAATGATGAAAAGGAAAGTAAAACAGTATGCTCATAAATAAGTTAATTTCTTTCTCCAGGTCCCTTAATTTTCCTTCTCTTTTTGAGAGACTGATTTTTAGAAATATTATTAGAAATAATAGTATATGCATATTTAAAATGCAGTCTTTGGGATTTGGACATTAGCTCTTTTAGAGAAAAAACTAAACATCAAATAAATTTTCTTTTAAATTCCAGGAAATTAGATTATTATTAATAAAGGTGTTTCTATTTTCTAATACATGATAGTTCCTGCTTAACACTTAGTTTTGACCAACTATTCCAATCTTCCCATACTACTATTCACAATTTTCCATGAATTGGCCTTACTATACCTGTAAAATCTTATCTCCAACACCTTACCATCACATGCTTTTTGTTCCAGCAGGCCATCTGTATATACACACATATATATTGCTATAAATATGTATAGATAAATATAAGTATAGATCTATACACACATATTAAAGCTGTACATGTATCCATTCATGAAAATCTCAAACTACTTGTCTCAATTAGTCTCTTTTATGACAACTTATACGTATTGATTATAAAACACATGTTTATACTTAATTCTTTTAAGACTATATATGTGAATATTTTTTTAACTAACATACCACATTGTGTGTATGTTTACCTACTAAGGTGGTCAAGTTGGGTAAAAATCTTGCAATCTCGGGGCGGTCAGGTCGCACAGCGAGTAAGAGCACCGGCTCCAGCGTCGGGGATGACCTGGGGATCAAATCTGGGCTCAGATACTTAGCACCACACCCAGAAATAACTGGCAGTGTAACCTTGAGCAAGTTACCTAACCTGGATCGCTTAAAAAAAAAAAAATCTTGTAATCTCAGTGTTGAATGAAATTCAGAGGTCATTTATTCCTACTCATATTCAAACAAGAATCTTCTCTACAATATCACCAAGCAGGGTCATCTAGTATTTGAATGAACACATAATGAAGGGGAAATCTATTTGTTCTTGAGGCAGCTTTTCTTATTTTAAATGACAGACCATTATATCTCCTCCAGCCTTTCTTACAATGAGTCAAAGTTCACTTCTCTGAAATGTCCACACATTGTTCCTGCTTTTGCCACCTGGGTCCCAAAACAAATTTAATCCTTCTTCCACATGGCAATCTTGGCATTTCTAAATTAATGTAATACATCTCTAATCATCAGATATTTGAAGAGGCAGTTTAGAGGTCACGCCAATTGCTAAAATTATACTACTCATAGGTCCTCTACTCTATGTACCTAAGAAAATTGTTCAGCAATTTATAATTCTATAGAAATATGGAATAACTCATTGATCGAGCTTTGATATTCTCCTAATACATGGGTCTGATATTTTTGCAAAAAACTAGTATATATGATGGTCCATAGGGTATTCCTATTTCAATGCACAATACCTGTATGTAAGATGTTATCTTGTGTAAATATAAATACTGTAAACTACTTTCTTCTTTGCTATCTACTGATCTCCCCACCCCCAACCCCTGCTTAGCTCAGATTTTGTTTTGTAGCTTTGTCAAAGATGCTTTGTCAGTCTACTTTAAAAGAACCTGTCTCTGTTTCACTGAATTCAAGCTTTTAGACTGTGTCACTATTTATGAAACAAAACAGTCCTGGCATGGCTTGCTTTTATTTCAGCTATTTCAATAAACAGTGAGAAACCCTACATAACTTACTGGGCTGCAGTATGATAGTGAAAACCTAGCAATGGATTAGTTTTGTGGCAGTCTGATTTACAAATAAAATATCCAGAATGCAATTTCTGGGCAACAATGGTTTTCTAGTAAGCTAAGCTAAAGAGGCTTGTCTTTCATCTTACCAGGCATTTGGAATTGAACAGGGTTTACTATAATGTGCTATGATTAAAATATAGAAATTGATCAATTTTTATTAGGCCATAGGCTGGCATTTTCTCATATGTGAAAACAACCATTCAATGAAAAGTCAAATTTACAGGATGAATGCAATGATTAGAAACTGGTTCTGAAGTTCTCACAATATCCTAGGAACTACATGACATAAAAGCTTGCCTTGTAAGTAGTTTAAAAAAAAATTAAAAAAGATCACACATTTTTTGTTTTGCTAATAGACATTGGTCATTCATATGATGTTTTTATGATTTTTATAGTGCTGATATTCTTTTTCATACTTCTTTAGGTTTATTATTTCATTTTTGAGAGTATTCCTACTACCATTGTAGGGTTTGAACCCTTTAACATTTTCTCATTTTGTGTAATTCTTACTAATATTTAATAGACCTGTGTCAAGGATCTACTCAATAGTCTGGAAGCTTTCTTCCAATTCCTTTAGCCTCTCAAGGATACCAGTCCAGTAAATAAACTGTCCATTTGTCTCTCATTTGTCCAACATAACCAGCCTTCCTTTCCTGCTCATACATGTGCTTGATAATATTTTTATACTACTTCTTATATACAAGTCATGCTACTACACCACCCACACATCCAACATGAGTCTTCACAACACCCTTGAGTTACAACTTTTCAGGAATTAAAACTGTCAAATTACTCTAAAAATATTTGTCCTGTGGTATTATTAATATCTTTCTCAAAAAAAATAATTGTGCTAAAGAAAGGATAAATTAAAATGAACTAGAAAATAATTTTTGGTCAAAGCTTTGGTTTTTAGACTTCTTAATGTACTGATTAGTCAAAAATATGAAACTGGACATTTGAAGGAGTCATGAAGAAATGGAAAATGGTGGAGTTAGTGGAAAGTCAAGCTAGAATGAAGGATAAAGAACAATAGGACCAATTTATTAGCCATTTACTAAGAACTTCTAAGACAATCTACTTTGTGGTTTCAACCTATATGTAGCTTTAATCTCATCCATCCTTAGTTCCATGGTATGAATTAAGAGATATATTTTAGATTTGCATTTCTGGCCTATCCTCACTGAATTATCATGTATTTTCCAATTAGCTTACTGTCCCATTCTATGGAAATGAAAGAACAGAGTCAGTGAGGATCAGTGTGATTAGACTTTCTTTGTGCAATCAGAGAGATCACATGGGGTTCTGTCACATTAATTTCTTTCTATATAAAATGGGCATGATTATAGATATTCTATCTACCCTCTCCAATGATATTTTCCCCTCATTTCATAAATTTAGTGCAAGGTGAGAAGACGATTTTAAGAAATGGCATAGGGGAACCCAAAGCATTTTTTCTCCATTTTTAAAAAGGAAATCAAGGTTGAGTGTCTTAACGAGGGTCATATGCCTGGCTAGTAGGTGTCTAAGGTCAGATTTGAACTCAGGTCCTCCTGATTGCAGGACTGGTGCTCTATCTACTGCACCACTTATGTGCCCCCTTTTTTCCAATTGCTCTTGCAGTAGAACTCAGACATAATTTTAGTAAATGTAAATCAACAAGTTCCTTACATTCCTTCTTACCAATAAATACTTAAGGCTATATGGAGGAAAAAAGTGTTAAGGGCTTCTGGAAGACTGACATACTGATGATGATACACTTCACATATAATCCCAGTGGTGCAGAACTAGCTTACTTAGTGTCTGAGTGTGTTAAGATCTGATGAAAGCAAATGTCTAGATAAATACAAGGTTACACTACAGAATGGTCTAAAATCTGAACAACATGGGGAAAATCACCTTTTTCCTTTCCTTTTGAGGTATTTCCCTTGCCTACTGATTTTTACAAACTCAGTGACCCATATTTTTCCAAACAGTTTCTCTTCACTATAGCCTTGAAGAAGACATCAAATCTGACTTCTAAATAGCATAATATATAGAGTGGGAAAAATGCAGATATCACCAGTAATGAGAATAACCTGATAGAATGGCTTTATAGAAAGCATATGTAATACTTGTTGATTAATTGAGATAATTTAAACTGAGAGAAGTTTCACTATCTTGGCAGTCGTTTCCAAGCATTGTTATCCTTCAGTATCCAAGAGTTCAATATTTTTCTTTTTTCAAAGTCCATTCAGCATATCTGGAGACATTTGTACCTCACAGAGCCCCACCAAAAGTCAGCTAGATCTAAAGATGGAATTTCTTGTTCTCCCTCTTGTCACTTCCAAGTGGATCTTAAATCCTTACTACACATACATATAAACTTGAATCTAATCTGCTGTACCAGTAATCTCATGCAAAGAATCTTGGGCATTAGATGATTTCAGAGGATTTTTTTGTCAAGGGAAAGTATTGATAAAGCACCACATCATCATGTTAGATAAGGTCAAAACTCTTTAGGTTTTCACAAAATAGTCTCAAAATATCCATTTTAAAACAAACAAACAAACAAACAAACAAACAAAAAACAGCCATGCTCAGAACATAGAGATGGTGAATGGACAAACAAATGAAGTTTTAAAAAATAGTATATAGGAAGTCAGCTACACTTAACTATTTCTTCTGCTGACTAAAATGCAGCTTCACTGGTGATTCGAAACTCAAACATTTCCTTTCTTTTCCAAGCAGTGGAAAATTCTGGAAAAGGTCCAAAAGTTTTAACCCATTTTTGAAAACAATGTTTGCTGATAATGCTATCAAAATACTTTTCTAGGCAGGATGGGTTTGGGAAGTTAAGTGTGGAAGATGGCAATCTCACATAATAGCTGATTTAAAAAAATTCTCAGCTGGATGTTCAGCAGAACCATTTATTGCAAATACACGTAGATATTTGTTAAATTTTAGTATGGTTCATGCTTATTATTGCTTTCTTTGAGCCAGCTGGAAACACCACTCTCAGAGACTCCCACTGTATTTATCTTTGCTATAGTTAAAAAGCTTAGCTAAATATTTAAAAGTGCTAGATGACAGATGTGCATATCTATAAATGATGGCCTGAGAGCTGGAAACCACCTTAGAGACTACCTGGTCCAAATCCTCATTGCACAGATTAAGAAACCAAGGTCTACAAAAGTTAAGTGACTTACCTAAAGTCACAAAGAAAGTGAGAGTGGAAGGATTTGAATTCAGATTCTCTGACTTCAGAGCTAGTGCTCTTTAAATACATAATATGAACTTCACATCAATAAAGGAATATTTAGGGAAATGTTCACAGATGTAGTGATGTCTGAATTTAGAAACACATAAGGTCAAACCTAATTTTATTATCTTAAGTCATATTGCATTATTTTACATATTATATTATATTATTATTAATATATTGTTTTGAGCATTAAGCAAAAATCAAATTAGAAGACACCAAGGTCAAGAAGTTAGACTAGTTAAGTTCATTGTAGGAGCTTCAAAAAATGTTAGGCACATTATCTAGAAGAAACAAAAATGTTATGGCACTGAAGGCTTCAATTATTAAAAATAAATAAAATAAAAGCTTGTAGCACTTTTTCAACATAACCCAAATACATTTTCCCAGCCCTTGGACACTGTACCCTGTACACTTTGCAAATCAATCAGCATCAAGAACTTAACAAATGTTGGCACAGAAATTAATCCTTATTGTATCAAGTACCCTGAGCCCAGTATTACTTCATTTTAACATTTATTTCACATTTATTATGAAATGATATGGTAGTAGTTAAAATAATAAATATTGCTGTGAAAAAGGAAGCAGGGATTAAAATGTTTATCTGAATTATCAAGGAAGCCCCATCTTTCCTTTACCTCAGGAATTATTGTTTTGAGTGTAGGTATATAACAAAAAGAGAAAATATTTAATGGTAACCAATTTTTTTTTCCTTTTGCTATCCCCATCTTCACATCAATGCTCACATTTGCAATGTAATTATTAGCTCAGTTCCTCAGAGGTTGATAACTGAACCATGACATTTAATACAGTACTGGAAACTCATATAATAGTGCTACACCAAGCAGTGACTATGGGATAACCATGTGCTATGATATTTTGGTTTACGGTGATTTCCCTGTTGGTCACAGATACATGATTTCTGATATAATTTTGTGATTCCAACCATATTTGTTACAGAGATGTAAAAGTAATTTGGCACTTTAAATAGTGTGGCTAGAGGTTTTACCTATGGAAATAAATTAATATACATTTTCTGTGTATTCATTTGTAGTGACTCTTTAGAAATATAGAATTTAGTGTTAAAAGAGATCTCAAATTTTTCTAGTCTAACTCCATAACATGTCCAAAAAGGACATAAAAAGAAGATAGTATCAACATGTTACAATTTGGCTAATTTTTAAAAATCTTATATTTCATACACCTTTTGAAATAATAGAAGTCATTAAAATTACATGAAATCATAGTTGCCATTCAACATAACTAGGTTGAAATGAATATTTTCTAAGGAGATCTTGCAAAACATTTTTTTTAATGCAATAATGATCATTCATCCTCTTACACAGTGTGTTAAGTTTTACAATTCACTTTCAAGAGCCAGTAAACAGAGCATTCATTTCCTACATACTAAGTAGGGGCCACTAGGTGGCACAGTAGATAGAGTGCCAGTCCTGCAGTCAGGCAATATCAGCTTCCTAAATTCAAATCTCAGATACTTCCTACCTGTGTGACACTGGGCAAGTCACTTGACCCTATTTACTCCGGTTTCTTCACCTGTGAAATGATATAGAGAAGGAAATGGCATATCACTCCAGTATCTTTGCCAAGAAAACCCCAAATGGGGTCACAACATGATGACTGAACAACACCAACAAAAGGTGCTAGGTTTAGTGTTAAGCACTGGAGAAACAAAGAAACACAAATTCCTTCCCTCAAGGAGATCATTTTCTAAAAGAAGAAATAATGTAAAACAATTATACATACAAGATTTATATAATATAAATAAATGCAAAATAATGCCAGAAGGAAGTAACAGCAGCAGGGAAATGAGAAAGGCTAGATATCAATGGATATTGTGTTAATTTTTGAGAATTGTTCAAACTGGGTCTTAAGAGTTCTAATGGTATTTATGGTGTTCTCTAAGGCATATCAATTCTTGACTGAAATTGAATAGTTGTGTTCTTGGAGAAATCACAAAGACTATAAATCATAGTTTTCTTATGATGAAGGGGATGAATTGGGTACCTTCAAAGTTTCAATCTTTTATAAATCCATGGTCCTAAATTTGGAAGAAAAGAGATTATCAAACATCTCTGTTTTACTCTTTTATCAGTGAGAAAGGTAGGAAACATACTCTCTGGCTACTACCTGTATGAGGCTTTGGCTCCCAGCTTTATTGCCATCTCCTTCAAGGGCCTGGTTCAGAGTCCAAGTAGAGAACCAAAGAAGATAATAGGGAAGACCATGGACCTTGACGTAGTCTTAAGTGGGAGCTTAGTTACCTTTACAGATGTCTGTGGTTCAATATGTAAGTGCTGGAAAACTAGATACATGTTTTCATACATATTGAACTAGTATTCTATGTTAGATGCAGTGTGGAATAGTGGATAGAGATCCTGAAGCCAGGCCAAAATGGTTATGAGTCCAAACAGGAAAACAAGCGGTTCCTATGACCCTGAGCAAATTACTTAACCTCTTGGTATTCCAGGCAATTCTGTAATATTTTAAGTTGATAGATAGACAGACAGATAATTATTTCTGTATGTTTGTTTCACAAAGAATACTCACTTGCTCTGATAAAGGAGTATTCTTCACCCGAGATTTTATTATACCAATGAAATCACAGGTCCCTCTTCCTCTCCCTCTCTTCTTCCCTCTTCTGCTTTTCTTCCCTCTCTGTCTCCCTTATAAGACTGAATATGCTCTGACACAGACACATAAGTAAGAGTTGAAATTTCTCCAATATATCCAAGCACCAGTTATTTTATGCCTAAAATGCAATATCAAAACTGAAAGAAATCATGACAGTGTAGTTATACAGACTCTTTGCACTGAACCTTCAAATAAAAATTTGCTTTAGTGTTCCATAAATCATAGTTCTGTTTTGTTTTTTTTTTTTAAGAGCAATTGGGAAATGAGGTGTATAGATCATTAGTGTAGTGTTAGAGATGAGATTTTACATACACACAAGTCAGGGAGTTCCAAGATATAACTCCCCTGGCACCATAAATCTAAATCCAAGACTAAATATCAACATAATAAAGCTAAGTGCAAGGTGATTCAAAATATTGGCATCTATGCAAGAAGCCAAGTTATGGCAGCTTTGGGACTACTGCTTGCAATTTATACGCACAAAGTAAAGAAATTCTAATTCAGTTTGGGGCATAGAAGAATGCTAGTTACAGAGAGTTGTTCTCCATATATAGTTTTCCCCCTTAGGGGTTTCTAATTTGCATAACGTATATCTAGGTTCTGTATTTTAATGAGAACTTTAAGGCAATCAAGGACTGGGTGGCTACATGTGAGGGGAAAAATTAATCAAGAGCTGCATGACAAGACAGACAGATTTGGGAGATTGGATGAGCAAAGGATTAAATTATCTGACTACCAAAATGTACTGTGAGATAACTGAACATAGAGAAAGGTTAAATGATAGATTTAACATTTCTGGATTAATAATGTTGCAATGAATTATGGAAATGAATTGCCTTGGTTACATGGCTGGAGTGAAGGGATCATGTTTCCATTAATTGGCCTAATTTGAGGGGGGACTTTTGAAGCCCAGTGCTTTGAAAGGAAAGGTGATAAATAATGGACATGTCAATACAAATTCAAAAATAATGTGCTTGGGAGGTATATGAAAATAGTCTGTTCCATGTTTGTTTATTAATAGAGATCAATGATGTGTTTTTTGAGAGCAGCATTCCATAAAATGCTTATAAATTTGAATTTTAAATTTTTTCTTTTTAATGCTGAACTTAACAACCATGAACAAATGTAAACTTTCCAATGTACAAAGAACACAAATTATATAAAAAACTGTGAATTTGTCACACATACTTTTAAGAATAGTATATACGTTTACATATGTGCTCTTCTTTTGTTAATAAGTCATTAAAATTATTCTATTTGCGTGCCCTTCTGTATGATTTCTTTTTCATTTTCTGATACACGTTACCAAAAACTTTTGTTGATGTTCCCTCTTTTTCAAGAAATTTATTAAGCTTTGGAGAAGCTTATCTATCCAATAATTATTATTGTAATGAGAATGTTTAATTATTTTTATTGTAATAAGATAAAACAATTCATTTATTGCCATTGTAGCTAATCCTCTCCCCCTCCCAATGAATATGTTATTACAATTTAGTTTTCAGTTTGAAAATTATCAGTTTAACTAATGCATTGTTGGTGGAGTTGTGAACTGATTCAACCACTCCAGAGAGCAATCTGGAACTATGCCCAAAGGATTGTAAATAAATGCATATCCTTTGATCCAGCAATACCACTTCTAGGGTTGTATCCCAAAGAGATCATAGAAGTGGGAAGAGGCCCCATATGTACAAAAATATTTATGGCAACTCTTTTTGTGGTGGCAAAGAATTGGAAATCAAGGGGATGCCAATCAATTGGGGAATGGCTAAACAAGTTGGGGTATATGAATGTAATGGAATACTATTGTGCTATAAGAAATGAGGAGCAGACAGACTTCATAATAATATGGAGAGACTCATACAAACTGATGCTGAGTGAGAAGAGCAGAAGCAGAAGAAATTTGCACATAATTACAGACAACAATGTATGTGTGATGACCAGCTTTGATATTAGACTGGACTCAGCAAGGTTATAAGACAATTCCAAAAGACTCATGATGGAAAGAGATGTCCACATCCAGAGAAAATACTACAGAGTTTGAATGCAGATTGAAGCAAACTACCTGCTCTGTTTCTTTTTTCTTGTTTTGTTTTGTTTCCTTTTTCCCATTGTTCATTCCATCAGTTATAATCCTTCTTTACAACCTGACTGATGTTTAATGTGAAGGTATTTGCAGATCCTGTATCTGATTATGTGCTGCCATGGTGGGGGGTAGGGGGGTTGGAGAGGGAGGGGGAGGAAATTTGAAACTCAAGGGATTGTGGAACTGAATCTTGTAAACTAAAAGTAAACAAACAAATTTAAAAAAAACTTTAAAAAGGAAAAAAAGAAAATTACCAGTTTCACTATTTTTTTCTTTATTAAAATAGCACTTATATAGTACTTTAAGGTTTATAAAACACTTCATATATGTTAACTCCTTTGGTCCTCACAACAACCCTGTAAGGTAGGTGCTATCATTACTTTATTTTCCTGAATGATGAAGAAACTGTGGCACAGAGTTTGATTTGTCTTGGATCACATTGCTAGTAATTGTCTGAGATAATATTTGAACTCAGGTCTCCCTGACTCCAAATCCTACTCTCTATTCATTGCACTACCTAGCTGCCTCTTACATATATATGTAGACCAATGTTTTACAAAGAAAAAAGACTGATGGAACCTATAGCAGTAGAATATTGCTCAGGAAAAAAAATTGATCATTTTTTAATGTCTTCTACTTGTTGGCAAAATTCCATTGGATATTGTTTGCTATTAGCTTTTGTCATGATATTTTTATATAAACTGGAACAAAGAACCCAGAAGTAACAAAATACAGAAAGAAAGTTTGAAGAGAAGAGAGCAAAGTGTGACTTTGGCAGGAATGTTATTCAGCATAAGTTAAATTAATATTTCCATGACCACGCAGCTCTTACACTGATTTCATAAACTTAGCAGTTTAGTGTGACATAATTCTAGTCTCTTTGAATTAGCAGTGGCAGTTAGATTACTGTTATTGATAGTTCACACAGGCAGAGAACCATTAAGGTGTCATAAACTCAGTAACTTAATATGACATAATACCAACCTTTTAAATTTAGCTGTTGCAGTTAGGATGGATCCCAAGGGTTCCTCTTGTAAATATGTACAGTTGGATACAACTTTTCCCTGAGAATTATCAAATTATTTACATAAGAATTTGTACCCTCTTTATTATGATTCTATTTAAGTGTTCAAATTAGTTCTGGTTATGATAGATAGACAGATAAATATTTTTGTATGTTTAAAGAATAAATAGAATTTACTGATTCTGATTTATTGATCCTAGATGTGTAAAATTCAAAGTCCTGAGTGTTACTTCAGTCTGCATGAACGTAATAACTTGAAACAGATGAAAAAAAGTGTTAGGGAACCTTGAAATAACTTTTTTCTAAAACCTTATATAATGAGTGAGAAAATTGGGACTTTGTTCAAGGGTCTAAATCTGGCCAACTGCAGAGCATGTTATAAAATCCATATCTACTTTCTTCCAGGTCAATTCTCTTTCTATTGCAACAGATAATTTCCTCACAACTCTTAGAAATTTCTTGGTCTTCAAAACATGAGTAGTGCTAACTTAATATTTATGTGAATTAAACCAATATGTTGCAGAAATGAAAATATTGCAATTATCTAAGTCGTGTCCGTCTTTAATTATGACAGTTATTTTTAAAATAAAGTGAGTCAAATATAAACAGAATATTAATTAAATCAGTGGGATAAAATGAGTTAAGTGATTTGTATAAAATGAGAATATGCTTAAATATTCAAACAAGTTTGAACCACATATACCAATAAAGAGCTAAAAATGAAAAAAAAAATGTTGAATTTGAAATTACTCAATATTTTTTTCAAAGACCAAGCTTATTACTATCTTAAAAATAGGACAAAAGCACAGCATGGGGATAATATCATTTTTCTGGATATTGAACTAGAAGCAATAAACTTCATGATAAATGAATGCTTAGATCTCCATTTTCTTCTATGGTATATATGGACAATTCTATATTATTCATATAGGCATTATTTGTGGAAATTATTTTTAATTTCCAAATGGCTTCTGTCAGTCACCCAGAATGCCCCTCAGCTTCCAACAATAATCAGAGTTAGAAAGAAGTCTGGGCAGCTGAGCTACATGGTTGAAAAGGCAGTTAGTAGCAGCAAGTAAAGCTGTATATGTCTTTTGCGATACAGTGGTTATTAGTTGTCAGCACAGACAAAAATGGGATGAGTTTTCTTTGTTGGTATTTGAGATAAGTACTGGTGATGGCATTTGTTTATAACCTTATAGTTGTGGAGACAGACAGGATGTCATCCAAGAAGAATAGCACAGTTATACTGTTTAGGATATCATGGGTTACTTTCCTGTGTGTCTATAGGTATGTTCCTACTCTGTGTCCTTTATACTGCTTGGTGAAGTTTTCTGTTTTGGATCATGATGCTAAGTTGCCTGAGGTCTGAAGCACAGAGAAACCCAAAGATAATTTTTAGTAGCTATATCCTTCATGGTATCAACTGGGTCCATTTCATTTTCTCAAGGGAACTTTAATGACTAAATTTGGAGGGACCATAGTAACATCAAAGGTTGCAGAACCCTGGAAGTATGCCATCTCTAATATCAACCAATGGAGGTCAAGTAAATATAACCTAACTTTAATATAAACTAATATTCATTCACCCAAAACATTTATTAAGCACCTGTTGTATGCATAACATACAATCAGTTCTAGGAAAGATACTGGTCACTTTAAATAATACTATTAATATGAATAGTAACCTACAATAATATAACTAGAAGATTTTAGGAACTTTACTATTACTAATATTTAGGAACTTTATTATTTACTACTAAATCAGCACAGTCACTCAAAAGTCAAATAAAATGGGTTCCAAAATATACTTTTGGTTATTTGCATTACTAGTCTCTCCATTACTACAGGTAGTTTAAAGCTGACAGTATGCATAAAGCAAAGTAGCAAAAAATGAATTATTTAGAGGCCACTGAAATATCATTTAAGTATCCAAGTGAATCAATTTTTATTTCAATTTGAGTCTGAATTACGGCTTCTTTGTCACATGATTCTATCATATTCTTTTCTGTAACATAGGCAGTACCTACTTGCTACAAACCAAAGGTTTAAAACATTGTACTTAATTAAGGCTGCCTTGATGACATGTTTTAAAATGCTTTCAGGGAAAATGAACAAATTAATGGATATGAGTTTGGTTGTTATGTAACTATGGTCTCAGTATCTACTGTCAAAGAATATGAAAAATATCATTAGTCACTAGGAAGCCTACATGGACAATGGATGTAATTCTTCTCTCTCACTTACCACACATAGCCAAAGAGTTGGCAATCTTGTATTTTCTTTCTCTAAATCTCTCTTGCATAGATTCCTTTTCTCTAATCACACACTCTACTAGTTCAGGCCTTCCTCACCTAAACTACTGTAATGGTCTTCTGGTTAAACTCTCTGTGTTATTTGTCTCCTTATTCAAATTCATCCTCCACACATCTGCCAAAATGTACTTCCTTAGGTGAAGGTCTGAATATGTCACTTTCCAACTTGATAAACTCAAATGGTTTACTATTGTCTCTAGTATCAAAAATAAATTACTTTGGCATTTAAAGCTCTTTACAATCTGATTCCTTACTATATTTCCAGATCTTCTAATACATTATTTCCCTTCATATATTTTAGAGTTCAACTAGCCAACTTGCTGTTTTCTCACTCATAGTTCTCTAGCTCCCGTTATAGTGGCTTTGTACTGGCTAGCTGCCATGTTTGAAATGATCTCCCTCCTAATCTCTCACAGAATTACTCAATTCTGTTCAGATTTGACAATTTTTGAGAAGACCTTCCTGAGTCTAGCAATTAGCACAGTCCCTAATACACATAGTGCCTTGCACAATGATTTTATTTTATTTTTTTGCTTTTTGGAGGGCAATTGCGGTTAAGTGACTTGCTCAAGGCCACACGGCTAGTTTTTGTGTTAAGGATCTGAGGCCGGATTTGATCTCAGGTCCTCCTAACTCCAGGGCCAGTGCTCTACTCACTGTGCCACCTAGCCACCCCTGCACAATGATTTTAAAGCAATGATAAATGGTACTGGATCAAGTCCCCCCAGCTGCCAATGCCTTTCCCTGGAGGGTAACTTCTTTCTACTCTGTATTTAACTTGCATGTTAGAATATAAATTTGAGGACAGGTTTTATTTTGTTTTTCTTTGCATCCATAACGCTTAGCACAGTATCTGGTGAGTATAAAGAATTCAATAAATACTTTCTGATTGATTGATTAAATAGGTTCATATGACCAAGCTTAAATAATTGAAGGCACTTATGATATTCTTACATAATAGTATGAAATTTGAATCACATGGTCTTATTATTCTGTAAGTTTATTTTGGGCATCTATGTCTGAAGAGCATTTTGCTGTGTTTGCCTGGTACAGGTCTATTATTTCAAGTTGTTCCATTTTAAAAGTTGAGTATAAATCAATTAACAGAATTTCAGTTTTATTGAATTTCAACAAGTACATTGCTACATTACTTGCCTTTCAAATTGTCTTTGTGAGAGAAGTCTCACTTGCAGCCATGAATGATTTTAAGGAATCATGCATCAAGGTTTCAAAGGCAGGATGACTATAAGGCTTTTGTCATTAATTTTTAATGATTAAAAAACAGTGCATGAAGCATGTGAATGTAGAACTGGCTCTGCCAAATCACTTCTCTGTGGGAATGTCCAATAGGGTATTGTTTAATGAGGTAAAAATATTCACTTTCCTTTTATGAAAGGTGATAATGTGAGTCAGCAATGCAATGTGGTAACTAAAAAGGCAAGCATGATTTTGTGAGTTATAAAAGGAAGTGAGGTAACTCTTCTATTGCATTAAGAGTCACGCTGGCATTTGAATGGGCATACAGTTAGGCAAGGACCTGATGACATTTTAAGATCTTTTCTAACTTACTGTTCTCTGCATACAAATATTTATATTTTAATGTTCATGTGGTTTAACACCTTCATATTTTGTAAATACTACATAATCTTCTTGAGTTGTGTGGAATTATAGTCTACAGAACTTTCTTGGGTAATTATTTCTATATTTTATATTTTACATCAAATTTAATTTTTTATCCCTTCCTATATCTCCCTAAACTTCTCTGAAACCTCTGTATCTGTATTCAAAAACAAAAAACAGCTGTTTTATGTATCCTTTATTTTACTAAATTTATAGCACCAATATCTGCAAAGAGAATATCTAAAAATTCCACTGACGTCAAATTAGGGACGTATTATTTAAAAGGTGGGAAATATCCCTTAATATACTAGCCAGAAAACTTTTCACAGAGGTTTAATCTGGTGACAACCTATCATTTTAAGAATTGCAAAATGTCCCTAATTATGACTGGCCTACTGGGATCTGTAGTCACTATCAACAATTCATATTTCTTTTTAAAATTCTTCCTTACTCCATGATCTACAATAATATTGGCCATTTATCAGGTACAAATGCATTTCTGCCTTGCTTGACACTTTCTGATATGACACACATGAATCATGCCTAAAATGTATTATTTTCTTTTCTTCTCCAGTTGTCTAGATAGAGAAAGCTAGGATGTCTCACTAAGTGGAACATTAGACAACTAATACTTCTTTCATTTCCAAACTTCATCTAATTAGGTTGAATTTGTCATTGTATCAGTTCAATAAGCACAAGTTCTGTAACTCTGGTTCACATTTAATGGTTGAGACTAGTATATTATACGTAAGAGTATGGTGGAGCTAGATCATACTGGCTCATGGGAGCCAATTGTTAAATTTTCAATGTGAGTATTTACACCTTAAGAAATCAGCAAATGCTACAAGTCAAAGCTTGATTTATTTATGTTGTTGGCTAGCTAAACTGAAGAAAGTAATGAAAATATTAATAATGAAGATTAAACTTTGAATTTGACACAAACCTATTTTTTCTCCTTAGAGAGACAGATGTTAAACATTTCCCAGAATACCCTGCCTATAAGGTAGTTGAAGAAATAATCAAACCATGGACTCTATATTATAATTATATTTTAAGTTATATAAATAGACTTGAAATATGAATAGTATTTTTACAAATTGCCTTTCTCCCTAAAGGCTCAATATCTAAGAAAAAAAATTTTCTGAAAAAAGTTATATATAAAGATTGCCCATATCTAGCAAAATAGGTCAAAGAAAAACAGATTTTTTTCTCTTATGGTAGGATTTGAGGCTGGATCTGATACTAAAGAAAAGTAAATTTCAAGAATGGGTATGGCCCCCCAAAAAATGTTTGCCACCCTCTCATCCTTGACCCCAAGGTTACAAAAATTAAATTTTTAGAAGTAGATGTAGCTAACATCTACATAGGTGAAACAACATATGGAGATGGGTAATCTCCTTTCCAATAGGTGCCACATAATTTATGGTTCCACGGTTAATGTCAACCATTTGACTTGTGGAAAGGAATGGGAGAGAATATAAGTATCATAGAAGTAAATTACTAGGAATAACTCTCACCTTTTCTTTGGGACCTGTGTCTTTATCCAATGAAGATGGAGGTAAATATTGTCAAGAATGAAAGGGAAATAAGGAAGTTAAATAAACCCTTGTGATTAATGATTCTGCCATGGACTTATATTCTATCACTACAACTAGAAAAGACAAAGTAGAGTAATGGAAAAAGGTGGATTTGGAATCATTAGTCCTGAATTCAAATGCCAACACAACTGAATTCAAATGCCAACAGGTTTTTTGCTACCTGTGTGACCTAGCAGAAGTCACTTACCTTCTCTGGTTTTCAATTTTTTTTTTAATTTCTTGAGGTGGGTTTTGGTTCAAAAGATCTTTATGATCCCTTTTAGTTCTTAATCTGTGATCCTATGATTATTATCTTAATGCGGTAGATTGTCATCTTAATGGTCAAGAGAAGATTGTTATCTGTGATCCTATGATTGTTATCTTAATGATCAAGAGCAGGAAATGGCAAACTAACCCCAAACCAGGTCCTGCTTAATTCCAAAAAGCTTATTCTTCTTTATGATACTTTCAGTTTTGCCATTCCTCTCTCTTATATTCCATTTATTTCTCTCTAATCACGGTTGCCTGTGACTTGGGACAGAATCTTTCCCAAATTTGCCTCTTACTTCAAGATAGACCACTGTGATTATGATCACCACTTTTTCCTTGAACATAGAACCTATGGTTATCATTTCTTATAAAACAATTGTATTTCATTACATTCATATACCAAAACTTGTTCAGCCATTCCCCAATTGAGGGGCCTCCCCTCAATTTCCAATTCTTTGCCATCACAAAAAGAGCTGCTATAAATATTTTTATATATGGGTGTCCTTTTCTGTCCTGTATGATCTCTTTGGGATACAGACCTCTTAGTGGTATTGCTAGATCAAAGGGTATACATAGTCTTATAGCCCTATAATCATTCTTCCAAACTGCTCTCCAAAAGTGTGGATCAGTTCACAACTGCACTAATAATGCATTAATGTTATGATTTTCCTACATCTTCTCCAACATTTATCACTTTCCTTTTCTGGCAAGTTAACAAATCTGATAGGTGTAAGATGGTATTTCAGTTATTTTAATTTGCATTTTTCTAATCAACAGTGATTTAGAGTATTTTTTTTTCATATGACTATAGAAAGCTTTAATTTCTTCATCTGGAAGCTGCCTATTCATATCATTTATCCATTGGAAAATGACTTGTATTCTTATAAACTTGATTCAGTTCTCTATATATTTGAGAAATGAAGTCTTTATCAGAAACACTCAGCCTAGGTTTTCTAATTCAAAAGCAACGAGGGTAGTCAACCAAACAATAGCCTCCTGGAGGATAACATAAACATCACAGATCCAGGCAAAATCTTCCAGACTCAGGCAGTTGGAAAGAGAAAGCAAGGCCTGGTTTTTGAGCCAGTATCAGAAGGACAGTAGAAAGACTCAGTTGACGAGGCTCATTCGGGGGATAAGTCAAGCAGAGTGGGCACTGGTTGATATAAGAGCAGCCCCAGTAAACAAGCAAACAGAATTAGCCAACCAGGCAATGGGCACCCACATTTTTCTTATCAGCTATGAAACAGCAAGAAAAGTTAGGCACAAAAGTAATCAAATATTTGCTTTATTCAAGGTTTCATCTTACAAAATTATTTCCAAGTTTAAACTTTAACATGTTAGAAAGTAGATTTCTATGAAGTACAACAAAGGGAAAATACTAGCGATCTCTTCAGATCTGACTTATGGTATACCATATTACATTATGTAGTTGCTTCTGGGTATATATTAATTTGCCCAAAATATCACATAGGAAAAAAAGTTTTAAAAAGTTATGTGTTAAATAAATAAATTGTGAATTATTTGATCCTAGAGGTACTTCAAAATGATAATGATCAATAGAGCTTATCTAGGTTGGAAAATTAGAGAGGAAACTGAGAAAAGAAAGAACAAAAGCATTTTTTATTCATATTTCATGTAGTACCTTCTGCATTGACTTGTGTCTATATACTTAGCAACCAGAGTACACACACGGCTAATATCAGAATTAGCTGTTTAATCTTCACTTTAACAAGGATAACTGACTAAAGTCCCTGAATGATGAGAGGAAAATTCTAAGTAAAAAACAAAAACTTATTACCAGAAGGTAATGATTTTTAAGTTCCTTTTTGAGCTCTTCCATGTGCATTTAGCAGCATTAGCCATACCCCACTCCACCCTACCTCCTCCACACAGTACCAGACATGAGGGTGTTCCATGGACCACAGGACAATATCAGTGCAACACCAGGTAAACAGCTGGTACAAGAAGTCTGAGGCAGTACCCCTTCCACCCTAGAAACAGAGCTAAAAATTAAAAGAAAGGAAAAAAGTTAAAAAAAGATAAGCAAAGCATTAAAATATAAAAAAGAATCTGACCATAGAAAGTTATTATGGTGACAGGGAAGATCAAGACAGAAACTCAGAAGAGGAAGGCAATATCAAAATTCCTATGGGCAAAACCCCAAAGAAAAATGGGAAGTGGTCTCAAGCCCAGAAAGAACACATGGAAGAGCTCAAAAAAGAACTCAAAAATCATATAAGAGGGGCAGTAGGGTGGTACAGTGAATAGAGCACCAGCCCTGAAGTCAGGAGGACCTGAGTTCAAATCCCAGCTCAGACACTTAACACTAGCTGTGTGACCTTGGGCAAGTCACTTAACCCCAATTGCCCTGCCTTCCCCCCCTCCAAAAAAAATGTCATATAAGAGAGGGAAAAGAAATGAGAGTAATGGAAAAATAATTATGAAAAAGTCAGTAGCATGAAAAAAGGGAAAAAAACTGCTTAAAAAGCAGAATTGGCCAAAAGGACATACAAAAATCCACTGAGGAAAACAACTCCCTAAAAAGCACAATTGACCAAATGGGAAAAGGAAGTACAAAAGCTAACTGGGGAAACTACTCCTTAAAAGTTAGAATTGGGCAAGTGGAAGCTAAATGACTACGAGACGTCAAAAATCAATCAAACAAACTTAAAAGAATGAAAAAAAAGAAAAAAGAGAAGAAAATGTGAAATACTTCATGGGAAAAATAACTGACCTGGAAAAGAGATCCAGGAGAGACAATATCACAATCATTGGACTACCTAAAAGGCATAATCAAAAGGAGGACCTGGACAACATCTTTCAAGAAATTATCAAGTAAAACTGCCCTAATGTCCTGGAACCCAAAGGTAAAATAGACATTGAAAGAATCTACTGACCACCTCAGGAAAGAGATGCCAAAATAAAAACTCCAAGAAATACTACAGTCAAATTTCAGAACTATCAGGTCAAGGAAAAAATACTACAAGTGGCCAGAAAGAAACAATTCAAATATTGGGGAGTCACAATCAAGAAAATACATAACTTGGCAGCTGCAACATTATATTAAAGGATTGGAGGCCATGGAACATTATATTCCAGAAGGCAAAGGAACTAGGACTACAACCAAAAATCACTTACCCACCAAAATTAAGCATAATGCATCAACGGGGAAAAAATGGTCATTCAATGAAATAGAAGGATTTCAA
Organism: Petaurus breviceps papuanus; assembly: GCF_028583685.1. Taxonomy (NCBI): domain Eukaryota; kingdom Metazoa; phylum Chordata; class Mammalia; order Diprotodontia; family Petauridae; genus Petaurus; species Petaurus breviceps. The sequence goes on along the minus strand of NW_027187309.1, from coordinate 7,341,575 downwards.
ATTTTCACAAAGACCAGAATTAAACCAAAATTTTGACCTCTAATATCAAGTTCCCAAAGAAGCATAAACAGGTAAAAAAAGGGGAAAGAAGACTTAAGGGATTCAATAGAGGTAGACTATTTACATCACTGTACTAGAAGATGGTACTTGTAATTCTTAAAAATTAGATCATTAATAGTACAGTTAGAAGGAACACAGGTATAGACAGAAGGTATGAGTCTAAAGTAAATTTGAGAGAATGACATTAAAAAAAATTAAAGGATGTGAAAAAGAAGTACCCTGGGTGCAGAATTAAGGTAGAGGTAGAATAGAGTAAATTATTTCACATGAAAAACCTTTTGCAGTGGAGGGGAAAATGGGAGGGTGGGCAATCGGCATCTCTTGAACCTACTTTCATAGGTAATGGCTCAAAGAGGGAATAATATGCACAATTAGTTGAATAGAGAAATGTAACTAACCTGACAAAGTAGGAGGTAAGGAGATTAAGTAAAAGTCAGGGTATGAGGACTGATAGAAGGGAAAGCAGATCATGGGATGTGGTAGACAGAAGCAAAACACTGGTGAGAAAGGAAAGAGTTAAAGGAGAGAGAGGACAAATAGGAGGGAAATATACAGTTAGCAATCACACCTGTGAATGAGAATGGGATGAACTCTCCCATAAAAGGAAAGTGAATAGCAGAGTGGATCAAAAATCAGAATCCTACAATACATTGTTTACAAAAAAAGACACTTGAAACAGATATACACAGAGTAAAAGTAAGGGGCTGGAGCAGAATCTATGATATTTCAACTGAAATAAAAAAAAAAAAAGCAGGGGTAGAAATTCTGATCCCAGAGCAAAAGCAAAACTTAACCTAATTAAAAGAAATAAGGAAGGAAACTATATTACTGCATTGTGCTGAAAGTACTATAGAAAATAAAGTAATAGCAATACTAAACATATGTACCAAGTGGTACAGCATCTAAATTCTTAAGGGAGAAATAAAGTGAGTTACAAGTTCATGACCAAACAAGAGATAAAGAGCATTATGAAATATAAAACAGACAATTTCAATTATATTAAATTAAAATGCTTTTGCATAAACAATATCAATGCAACCATGATTAGAAGAAAAGCAGAAAGGAGAGAAACAATCTTTATAGTAAGTGCCTCTGATATAGGCCCCATCTCAATTTTATAGTAAACTGAATTTACATTTTATATATATGTGCATAACGTGTGTATAAAGAATACAAGTCATTCCCCAATTGATATGTGGTCAAAGGATATGAGGCCTCATCTCAATTATATAAAGAACTGAATTTATATTGTGTGTATATATGTGTGTGTATATATATGTATAAAGAATACAAGTCATTCCCCAACTGATATATGGTCAAAGGATATGAGGTCATATCTCAATTATATAGACAACTGAATTTACATTATATATATATGTATGTATGTGTGTGTGTGTGTGAAGAATACAAGTCATTTCCCAATTGATATATGGTCAAAGTATATGAACAGGCAGCTTTCAGAGAAAGAAAGCAAGTTATCTATAGACACATTAGGAAGTGCTCTAAATCACTTTTGATTAGATAAATATACATTAAAACAACTCTGAGATACCACCTCACACCTATCTGATGGGCTAATATAACCAAAAAAAAAAGAATGTGATAAATGTTGGAGAGGATGTGTGAAATTGGAACACCAATACACCATTGATAGAGTGTATGATCCAACCATTCCAGAGAGTTATTTGGAACTATTCCCAAAGGGTAACCAAACTGTGTTTACCCTTTGATCCAGCAATACTTCTAGTAGGTTTGTATTCTAGAGAGATCACAAAAAAGGGAAAAGGACTTACATGTGCAAAAAATATTTATAGCCCCCCTTTTCATGGTGACAAAAAACTGGAAATTGAGGGAATGGTCATCAATTGGGGAATGGCTGAACAAACTGTGGCATATGAATGTAATGGACTACATTATCGTGCTATAAGAAATGAACAGGCAGATTTCAGAAAAACCTGGAAAGACTTACATGAACCGATGCTGAGTGAAGTGAGAAAAACCAAGAAAACAATTGTACACAGAATCAGCAACATTGTGTGATGATCAACTATGAATGACCCAGCTCTTCTCAGAAACACAATGATCCAAGATAAGTACAAATGACTCAGGAAGGAAAATGTTATCCACATCCAGCTAAAGAACTGATGGATTCTGAATGCAGATCAAGGCTTCCTTTTTTCATTTACTTTATTCTTTTTTGTGTTTTTTTTTTTCTTTTGATAGGTTTCTTCTTTCACAAGTGTGACTAATATGGAAATGTGTTTTTCATGATAGCACGTGTATACCCTATGTCAAATTGCCCACTATTTTAGGAAGAGGGGAGGAAAAGAGAGGGAAAGAGGGAGAAAAATTTGGAACTCAAAATCTTGTGAAAATGAACACTAAAAATAGTCTTACACATAACTGTGGGGAACAAACTACTATTGAAAATTAAATAAAATGAATACAATGGGCTCCTAATATCTGCTTACCATTTCTACCCACTCTCATCTTCCCTCCTTCATTTTTAAATTTGCTATTATATCCACTGGTGGGTAGGTTGTTGTATATTTTCCAATATATTAAGCTTAGATCTCATGTGGGTATATTCTTTACTTCTCTGGAATTCTGACTGGTTACTAGACTTGCTAATCATTCTTTCCTTTTTACCCTGACTAGTTATGTTTGATGTGAAATGCATCACACAGATGATTAATAAATGGAGAAGAAGAAAATGTGTTACTTGTCCTTCTTAATTTTATATCCCCCTTATGGTTGCTTATTGAATTACAAGGCAGTCTCTGCAGGCAGTCCTGACCTTGAATCAGCAAAGAGTGCTGATTGCGGCTATTATGAGCAAAAAGATGGTATTATGCTGAGTAAATAAGAATCCAAAATAAAAGGAGTGGGTGAAAGCTTTAGCATCCATATTCAGATCTGCTAATTTCCTTTGGGAAGGACATAAGGCCCTTTCCATTGATCTTTTCTGGGATAAATGATTCAATCAGAGTCCAATCCAAGGATGCTTAGAGCCCCTTAGGCAAAGTGAGAAACAAAGTCAAGGAATACCAATATTAATTTCTGATGCAGCCTCTGATGAGGGAGGAAAAGGGAAGGGAAGGAAATAGGTAATTATATAAGGCCTACTATGTGCCTGTGCTAACCACTGTGCTAAGCACTTTTTTCTAAATTTTATCTCTTGATACAACACTGCAAAGCCGATATTATGATCCCCATTTTACATTTGAGAAAACTGAGGAATACAGAGGTTAAGTGACATGCCCAGATCACACAGTCAGTAAATATCTAAAACCAGATTTAACCTCATCTTCCTGTCTCCAGGGCCTTATTCTGTCCCCTATGCTACTGGCTGCCTCTAGTGTCATTACAGTGCTAGAGATCTCAACTGGTAAACATGAAATTACCAAGTTGCTACAAATAATTAGTGTTTTTGTTTCCATTCCCACGTTTAGGTTAAAATTAATTTTAGTTGATTGAAAATTACTATTTATGACAATGCATTGTATGGCAAATAGAGAATGGCAAATTTAACTTAACTATTTTTCTGTATATAGAGTAATAAGAAAAAAAACCAAATAAATTTGCTTATTAATAACATGCAAATTCTATACACTTCTTTATCCATCAGAATTTTCCCCTTGATATTGGGTAGCAAAAATAGTGATCAGTCATGTGACAATTTGTATGTTTTTATTTTTTATTGCTACTTCAAAACAACTGTATATGGTAATTATTCATGGTATTATTGTTCTCGTTGCACAGATAAATAAATAAACTGAGTTGCAGAGAAGCTAAATGACTGCCAGGCCCCCCCAATTAGTAAGTGTAGGAGGCAGGATTTAAAGCCAGGTCTTTTTGACTCCAAATCCAGTATATATTAGCACATGCTAAATAAAAGGGAGAAAGGAAGCCCTTTTTGACCTGACTTCAGATATTTTCACTTTCAACAGTATTATACTCAGTAAAAAACATCTAACTGAGAATTGTACTATAGGCAACGTGGAATTATGGCCATATCAAAGGAAAACTGTTAATCCCTTATCTCTTTCATGTACAATTCATTCCTCTGTCAATCTTCATTTCATGGTAGCTCTCCTGTGATCTACTCCTTCTACCTTACAAACCTATTTACACTAAAATGAAAATGATTAATGAATTAGAATATCCCTTCCCTAAGGATAATTGAATGTCAAAAAAAAATTGAGAACCTTAGAATTTAGAAAAGGAAGAAGTCAAGATGATTTAGATCACCCCTTTATTTTATAGATGAAGAAACAGAAACTGAAAGTACAGGTGATTTGTCCAAGGTTACACAATTAATAGGAGGAAGAGTCAGGATTTAGGTACAGGTTCTTTGACCCCAAATTGAGTACTTTCTATTCCACAAGGCTGCTTTCTGAATCAATGTAATTAAATGCTGAATCTGAAATCAGAGAACCAAGGTTCAAGTCCCTGGCTTTGCCATTTATTATTTTTGTCATCTTGGACAAAGCACTTAAAAGTTCATTGAGCCTTGGTATCTTCATGTATAAAAATAATGCAACTAGACATCCTCTGAGCTCCTCCCAAATCTAAATCTATGACTATGATTATCATATAATAGACCATAAAGGGTTGTATCATTTAGTGTTATTAGTACTACTGAAAAATTATTACATGCCATATCCTTTAGAGCCTGATTGGTATATTAAAAGAGAAAATAGGGATTTTATATTTACATATACATGATCTTATTTTATTTGACTTGAGAGTTGTCTAGTTTTGTTGCTTGAGTAAATACCTTTTTTCTGGATGAATCTATCCCTTATCACTTTCTGATATTATATTACAAAAGGCATAACAGTTTGGAGTGTGTGTCATTTAGAATTGACTGAAAAAAATGAAAAGAGCTGAAAACATTCTCATTGGCTATTTTATATTCAAATTTACTAACCCATCATCTACTAACGTTTAGATGAGTAAAACCATTATACAATAGCTAGTTATACTAAATCAAATCACTGAATTATGAGGAAAAATATAATACTATTTCCACCTATTAGGATTTAATATGAATTTAAATGGTCTAAAGGATTAAGAACTGCAGCAAGCTTTGTGGTTAAATAATGTGGACCTTGCTTTGGTTCACCTTTGGCTAAATTTTTGGTAACTTTCTCAATTTTGATAATGGTAATAAGCAGTTTCATAATTCCCTATAAAGAGGTTACCCATAAAGAGGGTTAGGGTTGCCCTGGAGACCCCAAAATACCAACACACGGGGTCCTGCCCAATGAATTCGACTCAAGTCTTCTCTCAGCCAAAGAAAAATAAAGTTAATTAAAAGTTCCCTTATATTAGACATAGAGTAAGTCTGTGGTAGGTCATTCTATGGTGCTCTCACAAACATGAAGACAGGATGGGTCTTATATAAGGAAGGTTGTGGGAGGACTCTAGGGGTGGTCTAGGGGAGGAGTTTGGGGAGGGTCTTAAGGAGGTGTTAATGAGGTCAATGAGTGATTAAGAGTGGGAAGTTGTTGGATGCCACCTGGAGTCCACCAACGTGGTAGGCAAGGCCAGTTCAAGGGTGGATAGACACTTTGATTGGGAAGTCTAGTAACAGCCTTGGGCTCAGCTACAATGTAAGGCTTATTGCCTCATGCAAATGCTTCATCAAATAGGATGATTTAATTGAGTCCAAGGGAGGTTCCCAGAGCCTGTTGCTCAAGGACTCAAGGAGAGCTTGAGGGGACTCCCAGAGCCCATAACTCATCACTTAGAGACTTTTTTCCCCCTTCCTTCCTCTTTCCTTTTTCCCTTCCTCTCCCCCTTTTTTTTCCTTTCCTCCCTCTCTCCATTGCTTCCTTTCTCCTTTCTTCCCTTCCACATTTTTTCTTTTCTTCCTTCCTCCCTTTCACCTTTCCTCCCTTGCTCTTTTCCTCTCTTTCTCCCTTTATCCTTTCTCCCTTGCTTCCCTTCTTTCTAACCTTCCTTTCTTTCTTTGCTTCTTTCCTCTCATTCTTCCCTCTTTCCTTTTCTCTGCTCCATTCCCTTCTTCCATTTGAATAAAAGTTTCATATACCTGTCTTCCTTTTCAAGGGTTTAATGCCATGGTTGTATCCTATATGGCTTCAAATGGCAAGGCATAATTGCCAACATTTAAGCTCTGTAACATAGCTGTTAGTTTACCTACAGTGAGGAAAAACTTATTGAAACACAACTGCAATACAACTGGACAATTATTTCAAAAAGATAAAAAAGAAAATATCCTCTGGTAGGTGTTACTAGTACCTGCCCCCTACTGTGCACGTAGTACTTAATCAGTAAACACATAGTGAATATTTACTTAATGAGGTCATCAAAAATAGCTGCAGAAAAACTTGAAGTGATATGGTATAACTAGGGAGTTCTTGTGTTGAGGTTTGGGTGTGCTTGAGACCACAAAATACCAACATGCTTGGTCCTGCCAAATGAATTCCACTCGAGCCTTCTCTCAGCCAAAGTAAAACAAAGTTTATTAAAGAGTCTCCATGTTGGGTAGACTCTTAAGGAGCCTAAGCATTTGTGACACTTGTATTAACAAGCAGACCAGAACAATCTGACACAGACTGAGTCTGAGCTAGATTGAATCTGAGCACCTTCATGGAAGCAAGATGGATCTTCCATACAGAAAGATAGTGGGAAGGATCTAGGGGTGGTCTAGTAGTCTGGGAGGAGGGGTCTAGGGAGCATCTTGAGGAGGAGTCTAAGGAGGATCTTGAAGGTACTGAGGTCAGACTCTAGGAACCAAAAGAATGGGATTTTGATGATATCAAGGGTGGGAACAGCTGGAGATAACAGACAATGGAGGGCTAGGCTAGTTTAAGGGTAATAAGTTTAGTCATAGATATATTGATAGGATCAAGGGTGAGAGGTAGCTGAAGCCTACCTATTAGGATATCCTATCAACAGACAATGAAGGGCTAGGCCAGGTTATGGGTAACAGAGATTCAATCCTAGTGATAATGGAAGGCTTATGGTCTTAGGCAAATGCCAGATATAGTGAGAAGATGCAAAGAGAGTTCAAGGGGTTTCCCAGAGCCTGTACCTCATCACTTGGATATTTTGTGAAGTAGAGAGAGCACTGGATTTGGAGTCAAAAGACTTGGATTCTAAATCCTTACCTTGCTTCTGCATTATGCAAGCCTGTGTAAGTCACTTCCAACCTCTATGCCTCATTTTACTTCTCTGTCAGTTAATGAGATCTGTCCTGGATGGTTTCTAAAGTCTCTTACAACTGTAAAACCTATAATCCTTAAACCACAGCTACAGAGAAATCAGATTGTACCCTCTTCATTGCTAATTCAGTGGGACAGCCTTAGACAGAATGTAGGGAGAAAAAAAGAGTCACATGGCTCTTAAAATAGCTGTAAAACAGCTGCAGCTGAGTGACTAAGGATGATCTCTATATGTCTATAATATGGAAAAGACTGAGAATCCTATATTCTTCTTATGGAGGTTATGGGCCAGGGTCTGGGTAGCAAGATTTCAGTCATTTTCCTAACTCCACATCCAGCACTTCACTACACCTAACAGCTGACACCATGTCTCAAATAATCTGTTTTATCAGGATTTGGTTGTTAATCATGTAACCTTTGAATAAAAAATAAATACATTTTTAAAAAGAAATATTATTTCTCATTCACCATATAAAATGTAGAACCTTAGTTTTAGAGAAAGGACCTCAATGATTAGTCCAACACTCTTTATTTTAGAAGTGAGGTAACTAAGGGTAAGAAAATGTAAATTTATGTTAACTTATCATTTGCCTTTCTTATAATTGTTGGAGGGATATACTTTCCCAAGGCCAAATTAGTAATAATTTATAGCATTGTTGCAAATTATCATTTAAATCAGTGGTGTCAAAATCAAATAAAAATGGGGCCAAATAAAAATAAACTGTTGAGATGAATGAAAAGTCCAAGTTAATAATCAGTTTACTAATTAAGCTAGCAAATAATAAATTGATGGTCAGTGATATCTCTCAGTAACCAAAGACAAAACCATGGAGATCCCTGAATGCTTAAATATCTTTGTAAAGGGAGGTGAAAATCAATGCTGAATGCTAAAAAACTAATGAAGGGGTAAATATATTAATTGAAGAGGTTACCCATGAAGAGGGTTAGGGTTGCTCTGGAGACCTCAAAATACCAACACCAGGTCCTGCCAAATGAATTTGAGTCAAGCCGTCTCTCAGCCAAAGAAAGAAAATTTATTAAAAGTTCACTTGTATTAGACACAGAGTAAGTGGTGTTCTTACACATGGAGGGAAGATGGAGTCTTATATACAGAAAGTGGTAGGAGGAATCTAGGGGTGGTCTAGAGGAGGAGTTTGGGGAAGGTCTTTAGGAGAAGTCAGATGAGGTCTGAGTGATTAAGGAATGAAAGTTGCTGGAGGCTACAAACAATGGTGGGCTAAGCCAATTCAAGGATGGATTGATATTTTGATAGGCTCAAAGGGTGGGAAGTCTAGTAACAGAGATTTGGGCCCAGCCACAATGTAAGGCTTATGGCCTCATGCAAATGCCACATCAAATAAGAAGATTTAATCAGAGTTCAAGGGGGGGGGGGGGAAGGATTCCCAGAGCCGATACCTCAAAGATTCAAGGAGAACTCAAGGGGATTCCCAGAGCCTGCACTTCATCTTTAAGGAGGAGATGAACTAAAACTTCAGCTCCTCCTTTTGAGATCATGAAACTAGACACCTACAGGAATCTGGGCAAAGGAAACCATCTCTATTCAAATTTGTTTTGTTTTATTTTTCCTTTATAAGCTGGGTTACCCTAAATCAGGGGTGGGGAACCTGCTCTAAATTCTAATGGGGGTTCCTAGGACAGGGGCTCATTTCTTTGGGGCAAAAACTCACCTAGACTGAATTTTGTTTACACTTTAAACAGAAATAGGGTCTTCTAGTTGGGTGGGGTCCTGCCCAAGATCAAGGAGCAGGTACTCTAAGGATTTGGGCAATCCTATCTATCAGCAATGTCCCTCAGAGACTGACTGAATGACATCTAGGACTGATACTTGAATGAAGAATTAGAAAGAAAAACCTCAATCTTAATTTAATAATTGGTTATTAATATAAAAGAAAAATAGTAATTTCTTTCACAGTATTCCTTCAAGGTGCATATTGACTTAGAAAACCACATAATAATATGATATTTGTTTTGTTATATATTTTGTTAAATATTTCCCAGTTATATTTTATTGTGGTTCTCCTAACTCAAAATTTTCTGGACTGGATACAGCCAACAAGTCAAATGTTTGACAGGTCTAATTTACACTGTGCCTAACTACCTCCTGTCATAGTGAACTTCACTAATTGTTCTTGGAGTTTTAATTATTGGGCACTGACCACATGGGATTCTTTCTTATACTGCTCTGAAATCTGTCTCTCTGTGACTTAAACCCATTGATACATTACCATCTGCCTGTAGAGGAGCCTTCGGCCTATACATATATTATCTCCTGCCCTTTATAACGTCACACCATTGAGAGCAAGGGCTGGATTGCTTTTCTCTTTGTATCCTTAGCACTAAGTTCAATGCTGTGTGGGGATGCAATTAATAACTTCTTTATTTTTACTGCTTTCTGTGACCAAGCAGAGTTCTTTAATGACAATTCTTTAAATATTTGAAGACAGCTACCATGTTACTTAACAATTGTGGAATGGATGAATGAGTTGTGGTGAATGGTTTTGAGGGAGTGCTATTGTACTATAATAAATGATAAGCTCAATAATCTTAGAAAGGAATAAAGGATTTTTTAGGAAATGATGAAGAGCTAAGTGAGTAGAACCAAAAGAATAATATATATAGTCATAACAATACTGTTTTAAGAATGACTTTGAGCAACTATGTTGTTTTGGCTATTATAAATGCAGAAATTAAAAGACATATGAGGAAAGATTCTATCTGAATCCAGAGAAAGAACTGGTAAATAGAAGTATTTACACAATGACTTTGTTGTATATTTTGAGGAAATAGCAAGTTGTATATGGTAGATTTGCAGTTTCATGTGAAATCATCTTTTTTATTATACTGTGTTATGGAAATGCTTGTTTTGTCTCATGAATTGAAAATTTAAAAAATTTTAAAGAAAAAACAATACTGATGTATCTATCATCCATGTGGCAGGCACTGTGGTGTGCTGAGTTTGCTAAGAAAATCCAAAAAGAGAAACAAAACAAAAACAAAAGACTGCTCCCTGCTCCCAAGGAACTCATACTTTAGTGGAGGTAATATGCAAACAGCTGTAGAGGTCAGGGAACCATAAGATATAGAGGTCAAAGGTTTAAGGGTGAGTGAGACCCCAGAATACCAACATGCTGGGTCCTGCCAAATGAATTCAACTCAAGTCTTCTCTCAGCCAAAGAAAAGCAAAGTTTATTAAAGGTTCGCCATAATAGGTAGACTCTTAAGAAGTCTTGATATCTGTGATGCTTGTACTGGACAAGTGGGCCCGAATAATCTGACACAGAGTAATCATTCTTAGGCTTTTTTTTTTTTTCCATGGAGGGGTAGCGGCAAGGACCCCAGCATCCCCAGGGTGGCTGCTCACACAGGTTCTTGGATCTGCTTTGATAAAGGAAAGCAACTCAAAAATGGGTTAACAAGCTTACTTTAATCAGTCAAATATGTATCCTTTACCTCGTTCAGGGGAAAAAGGTCAGCACCCCGAACTTCAGAATATACAGACAGAATTATCAAGGCAGAAACAGATCAAGTAGACAGATTTCCAAACTGTCCAACCATTACATCCCTACAAAACAACATCTGGGTTTCAAAGCCGGGGGGCTCTGGACAATGGCGGCTAGCCCAGAGTTTCATCAAATCACAGAACAATTCTCAAAGTGAACCCCAAAATGAAGTTACACATCAGGGCTTATATAGCCTTCTCCTGGCTCAGAGAATGTAACAACCTTATTGACTCACTGGCCAATCAAAAAGTATCTACTGAAAAACAAGCCTCCCACCCCAGGCTCCAGGTGCGTTTTAGCCTAGGGGCAGGGAAGATCTTTAAAATTTACATTCCCATTACAGGAGGCAAAATGGGGTCTTATATACAGAAAGGTTGTGGGAGAAATCTAGGGTGGTATAGAGGAGTAGTTTGGTGAGGGTCTTCAGGAGGATTCAAATGAGGTCAAACTCCAGTAATGAGAGATTAAGGGAGGGAAGTAGATGGAGGGTACATGGAGATGAGACAATGAAGGGTTAGGCTAGTCAAAGGGTAACAAGATTTGGGTATAGATATTTTGGAAGGATCTAGGGTAAGAGCTAGCTGGACAATGGAGGTCTAGGCTAGAGTAATAGAGATTTGGGCCTAAATATAATGAAAGGCTTATGGCCTCAGGCAAAGGCCTCATCAAATGGGAAGATTCAAGGAGAGTTCAGGGGGGTTCCCAGAGCCTGAACCTCATCACAGCTACCTATAATTATACTATATAAAAGATTAATTGGACATAATCAAAGAAGAAAGTTTCTAGAATTAAGCAGAATATATTCATTGTTTTACAAATTTTAGAGAAGTTGTTCCATGTTTTACATAGTTTTATTGATTGAATGACTTTTAATTTCTTACCTGTTTTACAATTTTTGCAGATGGTTGATTCCTGAGATTTTTTTCAGTATTTATATGTTGAGTTCACTTAGAATCTAAGTATTTGATGCTCTCTATGGTCCCTTTCAGCTCTGAATTTTATTAATCTGTGGTCTGTTTTAGTCTTCTCTTCTCAATGCTAAACATCCTTGGCCCTTTTAACTACTCCTAAGTCATAGTTTCAACTCTCTTCAGAATCCTGTTTACCCTTCTCTGTCCCATAAATAAACACATTTATTATTTATTATAATATCCAAAACTGAATGCAATACTCCAGATATAGTCTAAATACAGCAGAATGCAGCTTCAAAACTGTCATTCTATTATTCAGGATATTATGCTTCTCTTAAATACAAATGTAAGTTTGTATTTTTTTTTCCTTTTCTTTTTGACTTCTCTATAATAGGAGCTTGTGGCCAGTTAAAATCCCTATGACTCTTTCACATGAATTGCTGTTAAGTTAATCTTGTACTTACATTGTTTTTTTTTTTAACCCAATCGTAGAATGTTAACATTCATTCTTATAAAATTCCTCCTATTATATTTGGGCATTTTTTCCAGCTGGTGTAGGTAGGTGTATATCTATCTATCTAGATATAGTTATGTAGATATTTGAGATATATATATATATATATATATATACATATATATATATGTATACAAATATACATATATATGATGAGATATGGGCTCTGGAAGTCCCCTCTAGCTCTCCTTGAGTCCTTGAGGTACAAGCTCTGGGAACCTCCCTTGGACTCTTGATTAAATCATCCCATTTGATGAGGCCTTTGCTGTTTTTGAGGCAATAGGCCTTACATCGTGGCTGAGCCCAATCCTCTGTTACAAGACTTCCCATCCTCAGTTACTAGACTTCCCAATCAAAGTGTTGATCCACCCTTGAACTGGCCTAGCCCACCATTGTTTGTGGTCTCCAAGTGGCATCCAACAACTTCCCACCCTTAATCACTCATTGACCTCATTAACTCCTCCTTAAGACCCTCCCCAAACTTCTCCCCTAGACCATCCTGAGATTCCTCCCACAACCTTCTGTATATATGATCCCATCCTGTCTTCATGTTTGTGAGAGTGACATAGAATAGTGAGAGCCCCATAGAATTAGTGAGAGCCATAGAATCTCCTAGCACAGACATACTCTGTGTCTAATATAAGGGAACTTTTAATTTATTTTTCTTTGGCTGACAGAAGACTTGAGTTGAATTCATTGGGCAGGACCAGGCATATTTGTATTTTGGGGTCTCCAGGGCAACCTTAACCCTCTTAGTGGGTAACCTCTTCATTTTTTATGGTTCCCACTTTGATTGGGAAGTTCAGTAACAGAGGGTGGGAAGTCTTCTAACAGAGGCTTGGGCTCAGCCACAATATAAGGCTAATTGCCTCATGCAAATGCCTCATCAAATGGGATGATTGAATCAAAAGTCTAAGGGAGGTTCCCAGAGGCTGTACCTCAAGGAGAGCTAGAGGGGCCTCCCAGAGCCCAAACCTCATAATTTTAGGTATAAATACACATTTATACATATATAGTACAGGTGTAATTTTTATATATAAATGTATAGCAATGCATATATATACATATACACACACAAACATAGATACACACATTATTTCATGAAAACATAACTGAGAATTTGAAAACTGATGTTAGGCCATTTACCTTTAATGTATAGTAAAACATGAATTAACTGGAGTACTCAGGGAATGAAGCTTTCTGGTTAATTGACATTACTAATTAACAAAGATTTAACTTGCAAATAGCTTTTGTTTCAACTTCAGTAGCTAAAAGTTTGTCAATGCATTAGTTTACTTTCCTTTTCTAATAGATAGAGCATTCTTAATCTGAAATCCTCATTGATTTAACAATTTTGTAGTGCCCCTGGGTCCTATTTCTGAAAACCAGAGATGTTTTAGCATTCAAGGTGTAGGTTTAGAAGAAGTGGATTTGCATGAATGTGTTTGTTACCCTAGGGACATACTTGAGAATTTAATTTCCACCCACCTCTAAATTTATAGTATCAGCTTGTTTGTTTGTTTTTCCTTTGTTTTGCTAGTTTTAGTATTGCTTTGAAAAAAAATAATTTTGATTCCTCCAAGTACTTCAGTGTTGGTAGAGGGATTGGAGAAGGGTGAGCTTATTAATTAAAGGTTTTGATTATTTAGATTTCAGTTGTGGTTTTAATGAATTTAGAAGACTGATGGAGAAGAGAGGGTGTTCCAGATACAGAGCACTGTATGAAATAAAGCAGGGAATTGGGAATATATTCAGTGGATAAGTGACAATAAAGGAGAACAGACATTTGGTAGGACAAGCAACAGAAATCCAATCTACCTCAGAACTGGAATCTCCTTTACAATTCACAAACAAGTAGCCATCTAGTTTCCACTTGTGGACCTAAAGTGAGTGACTTCCCTTTTCCATCTAAACCTGTCCCTGTTCAGCTCATCATTTGGAATCTTCTCTCTGTATCTTTCAGTCATTGCTTAGCAGAGCAGTTCTAGGTAATCCCTTTTCCACATAGCCCTCCCAATATTTAAACTTAGCATGGCCACTGTAAACCTTCTCTGGGCTAAGCATCTGCAATTCTTCCTATTGAGACTCCTTAGGCATTTATTGCTGTGCAATTGTGTGGAACCACATGCCTTTTGCAAGTAGACTAAGAAGACATTTTCTAAACATTTTCCATGAAATAGGATGTTATTTAGTAGGAGGCCCAAGATACAATGATAACATCTAAAATTATTCTTTGAGACAATGAACTACCTTGAAAAAGATCATCGGCTATTTTCAAAAAGCAAATCACAAGTAAAGTAATTTTGAAAGAATGCTGGAAGGTTATAACTATGGAATAGCTAGATTTTCATAGGTTCTTAAGGTTTACAAAGGTTATATAACACTTCATATAATACTTTCAACAACAACCCCATGAGGTAGATGCTATTATTGTTTTTATTTTACAGATGAGGAAAATGATACTGAGTCATTAAATGACATGACCAGGGTCCCAAGTCCTGTCTGAAGCAGGATTTTCCTCGAGGACAGGGATTGTTTTTGCCTCTTTTTGTATCCCTAGAGCTTAGCACAATGCCTGGCATATATTAGGCACTTAATAAATACTTACTGATTGATTTTAATTAAGTTTTTCTGGCCCCAAATTCAAATCTAAACATACCATAGGCAGCCAAGGATGGGTGCTGTGCCTCAGAGACACTATTCACGTGTTTATATTTGTTTTCACTACCATTTCCGGAAAAGCCAAGACATAATTCCCCTCTCATCTTAATCTTGTTTTCTCCTTATTAGGTTGAAGTTGGGTTGGAGGAGAGGAAAGGAACTGCTGACCCCCTCTCCACTTTCAGGAATCCCTTTGAGATTTTCTTTTCTCTTTAACAATTGGGTCATTTGGACCTTCTAGGTGTGAAATTGTTTCTTGAAGACCTAATCCATGAACACTCCTCTCTGACAGAGTTCTGTCTTGCTTATGGTCATTTTCCCCCTATTTTCGATCATTCTAAACACAGACTGATTGGTATTATTTGGGTTTAGCATGAAGGAAAAATAAAATAATGTTCTCATTTGGGTATAGAACATAGTTAATTATAGTCAGTAAACATGTATTCAGTTGTACTCTGTGCCATTCTTGGTGATAAGTGCTGGGGATACAAATACAAAAGAAATTCATTCCCTGTCCTAAAGAGTCTTGAGATCTAATGGATAAATATAAAACACAAAAGGAAACTGAAATTGCATGTGGTGGGGGAGGGGAAGAAACTGGGAGAGGTGAGGTAAGGGAAAGTAAAGAAACTGATGGGATGGGAGTTTGGAGTGGGGTATGTTGAAGTCAATCTGAGAAGTCCCAAAATATATAGCCAGGCAAGAAATGAGGAGATTGTCAAGATATTTGGAGATACCCTGTTTTCCAGAGCTAAGGCCCAGAAGGCAGGGTGTGCCCTGAGCTTGGCCTAATAACAATCCTTTGCACTCACCCTCTGGCTGATCTCAGCACCAGCAAAATTACACAATTATTTCACACTAGCACCCAGTATTCTTTGAGTTGGAACAATAACCTATTATAGTACCCATGTTCTGATCATGAAGTCCTACTATGAATGAAATGTTACATTTTGTGTGGGTATGGGGACTCCAAAAATCTCCTACACAGGAAAATTAAAAGTCAGAGGTATCTTGAGGAAGGAACAGGAAGTTTATTCAGTTCTCACAAGAAGAGGGCATCCCTTCCACCAGTATGAACCAGCAGAATGAGGCATGTCACAAAAGACAAAAGAACAATTTATAACCTAACAGAAGTCAAGCCCCCCCCCTCCCCAATTCCCCTGCTGTCCCTTCTCCCATTGGCTGGGAGGCGGGCTTACAATCTGAGGGCGAAGTCTTGCCCAGTGGTGAATAACAAAAAAAAAAAAAAACATCACTACCCTTATTAGCTGGGAGGTGGGACAGGAAACTGGGTATTGTTCATGTCCTTATTTGCCAAAGGCTAAAGCAGGGGAGGGGAAAAGGGTCATGACAGCAAGGGTGGAGGCTGAAAGCTCCTGAAGGGGGCCAAATGCTGATAAGGATGTGGCAAAGAAAGGTGGAGGTTGAAAGACTCCTGAAGGTGGCCTAATGCTCATAAGGCTGGTATGACACACAAGGGTAGAGGTCCACAAGGGTAGAGGTCCAAAGACCCCTGAAGAAACCTAATGCTGATGTGGGAAAGAAGGAGGAAGGGGGAAGCTGAAACTCTGGCTTGCCCCCACAAGAAAACTTATGGGCTGAGAAGTTTCATTTTTCCCACTCACATTGTTGCTGTTACCCCTCATTGTTGTGGCTACATCTCACTGTGCAACCATTGGTATAAGTACTGAGATCTACCCACACTACCTTGGTGGGTGCTGGTCTCCAGCACATGTGTATTTGCTTGTAAGCCATTTCCCTCACTTTAAAAATAAATTTTTATTTGCTTCCTGACTCTCCTATCTCTAGCCTCCTTTGGCCTCAACTACCCAAAAATTAGAGACCAGTTCAGGCTGGGCTGATAGGCTATGTAAAGAAACAAAACAAAAAGTTTTCCTATCACCTGGGCAGCTGAATGTGTTGCTACATCATCATTTTTCCCCACATATATCTGAGCTTCCCAAATGAGGGGGTACATAGCTTGTGCCCTCTTCAGGATGAGCAGCAGCTGCTCCCTAAAGAGCCTCTTTTGTGAGGAATCCCCTTGAAATAATTCACTTCCTTTGGCTGAGGATGGCCTCTTGTTCACTCAGTTAAGAGGAATGTGAAAATCTTTCTTGTTCCCATCTCTAATATAGGTCCCTTGGCTTCTGGAGATGTCTCCAGCATCTGTGAGAGGTCACAGATGTGCCCGATTTTCACTGAGCTAGTCCATCTCCCTGGCTGAAAGAGAAAAGTAATGTATTAGCTGTAACTGCTGAAATCATGTGAGGCAGCATCCCACCTCCCACCCACTCCCCCAATCTCAAAGCATCATTTAATAATGAGTCAGAATCATTTCTCACTTTGAAGCTTAGGAACAAAGACAAAGTAGGGCTTGGATTGCATACTGAACACCATTCATTAATAAAGTTCCAAGTTCAAACTATACTTTGTCTAAATATTTCCATTATTTGTTACAATTATTAGCATGTAAGTGTGACTCATAAAAATGCCTGCATTATTCGAGGGGATTTGTCCTGAGCAATAGTGCATTTATTAGTGAATTTAGTAAAATCCCATTTATGGAGAACTTTATTAGGGTTGATATGACATAAGAGGGGCCATCAAACCACAACCTTGATTTCACAAGTCATATGGTTCATAGTAATGTAGACAATAAGCCATGTAGCATATAAAATATACATTTCTAGATGTTGTATGTAATTTAGCCATTTATATAGTATGTAGGCAAGCATAGCATTTGGTCCAGGTATACTAGCATACTCTTAAGACCGTGTTCTGATTGTCCCCTTTTCCTTCCTTTAAGGCCAGTGGAGATGAAGCTACTAGAGATTCCAGCACATATGACCCAATCTATATAAAGACCTATCAGATAGGATAGTATAGTCATTAAAAAAATATACATAATGGGGGCAGCTAGGTGGCACAGCAAATAGAGCACTGGCCCTGGAGTCAAGAAGGACCTGAGTTGAATTCCATCCTCAGACACTTAACATTTACTAGCCATATGACCTTGGGCAAGTTACTTAATTCCAATTGCCTTGCCTTCCTCCCTCTGAAAAGGCAAAAAAAAAAATCTATAATGATATAGAAGGGGCCTCAGAGAAGCTTTTTTTTTTTTTTTAAAGCAGTCAGGGTTAAGTAATTTGCTCAAGGTTACTTGGAGGTGGCTCATCGAGTAAGAGCACCAGCTCAGATACTTATCACCAAACCCAGAAATAACTGGCCCTGTAACCTTGAGCAAGTTACTTAACCCCAATTGCTTTAAAAAAAAAAAAGGGGGGGGGGTTACAAGGCCAGTTATTTCTGGGTGTGGTGCTACTCAGAATATCTTAAATGCCATTTAGTTCAATGGTCTCTTATTATAGGTGAGTATATTGAGGGAAGTGAGGCTCAGGGGACTATGACTTCATTCTCCAAGGACACTGGTAATGACTTTTCCATTCATCTGTCCCAGGGATATTTGTTATTGTTCAGTCATTTAGTCTTGTCTGACTCTTTGTGACGCCCATAGACCTAATACCAGTACTGTCTGTGGGATTTTATTGGCAAGAATACTAGAGTGGTTTGCCATTTCCTTCACCAGAGACAATCAGAGGTTAATCGACTCATCCAGGGTCACTTAGCTAGTAAGTGACTGAGGCTAGATTTAAATTTAAGTCTTCTTGACTCCAGGCCCAGAGCTCTAACCACCGAGTAATCCAGCTGTAATGTCAAAGTATAGAAGTCATCATAAAATGATTGAGGTTTAGGGGTACTTGAGACCCCAAAATACCAGTATGCCCGGTCCTGCCAAATGAATTCAGCTCAAGTCTTCTCTCAGCCAAGAAAAACAAAGTTTATTAGAGATTTGGCATAATGGGTAGACTCTTAAGGAGCCTTTACATCTGTGATGCTTGTACTAGACAAGTGGGCCAGAATAACCTGACACAGAGTGAGTCTGTGCTAGATCATTCTCAGGCCATTTTTTTTTTCATGGAGGCAAAATGGTCTTTATATACAGAAAGGTTGTGGGAGGAATCTAGGGGTGGTCTAGAGGAGGAATTTGGGGAGGGTCTTCAGGAAGAGTCAAATGAGGTCAGACTCCAGTAATGAGAGATTAAGGGTGAAAAGTAGCTGGATTCTGCCTGGAAATGAGACAATGGAGGGCTAAGCTAGTTTAAGGTTGTACAGATATTTTGGGAGAATTAATGGTGGGTGCTAGCTGGACAATGGAGGGCTAGGCTAGTAACAGAGATTTGGGCCTAGCTATAATGAAAGTTTATGCCTCAGGCAAATTCCTCATCAAATGGGAAGATTCAGAGTTCAAGGTGGTTCACAGAGCCTGTACATCATCAAAGGGACAATAGTAAGATGCTAACATGAATGCTTAGGAAGTTGTTCAGAACTGTGATGTCAATTTTCTTGCCTAAGTGGTATGAAGAGGGAAGGAGAAGAAACTAAGGCCAAAGCAGAGACATTTTACTCTCAGCCTACCCCAAAGCAATTCTTTCTCAGAGGTGCTGAGGTGCAGGCTCTGGGAGCACCCTTGAGCTCTCCTTGAATCTTTGAGGTGCAGGCTCTGGGAACCCCCTAGAACTCTGAATCTTCCCATTTGATGAGGCATTTGCATGAGGCCAGAAGCCTTTCATTGTGTCTCTGCCCAAACCTTTGTTACTAGCTTGGTTCTCCATTGTCCATCTACTTCCTGCCCTTGAGCCTATCAAAATATCTATACCCAAATCAACTGTTACCTGACCTCATTAACTCCTTCTGAAGACTGTCCCTAAATTCATTCCTGGAATTTGAACTTATCTGACTCCTCCTGAAGACCCTCCCCAAACTCTTCCCCTAGACCACCCCTAGATTCAGGGAACCATAAAGATGAAGAGGGTCACCATAAAATGATGAAGTTTAAGGTTAGGGGTGCTCGAGACCTCAAAATAACATCACACCGGGTTCCCAGGTCCTGCTGAATGAATTCAATGCAAGTCTTCTCTCAGACAAAGAAAAGCAAAGTTTATTAAAGGTTTGCTTGTGCTACTGTACACAGAGTAAATCTGTTTTAGAAAATTCTATGGCACTCTCACACCACATGGAGACAAGATGGAGTCTTATATACAGGAAGGTTGTGGGAGGAATCTAGGGATGGTCTAGGGGAAGAGTTTGGGGAGGGTCTTCAGGAGGAGCTAATGAGGTCAGGTAACAGTTGATTTGGGTATAGATACTTTGATAGGCTCAAGGGCGGGAAGTAGATGGACAATGGAGAACCAAGCTAGTAACTAAGGTTTGGGCAGAGACACAATGAAAGGCTTATGGCTTCATGCAAATGCCTCATCAAATGGGAAGATTCAATCAGAGTTCAAGGGGGTTCCCAGAGCCTGCACCTCAAAAATTCGTGGAGAGCTCAAGGGGGTTCCTAGAGCCTTTACCTCATAAGAGGGAGACTCTCTCCTTTCTACTACCAGAACTTCATTTAATTGGGAGTTTCTTCAGGCTTGAAGAAGTTTGTTATTTTATTGACCCAGAGATTATGACCAAATTTCTTCACCTATCCATTGCTCCTACACAATGTCACTTCTGGTTTATTCAGCTGCTCATTGGATCTTTTCACAAATTAGTTTAAATGCTTCTGATTGACTTGATTCAATCAAGACTCATTTGTACTTGGTTTGTTGTTGTTTGCCTTCCATTCTTGAAGAGAAACATGGCATCAGGAAGGTGATGCCAGCACTTGCAAGTGAACTGAATTTAAGTGAGGGAGGACTGTAAAAAGTCACCAGCCTCACTTTCTCCTCCAGAGTCATCTGGGATCTGTGGCAAGATATAGATCAGGACGACTAGAGATGACCCCAGATTCATAGGAGACATTGGCCTTTTTAAGGGAAGGTTTTTCCCAGGTCTCAGTTTGACTGAGGCAATGCCCATTCAGAAATTAAGACCAGGTGAAAATTGAAACAAAGACTTTTCTCTCGTATTTGGTAAAAAAAAAAAAAATCAATCTGAGAGGTTAAGAGCTTCAGGATTTCTGGCCAAAATAGAAATAACTGCTATTTACATTTACTCTGAGGCAATTGGGGCCCAAACAATGACTACTGAGTGGAGCTTAAACCTATTATTGATCAATTAATGAGAACCAGAGTGAATTAGATTTAAGGCATGGTCCTTAAGAAAGAAATCTAGCCCACCAACCCCAAGATATCTCTTGAGTTTCAGCCATCAAAATTTAATTCCTCGATTAGGTTTTAGATCACAGAAGTTTATCCTTTCTGTAGGTGAGGTAGTACAATTTGAAAAATTTATTCAGTGTATTTTGTTGTCATTCAGTAATTTTCAGTCCTGTCCAACTCTTGATTTTCTTGGCAAAGGATATTTAACAGATGTGGAAACTAAGACAAACAGGGTTAAGTGACTTGCCCAGGGTCACACAGCTAGTAAGTGTCTGAGGTCATATCTTTACTTAGAAAGATGATTCTTCCTGACTCTAGGCCCAGAGCAACAATAACACAAATTAAATTGATTCTACTCTAACCTTGACCTGAACAAAACTACAGCAACATCATTTTCTACAATTCCTCCCCCAACTTTCATGTGAAGCCTGGGAAACCAGTATGTACTTAAGCAGTCCTTACCACTTTTCTATAACTCTTATTTCTTAGGAAGTATTTTTCTTCTTATGTTAAACTTCAGTTTCTCTATTGGTGAGTTTTTCTACTAAATTACAGAAGATTTGTTGAAAATGTGATCACTTTCCATTTAAAATAAATCTGTCTTTACTGATGTTCTAATCTCCATGTTCCATGCTGCACAAAGCTACATTGACAAAAATTCCAGGAGAAAAATGAAAGAGAACCATGAAGTAAAAAATTACAGGTAGGGAAAGATGTAATGTGGGAAAATTACTAAACTCAAAATCAGAAGACCTAGTATGTAATCCCAGGTTCACCACTAATTTACTAATTTGGCATGATAACTATTATTGAAGTTTTTTTATAATGCCTTCAATTTTATGAAGTATTTTATTTACAAAAAACTAGAGAAATATTTTTATCAGTCAGTCACATAGTAGTATATAGTTTCTCCTTCCTGAACCTCATTTTTCTCTTCTATAGATTGTTGACCTATTCAAAAGTTTGGTTAAAGGAGACAAACAATAAGTGATATATAGTTACAGCATATTTATTCCTTATTCCCTTAAACTAGAGACTTGTACAAGGAGGGCAGGAGCTGAGTCCTGACTGATGAACAAAAAGATGAAAGAGTTTAAGTACATTTTAAAACCATCCCAATTCAGGGTGGCTGTGTCACACAAATTTATGATCCCCATAATTGGTTAATCAATGTATGATAAAGGAATTTTCTTAATTGAATAAATGGTAAATAAAACAGAATTGACAGGGTGTCAATTGAAATTATGATCCAGGATATCTGTGTTTTCTTTACCATTAACATTCCATATCATAGTATATGTCCATAAATATTAAAATAAGAAAAATTTCCATTACTCAAGTTAATGCCTCAAGTTAAGGGTCTCATCTTTTACATCCTAAAGTAAGCCTCTTCTGCTTTGTTGACATAAGGAGAGGTATATCCAAGCTCACTCAGAGAGCAAAGACAAAGCTGGGTCTATTTGGAATTTATGATCTCAGGATGACCATTTTAAATCCTACTTCCAAGCTTATCTGGTCTGACACAGAAAAAGGCCTTTTTAAGGCGAGGAAAAGCAGTCTGTTTAATTCAGATTTTGGCCAAAATATGATATTTAATGATTATTAAGACATAAAGATGAAATTAGATGATTATTGCTCTGAGAGAAATCTCAGAAGCTATTCAGTCTAACCCTCTGCCCCTTATTTTACAATTGAGGAAACTGAGGTACAGAGAAATAAAATGATTTTCCAAAGCTCACACTCTCAAAAGGTGCAAATGACAGAGCTAGAATTTGTACCCAACTCTTCAGATTCTTAACTTGTCTTTCAACTTATCATGTCTCAGTTGTACCTGGGTAGGGGTGGGAAATGCTTAGCTATGATAGTACATGATAGCTCATGTTTCATTAGATATGTTGCCTCATAAATTATGCTGAAAGACAGGGAGTTGCTCTAGAAAGTTCCTTTTAATTAGGTCACTTTAGCTTCTTAAATAGGCAAGCCTCATTATATTGAAACTCAATATAAGATATATAATTTTTTTTTAAAATGAAGAAAATTCAGAAATAATTATGGTTACATTATTTGAAATGTCAGTTCTAAGGATTAATTGTGTGGCAGATCATGGCATATGGGAAAAGTAGAATAATACTCCTCAGCTCCATTAACTTTCCAAATAATCAAACAAAAGTTAAAAAAACAAACACACAAGCAATTATTGGGATTCTGATATCTTGGTATCATCTCAGCATGTCCTTTGAAAAAAGTCCTTTGGTGATGAAGGGAAATAGAAG
This sequence comes from Petaurus breviceps papuanus, assembly GCF_028583685.1. NCBI lineage: Eukaryota > Metazoa > Chordata > Mammalia > Diprotodontia > Petauridae > Petaurus > Petaurus breviceps. Next base: position 7,318,290 of record NW_027187309.1, on the reverse strand, counting down.
GATCAGGGCACTGCCAAAGCTGAGTTAAAAAAAAATCCTTTTCACACATATAAATTGGAAAACTATAATGGTAAGGGAATTTGAAGATCTTTCCTGTGCCTTAATAAGCCTACAGAATTTGAAGGTCTTCCCTGCCCCTTAATGAACCTCAATTGGAACCCAATATGATAGGCTTGATTGGGGGGAAGCTTGTTTTTCAGGAAGGCCCACACCTTTTGTTACTTTGTAATTAGGAAGTGGATCACAAAGGTTGTAATGTCCTCTGATCCTGAAGAAGGGTATCTATGCTTTAAGGTGAGGTTTTGCTTTGGGGCTCACTTATGGGGAGAATTGTGTGATTTAGCCAGATGAAATTGGGTAACCGTTGAGCCCCCAGCTTTGAAAACCCAGTTGTTGGTGCTTCTTTCTCAGGTAACTAACTATGCATGTATGTAATGGTCAGACAGCTAGAGACTCTGCCTACTGGTCCGTTGAATTGTGTTATTTTTTTCTGTCTGTATATTTTGTCTCCGTGTAATTTCTGTTTGTATTTTCTGAAGTTCAGGATGCTGTTTCCCCCCTAAACTAAGTGAATGGTCCTGTCTATGCTAGGGTACTTGCTGTCACAAGAACATATGGCTAGATAGGTATTTGTCTGAAAAAATCCAAAAAAGTTTTATTGGACTACAGGTTCAATAAGAATTAGCACTGAGGAATCACAGACAATAATATAATAATAACAATCAAGTGACAATTAAAAAGGTTCAAGATACATGGTTTCTGGATAATTCAATTATTTTATTAATAAGTCCTGCATGTATATAAATAAAAAGATGGTTATTTGTCTGTCTCTTAGACCAAAGACCCCTCATGGCAGTGGGCTCACAGTTTATGTGCCCTTTGAATGAAACGTGTTCCTGAGAGGTGCCCATCAACTCTGATTAACTCAACAGGAGGTGTGCTATATTAAAAGGAAAGTTTTGGGATACATGCCTTGGGTCACCCAAATCTGCATTAAAGAGACATTAATCTCCATATCACCTGTCTTGACAAGAGGCATAATCAATCTTCTCCCAGACCTGTCTGAGCAATACAATAATCAGGAATACACCCATTAGTCCAAACTTAGAATTTCTTTTATTGTCTGGTTAGATATTGGCCTGGGTAGACAGTCATAGAGCAGAGGTTGATTTCTGCATGAGGAAGTAGAAAAGGAGAAAAACCTTGGTTATAATACACTAATTAGTTATTAAATTTGAGAGAAATACTCATTTAAAAAAATAACCTAATTCAAACAGGCTGAATTAAGAAAAAGGACTATATCCAGAATAAAGAAAGATTTCCTTGTCCTCTCTCCTGATCAGCCCTGTTTAATTCTACATGATTTATTTTCAGAGAGACATAGCATGTTCAGAAGATGACCAGCATTTTAGGATCAATTGAATGAGTTGAAGGCACTAGAGAAGAGCAGAATGGGGAGAGTCTGTGATAACAAGCTTTAGTTATTTTAGCTATCATGGAAAATATAGATTGTACTTCATCCATAGAGGGCAAACCACAGAGGGCAGAACTAGCTACACTGAATGGAAGTTGAAGAGAAACAGATTTTGACTCCATATTGATGAAATATGTAAATATTAGAGATGTCCAAAAGTGGAGAAGTGCTCTATTTCCCCTCACTAGAGAAATTCAGGTGAAGGCAGGATGTACATTATCAAAGGGGCTATTTCTTCTAGCTCAGGGATATTGTTAATTCATTAAGGTGGTTATACAATTGCCTTGTTGTTGGTCCTTCATTTTCAAAGAGGACCAATGGTATCCCAGAGTGATGTTCTGACTTGCAAATGAATTGGATTTAAGTGAGGCCTAGTTAAATAAAGTATGCAGCCTCACTCTCTTCCTGAGTCAGAGTGGGAGGACAAAAGTTGGCAATGATCCATCATGCAGTGGATGACCTTGGAGTCTTCAATGAGTAACTAAACTCTAAGTCAGGCCTGCACAACACACAGCCCTTGGGCCGCTTATGGTCCCCAAAGAATTTCAGGCAACCTAAAAAAAAATGTAGGGTTGCCACTGCTCCCTCTCTTTGTCAAATAACCCACAGCAACCAACCATCATCACTCTGCCTCTCCTCTAATCTATCTGCTGCCCAAAGAAGTTTAAGCAATTTTAATTTTGGCCCCTACCTACTGCCAAGTTGTGCAGGTCTGCTCTAAGTGCTCCACAAGTACTGCTTCTGTCACCTTCATGGTTACTATAAATGTCTATGCATTGTAAAACAACAATGCTCACCACTATCTTAACCCATTTCTTTGTTTTCAACCCAGTTTATTGGGATAACTTTTCAATAGGGCTATATCTCCAAATCTTTGTTTAAATTAATAGGAAAAGAAGAACTTTACAGAATTTTTCTCAACATTAAAATGTTCCGATTCTTACTCTGTAAATAATAAGGAGAGTCATATTCTGGTCACTCTGAACAGGTACCTCCCATGGCTATCATTCCTGTTATAATCTATATATATATATGAGATGTTAATATGTTCACACAAATTTTTTCAAACATGAATAGGAAAAGCATATGTGTGTGTTTGTTTCACAATATTTTCATGTAGACTAATCTACTGCTTCAACTAGTAAACTGAAATACTAAAAAATACAGATACATTCTAAAATCTCAATAAGTTGGACTTAAATGCTTCATTGTGTTTTAGAAAATTGATAAATTTCATTCAACTAGATTGAGAGATAGTTATCCAGTTTTCCTCTTATACATTTGAGAAAGAGACACAAATTTTTAATTTAGGCTACTTTAATTTTATGAGCAGATTATGAAAATAGTCCATTTCCCACAAGGGGCCATTACTCTATCTCTCTCAGACATCAGTAGGTAAACCTTTAAAGAAGATTTGACATTTTCTTTCTTTTCAAGTCATACCTAAAAAAAAGATCCCTCCTACATTCTGACTCCAGATATTTAGAGTCAGAGTGAAATTTGGATTATCAAATTATTTTTCACTACCTAAGATAGCCTTTAAAATGAAGAATTTATAAATGACTAATTCCTTAACTGCTCTGATTCCTTACACTGCTCTTAATTTAAACCATTGTAGGTTCACTGAAAGTTCAATAGACTAGAGGGATCTATTAGTCAGACTTTTTCAGGGGTTCTCAACCTAACTAATTTATATTCTCTCTATCTTTTCAACTCCAATTAAAAGTAGAATTGGCAAAAATGATTTCTAAGAAAGAAGAGTTTTCAGGCTTTAGATTTCAACTACCTAGGTCATAAGAGGTACTAGTTCAAGGTTGTGAAATCCAAGTTTGTAAAATAAATTAAATTCAAGGAACACTAATTAAGCACTCACTTTGCATAAGGGACCCTGCCAGATGGTATGGATACAAATATTTTAAAAAGTCTCTTCCCTCAAAGGACTTACATTATAGTTGGAAGTTAAAACTTATTCAAAGGTAAGTGATGGGTCACTAAAAAGATGGTTGATGAACATGTAGAAAAGGAAACAGTGATTTTAAAGAGCTATCATGACTTTTTTTTTTTTAAAGCAATTGGGATTAAGTAACTTGCTCAAGGTTACATGGCCAGGTGTTTCTGGGTGGGTGCTAAGTGTTTGAGCCTGGGATTCGGTCTCCAGGTCATCCCGACACTGGAGCCGGCGCTCTTACTCGCTGTGCTACCTGGCCGCCCCTATCATGACTTCTTAAAGAACGGGTCATCCCAGATTCACTTCTTTTCCTTTAACAGGATTAATCACCTAGAAGTAAAAAGAGGAGAGGAATGGTAAGGATATAATTTACAGAGATTGTAGCAAAGCTTTTAATAAAGAGGTACATACTATTCTTCTGGATGAGATGAAAAGACATGGATTGATTGGATAAAGATATAACTATGCACCATGCCTGGAATGTTCTTCCTCCTCAGCTCTATTTATCAATTCCCCTGGCTTCTTTCAAGTCTCAATTAAAATCCCATCTGGTAGCTTTCTCCAATATCTCTAAATTCTAGAGCCTTTATTATTTCCTATATTCTTTGTATAACTAATCGGTATATATTTGTTTACATGTTATTTCTTCCATTAGATTGAAAGCTCCTTGAGTGCAGGGACTTTCTTTTCCTTCTTTTTTATGACCCACTGCTTAGAACAATGCCTGTCATGTGCAGTTAATAAATGTTTATTGATAGATTGATAAATGGATTTCAAGCTCAATATAAATCAGCAGGATGATATGAAAGCACAAACAGCTATTTTGATCTTGGGATGCATTAAGAGAGTAAGAGTTTCTGGGAATAGGGAGGTGATAGTCCCATTATACTGTGCTCTTGTCAGAACTTATTCATAAAATTGTGCTCATATGTGGGCACCACAATTTTAAAAAGAAGGCTATTGATAAGCTAGAGACTATTCAGAGGAAGGCAAACAGAATGGAAAAGAACTTTGACTCCATTTTAAATAAGGATCCATTGAAAGAACTGATTATGATCAGCCAGGAGAGAACTGATGGGACATAAGTATTGTCAAACAATTGAAGGTCTGTCATTGGAGGAGGGACTAGAGAACTCATTCAATTTGGTCACAAGATCAGAAGCAGATAAAATGAGTAGAGTTTGCAAAGAAGAAAATTAAATCCTTATGTCAGGGAAAATTTCTTAGGAATTGGAGCTGTCTCAAAGTTGAATATGACTTTTTCCCAAGATGCAGTGTGCTCTCCACTCCTTAGAAATCTTCAAAAATAGGAGGATTGCCCCTATGGGTTGCATGGGGGTGTTACTGTGTGACTCAAAAAGGAGGCAGAATAAAAATCTCTTGTCTTTTCTTCCATCACCCTTCTCCAAAAGAGGCTTTCATTCCTGCTGGAAGAAGAAGCAGAAGGTTGAGGCAGGAGACTGCTCTGTTCCCCTCACAGATAGATGGTACCAGGCTAGAATTATATTTTTCTACTTTCATAAATATTATTAGTCTAGGAAATAAGATCAAGTTCAGTATTACTTCTGATCATCTTGTCATTATTGGAGTTTGGGGGTAGGGAATAGGGTCTCTATATCCTCCAAGGTCTGATTCCTTTCCTACCTAATACCAGTTCCACAATGAATACACATAGCAAATAGCAAAAATTAATTAATCCAAATCATAGTAAAACAGAAATTAGAGAAGGCATACCTAGGAGAATATACACTAGACAATACTGAGTGAAGGCGCTCTGTCATTGGGAGCAAGACAATTCAGCTTAATCAAGAGAGAGATATAGATTTAACCTAAGGGGAAGTTTCCTAAAGTCTCTAGAAAAGGAAACTGGAGAAAGGGAGTGATGGAGACTGCCATCTCCTCTCATGTCTTCCCAGAGTCTTTTTTTTTCCCCAAGAAATGTTTTTTCTTTGCTTTTTTTTTTTTTGGAGGGCAATTGGGGTTAAGTGACTTACCCAAAGTCACACAGCTAGTAATTGTGTCGTGTCTGAGGCTGGATTTGAACTCAGGTCCTCCTGACTCCAAGGCTGGTGCTCAATCACCTGCACCACCTCGATGCCCCAGAGTCTTTTTCTTTAGAAACATGAAGTTGGGTTGGCCTTTTTAATCTTCCCTTTCAAATCCAAAGCCAGAAGTAACTGAAGTGAGTTGGCATTTGAAGAATCTCAATGAAGACTATAGCTTGAAGAATCCTGAAGAATGACTGATAAAAGTTAGAGCTCTGCAGCTCTCACCAGCTCTACCCTGCCCCTCATTCGGTGCAGGGCATTCATCTTCACCAATAAGGAGACAGTCTCATACTAATAGACTTTGGGACAGTGGTTACATATACAAAAAAGACTTCTAACAATTATCATTCACATCATTTTATAAGGTAATAACACTATCAGGAATGAGAAAATCTGATTTCTGGTTTTGTTTCCCCCACAAACTTGCCATGTAACTTTGGGCTATATGACAATATATTAATAAATTAAATGTAAAGATATATACTCCATTATTGACACTGGAATAAATAGGATTCACCAAAAAATAGTCTTTAGTGGATTTCATCTGTCCCTGTTCTGGGTTTCAATGACTAAGGGCTATACATGTGCTTTAAATGTCTAATGACAAATGGCCTAGTCAGCCTTTTAGGGCCCAATGCTTAGGCAAAACAAGTTATACCTAAGACAAGTTCAAAAGGTTTATTTTTTTTCTCTCTCTTGCTATTCTGAGAAACTTAATCGTAACAATATCATTGCTTTTATGTAGAAATAAGTTTGACCTTCCCCAAAGCCTACTTAGGGCACTTTTAAAACATAGTTTTTTAAGTTCAAGACTGACTATAATAAGTTAAATATTCCTGTAGTTTGGGTCATATGGTGCAAACTAAAAAGGAGATGCACCTGGGGCAGATATTTGTAATTTAATTTACTTTATCATAGAGTTTGCAGTGTTGCTAATTGAGAGCTCAATTCCTCCAATTACTAGCTTAGAAGCCAGAGAACAATTGCACCTTTAAAGAAAAATCACCCTTCTGTTCTTGTGTGATAGTTTTATTATATATATGTGTGTGTGTGTGTGTGTGTGTGTGTGTGTGTGTGTGTGTGTGTGT